>NC_045712.1:9566791-9923802 GCF_009834535.1 Camelus ferus | reverse complement strand
AGCAAAACATCCAGAAGTCTCTGTATGCCCCCAGAGCAATGCCTTCAGCCTCTACTGACATATTCCTGGGTGGTCTTTCTTTGTGTCAGGGACCCAAGCTCTAAAGTCAGAGTGCTTGGATCACCCCCTTGCCTGTTGGGTAAGTGATTTAACCATTCTATTCTTCAGTTTCCTCGTCTGTGAAATTAGGATAGTAACAGCATTTTCCTCACACTGATTTATAAGAATCCACGTAAATACCTGACATAGAACAACGTTCAATAAAAGCTAAACTAGATTGCTGCTATTTTTAATCCTGAGGCACAGCATGAAATTTTGTAAAACACCACTATAATTATTAAAATATATGAAAATACTATATAATAAAAAAATTAAAAATTACTGTCATTACACTCCAAGTCAAAAGAGATGATTATTTAATAAATTGTGGGGGGAAAAAGAGATGGAGGAAGACCATAGATTTTTTTAAAACTTAGACTTATTACCCGAAGTTAATATGTAGCTTGCATTTAGATCTTGATTCAAATTTTTTTTAAAAATATTACTGTAATGGGACCGATGTAATGTGAAGTTTTGACATTGACTAGGTATTTGATGATAGGAAGGAATTATTTAATTTTGTTATTGAGGTAATGCCATTGGGATTGTGTGTTTTAAAGTCCTTAATCATTTAGAGATAGATACTGTAATATTTATGAAATGATGTCATCTTCTGTGTGGGATTACTCTCAAATTTGTTTTAAAAACAAAATAAAATAGTGTAGAAGCTGAGTGATGGGAACATGGGAATTTGTTATTCTGCCAACTTTTGTATTTATTCAAAATTCTCCCTTTTAAAGAGTTAAAAAGAAAAAAAGAGAGGGTCACTCAGGGTTAAGAGGAACTCAAAGACCGAACTCCTTCCTGCAGTTTCCTCACTTGTAATTGAGGGAGTTCAGCTAGATCAGTAGTTTCTCAAGCTTTAAAAATTTTGATAACAGGGAATGTTTTCTTTCAAATGAACTATTCCACCCAAGTTCAATATCTGAAACAGATATATGCACAGCTGTGTGGTTGAAAAGAGAAAATTATAAGACAGCAGTGACCCTTCCCCACCAGAGATGATGATGATGATGATATTAAAAATCATTTATGGAGTGCTTACTATTTATCATAAGGCACCATGAGGAATACCAGGAACATGTTAATATCATTACTCCTCACAGTAACCTGGGAGGGAGATGGGATCTTCATACCCAGGCTGTGGATGAGCAGCCTGAGGCCCAGGAAGATTGTGTCCAATATCCCACAGCTGGCAGTATGTGGACTCCAACTCAGTCACTCACTGCATCGCACTTACGCACAGAGGTCCGAGCCCTCCTTCCCGGCCCAGCCTCCGGTGGTTTACATTTTCACTTATTCTGACTTACTGACTAGGTTGATTGCTCCATGGAAACAGAAAATGACATGATGTTTTGTAATATAGCATCAACTCTACTCCAATTTAAAATAAATAGACAGAGCAGACCTCCTCCCCTACAGCGCTCAAACTCCTGACACCTTCAAAGCAGGCTTTCGGGTGACCCATTGATCAAGACAGCAGAATCCATTACTCCTTCCTTCTCTTTTCATTAGACCATCACTCTGATGAGAATAAGCAAAGTAATTAAATAAACTCCAGCAGCTGCCTGATAGAAACCAGGAGACATCAAAGTCTCTCATGAATGTTACTAAGTAGGTCCACAGATCTGCCTTATGCCCATGTCATCCCGTTATTTTCCAAAACACTGTTATTGAGTGTGAATGCAGGAAAACTGGATGCACGTAAAACAAAACTGAACAGCCTTTATGTTGTTACCTAATGTATCAGCAACTTTTTAAGATCTGTTTTGCCAAATGAAATTCTTCACAATGGTGTTTTCTTAGGAATGGGCTGGTGACTCCATTGGCTTAAGGTCACTTGTCTCTTTCCCTAGGGTGCAGAGTGACCATCATTGCCATTTACTGCAAGGGATAGCTGTCCACAACTGGTCTGGCCTAGTCTCCTTTCCTTCCAAATATTTGCACAGATGTATCCACCCACCTCTGGGCAGCCTTCTTCCTTCACTCAGGATTTCAAAACTGAAATCTCAAAATAACCCTGTTTTCTCCCAGCAAGCTTCCAATCAAGAGAACCACAAGATAAAAATGTAGACCTCACTGATCTCTATTCCCCTCTTCTTCACAGACCCCACTCCCCCACCTCAAAATGTCTTTTTCCCCCTCCTCCACACTCTCTTGGAAACTAATTCGATACTCACTTGAACAACCCCATCTGCCCTCCTCACTCCTTTTTTTTAACTAGATAACTTTGTCTAGGAGTTTTCTAAATTCAGATCGAGTCCTTTTCACGGCTGTAAAACTCATCACACTGTCGTGATATCCCCCGGTTAATATTTGCTTCCCCCTTAGCGACTTAAACTTCTCAGGGATGAGCTGTTCTTCAGCTCTGTCCAGGAGCCCAGAGAATGCTTGCTGTTTAGCCCCTTAATAAAGATTTGGTCGGCTCCTCTTCACAGAGTCTGTAAAGAGTTAAAAACGCCGACTGAAGACTGCTCAAGGGCTTTTGTTATTTACATATTTTATATCTTATATTTGGTTGTTTACACACACAGAGAATTCTTAGTAAAGGCAACTGATACTCAGAAGAAATTATCTATAAAAGGCATTGTTGCTACTTCTGAGCACTAAAACTCCCTTTTCTGGAATCTGTTAAAATATTAAATAGAATCAGAGGAAAATCGACACATCAAATGGAGTTGGCTACCATCAGCAGTTATTCCTACTGCGTTACAGAAGTCCATATGTATTTACTGAGAACCTTTGTGTACCTGGCACTGTTGTGGCCACCCTGTGGGAATAAAATGGGGGAGTGAAAGGGCAATTTCTATTTGCAAGGATTTGATAATGTTCCATGGAAATCTAAGGGCTTGTCTTTGTTACAGGAAACAGAGATTTTATGCCTTTAGCTTATGGAAGCTGCCCCTCAGTGTCAGCCTGGACCAGTGATTCCCAGACATTTGTGTCTTTGGATCAGTAATGACACATCCCATAGTTGGGGGCTAACGTGAGGATGTCAAGTAGAGACATTAAACACACACATCCATGCTAATTATTATCATTATTATTTCATAAAATTAAGGACATCTTAGTATTAAAAATAAAGAGATGGGGGAGGGTATAGCTCAAATGGTAGAGCACATGCTTAGCATGCACGAGGTCCTGGGGTCAATCCCAAGTACCTCCTCTAAAAAATAAATAAATAAGTGGACCTAATTACCTCCTCCCCCCACAAAAAAATAAAAAGTAAATAAATAAATAAAGGATAGAGGACAGTTCAGTGGATTAAATTATGACTTACAGAAAATTCATCATGTTCTGTTTTTTTGGGGGTTTTTTCCCAATTCAGTGGGAGGTAACAGAAATTCCACTCCTAGTCCCCGCCTGGAAACAGGCCTTGTGAGGGCTCTCAGTATGTGAAGTGCTTGTTTGTATTGTGTCTGAGGGAGACAGTGAGTGACTTGGCAGCTACAGGGATGTTTATCAAGATCTAGCACACTCAGGAGCCTTCTGTCTGCTCCCCGGAGCTGGTTTCCCAGCAAACATCAAGGCTATTTGCCTCTGGCTCCTGGGAAAAGAGGACGCGCTGCAGGAAGGAGATGCGGGAGGCTGTCACCTGCTGCTGGCACTGTCGGAAGTTTGTTGGGTGTGGAGAGGAAATGGTGTGAATTGCAGGAAAGTGTAAATCCTGAAAATGCCCCAGGGCACGGCAATGAGCTCCGGGCTTCCCTGCACGTTGGCACAGCCTTCCCTTGTCTTCCTGGGCTGGGAGATTAGCCAGAAAGAGGCAGTAAGACCCCAAATGCTCCCCAAATGTGAGCCGACATTCCACATCTCATTCAAATGTTGTTTGGACTGGCGTAGATACTGAGCTGGACGGGGTGATTGTGTGCAGCGTGGCCCATGGTTAGGAGCAAAGGATGCCAAGAAAGCTTTCTGTGAGTTTGCTAGACCTTTTGGAAGGCTCCAGATTTAGAGTTTTCTCACACATAGGCTACACCTCACGGTCAAGATCTGCTAAGGTAGCACGTGCAGATTCCAAATTAGGAAATGGCGTTGTTATTTCCACATTATTCTTTACTGCTGAACAGGGAGTGGAAGGAAGAACCAGAACCGAGGGTGCCTTGGATGTACATGAGAGAGCACACCGGTGTAGAGAGCAGTAGGCCAACCAGTCCAACAGAAATGGACCACATACGGCACTGCAAGTGCTCCAGCAGCCACTCCAAACAAAGTAAGAAGAAACAATGAAATTAATATTAGATGTCTTAATATATGATAACATGTTCTTTAACCCAGAGAAACAGGGTGAAACCAATTTTAATTATTTTAATAGCGTAGTATTTAACCCAATAGATGAAGAAATGTCATTTCATCATGTAATCAACATGAACAACTATTATTGAGATATTTTACATTCTTATTTTGTACTGAGTGTTTGAAATCCATGGTGTATTTGACACAGCACAATTCAGTTCACACTACCCACGTTTCAAGTGCTCAGTCACCACATGTGGCTAGTGGTCACCTTATTGGACTGTGCAGGTCTGGAAGTTAAAAGCAACCTGTTATTTTTTTTACTTCAAAAACTTGTATTTTTCCTTCAGTGTCGAAGAGGAAAGTTTTCAGATATAATACAGGTTAATAACAGTATTGAATTTTCCCTTTTATTTTTAAGATGTGGACATACACAAAGAAAAGGTTGGGAAAGTTGCTTGCCAAAGTAAAATGGTTACCTATGAGAAGTTTGATTAAAATAGAGTTTTTCCTTTTAATTTTTAGTCTTGATTTCAAGTACATTTTTTTCATAGTGGGTATGTAATGTTTATATAATGGAGCTATGATAGATGTAGCACTTATTCTATCAAAGAATTTGAAGCAAATGTGACAATGGGGATGACATTTGTTAGTTCTGAGTGATGACCAGACTAGGTGTTTAGAGCAGTGTTCAGTATACATTCACTATTTTAAAATATTTTATCTAATACAAAGATTAGAATTTCTTTAAAATCAGTATATTCTCATTAAAAAATTAGAAAATTTAAGCAAAAGAGAAAGAATGAATGCCTTGGAGATATATACATGTATATTATACATACTATATATATATATATATATATATATATATATATATATATATATGTATTTTTAAAAAACAATAGAATCATACAGGGCTTCATTCTGATTCTTTTCCCTTTATTCTTTCATGGTATCTGGAAGTTGGCACTTTCTGCAAATGCAGCATCATCTCAGTGGCTCTTTAGGGAACAGCAGCATGGCAAGGCAGTCTCATAAAGGAGTTTCAGGGCTGGACTTCATATGTGCAGAGCACAGGTTCAAATCCCAGTTTTGCCACTTTCCAGCTGCATAAGCTTGGGAAATTGACATATGTACCTAAGTTGGTGTGTTGCTGCTCTCTTTTGATCTGTAAGACAGGGGAAAAAATGTTTGTAATGTCCTTTGAGTAGCCTCTGGCACATGGCAAGCTGTTGGTAAGTATCTGGTAAGTAACCATAAAACTAGTTCCTTGTGGAGCTGAATCCACCTTGCTTCAAACCAACTTATCATCATGACACAAATAGCCCAACATTCAACTACTTGACCTTTTAAGGAAGGTACAAAGAGTCACCCCAGCACATTTTGCATCATATATTTCGTCCACTTCATGGGGATGTTTGTTTCAAACTGAGTATTATTGAAGCCTTTTTCTTGCTTCTGTTACCGAAATGTCTTCTATAAGTTGTCAGGTAGGTCATACCCATGCCTGTTACTAGCATTTCCCAAGCTATGTTCCAGGTAACACTAGTTCTGGTGACTATCAAGAGGAATTTTATATATATATATATATACACACACACACACACACATATATATGTGTGTATGTATATATGTATATCTTTATTTATCCCTACTGAAGAGGGAGGAAGTGAATATTCCACGTGAGGTTGGGGAAATTCTTGATTAAACCTATGTTATGACATGTATTTTGTCAGGTCCTTAACAGACTCATTTGCATTGGGAATCCCACAATGACTGTACCTTGAAGCATTTTTGCCTTTCTTAACTTACTCAGATCTTTGGGGACATTTCCCTGCCCAACACAATTTGGGAAATGCTATTCTGTACTTTATATAATAATCTCCATTGCACAATGCTTTCAAAATGGGGAGCTCATGTTATCTGAAGTCTTGGTGGGCTCAGTCTTAGGCAGAAAACCTTTTTATTTCATTTCCATATTAGTTTTTGGATAATCTTTTCCAATGGTATTGTTCCCCTCCCTAGAATACCAGTGAATTTTCTATTTGTTGGGTGACACCTGGGTCTTCCTACCTGAGGATTGTGAGGTTATACCCAAGCATCAAGGGACGCAGACAAGGCTGGCATGAAGCTACAAGAACCCTAGGATGTTTCCTGAACATTAGTGCATGTATTAGTTTTCTATGCTGTGTAACAAATTATAACAAATTTAGCTGCTTAAAACAACCTCTCACCATTTCTTTGTGTCACAATTCTGGGCATGGCTTAACTGGGTTCTTTACTTTAGTGCAATCCAGGAGTTGGCTGGGGCTGAGGTCTCAGCAGAGACTCAACTGGGGAGGAATTCTCCTCCAATTCTCTTATTGATGATGTTGGCAGAATTCATTTCGTTGCAGCTATAGAAACCATGGCAGCTTGCTTTTTCAAGGCCAGCCCAGGAGAGAGTCTCTACCCTTTTTGCTAAGATAGACTCTTTTTAAAGACAAGTATGTCTCATCTAATCAGAGGAGTGACATCCCATCATCTTTGCCATGCTCCACTGGTTAGAAGCAAGTCACAGGTCCTGGACTTGTTCAAGGAGAGGGAATTATACAAGGCATGCATCATCTTGGGGGAATCATCTTAGGATGAGGCCACCAGAGTATGTTTCTAAAATCCTAGGTAAGCCTTTATTTTCTTTGGTGGAGCCCAAATCGAATTAATTGATGGTGGCATCCTGGCTAATGCAGTCATTTCTTCATGTCATTTCTATCAACTGATATATAATAGTTTTTATTCAAATTGTGCCCTCTTTCTGAATCTCTCTAATTGCAATCAATTTTAAAGCTACAAGTCAAGGACAGCATCTCTCAGTATTCTTCATGACTATTAGTGCAGATCTCAAAGCTGGCTTTTAGTAAGTGCTTGTTGCTTACATGAGTGAACCTCTTGTCCATGTTAAGCCATTCCTTCCTAGCTGGGCAACCTTTAGCAAATTTTTTAATCCCTCTACTCCTCACTTTGTTTAACTATAAAATGAGGATAATGATAGTTCATGGAGAAGTCTTATAAAAGGGTAACTCAGACCCTATCACTCCCCTGCTTTAAAACTTCAGTGACTCTCCATGCACTTAGAATTAGATTCAGATTCCTTGACCTAGTTCTCCTTCATGATCTGATCTCAGCCTCCCTCTCCAACTCTATTTTCTGTCACTATCTCCCACTGAATTTGCTGAGTCACATGGGCTTCTTACAGTTGCTTAATTATACTCAATTCCTTCCTGCCTCAGTGCCTTTGCACTTGCTGTTCCTCAGTCTGGAATGTTCTTCCCCCAGATCGTATCACCAGTTTCATTATTTGGGACTCAACTCAAAAGTCAACAACTCTTAAAGGTCCTGCCAGACCACCTCCATTTCCACTACATATTTCCTGACCCTGCTTATTTTCTTTATACAAGTCGTCACTTCTGAGACTCATATATTATTATTTAAAAAAAAATTTTTTATTGAAGTACAGTCAATTACAATGTGTCAATTTCTGGTGTACAGCACAATGTCCAGTCATGCATATACACACATATATTAGTTTTCTTTTTTTTTATTAAAGGTTATTGCAAGATATTGAACATAGTGGCTTGTGCTATACAAAAGAAACTTTTTTAAATCTATTTTTATATGTAGTGGCTAACATTTGTAAATCTCAAACTCCCAAATTTATCCCTTTCCACCCCCTTTACCCAGTAACCATAAGATTGTTTACTATGTCTGTGAGTCTGTTTGTTTTGTAGATGAGTTCATAGTGTCCTTTTTTTTTTTTTAAGATTCCACATATAAGTGATATTGTATGGTATTTTTCTTTCTCTTTCTTGTTTACTTCACTTAGAATGACGATCTCTAGGTCCATCCATGTTGCTGCAAATGTCATTATTTTATTATTTTTATGGCTGAGTATTATTCCATTGCATAAGTATACCACAACGTCTTTATCCAGTCATCTGTCAATGGACATTTAGGTTGCTTCCATGTCTTGATTAATGTATATAGTGCTGTTATGAACATTGGGGTGCGTGTATCTTTTTGGATTAGAGTTCCCTCTGGATATATACCCAGAAGTGGGATTGCTGGATCATATGGTAAGTGTATTTTTAGTTTTTTGAGGAATCTCCATACTGTTTTCCATAATGGCTGCACCAAACTACATATCCACCAGCAGTGTAACAGGGTTCCCTTTTCTCCACATACTCTCCAGCATTTACTGTTCAAGGACTTCTGAATGATGGCCATTCTGACTGGTGTGAGGTGATGACTCATTGTAGTCTTGATTTGCATTTCTCTGATAATTAGTGATATTGAGTATTTTTTCATATGCCCATTGGCCATTTATATGTCTTCACTGGAGAATTGCTTGTTTAGGTCCTCTGCCCATTTTCGGATTAGGTTGTTTGTTTGTTTTGTTATTAAGTTGTATGAGCTGTTTATATATTCTGGAAATTAAGCCTTTGTCAGTCACATCATTTGCAAATATTTTCTCCCCTTCCGTAGGTTGTCGTTTTGTTTTGCTTAGACTCGTATATTATTTGTACACGTCTTTATTGTTTGCCTTTGCCCACCAGAACTCAAGCTTCGGAGAGGAAGGACTTGGCTTATGTAATACTGTATCCTCAATTTCTAGCATACTTGTTGAATAAAATTGTGTCATTTTTATTGCAAGGCACAGTTCCTGAGATACAGTTTCACACAGGCAGACAGACATGGAAACAGGGAGTGCTGTGAAAAAAAAAGTAGTGATAGTGAAATGCCATTTTCAGGTTAAGTAAAACTGGGGTTCTAACCAGAACTGGCAGACGCTAAATTCCAAATTCCTTCCTCCTAACTCTTGATTATTATTTTTCTGTTTATTATTTCTTTGTGCTTACCAGAAAGGGAGCTGTCTAGCGGATTGAGTGTAATTTAGTGCCTGGCACACGTTAATAATAAATTGAATTGAAATAATAACAAAATCTAATATTATTACTATTGGAAATTCATGATGCAGAAAAAGATGGAACATCTCCATTAAATCAGTATTTTTAAAATATTACTATTATTGATGCAAATTCATTTATATTACCACAAGTTAGTCTCATAATTACAGTATTTATTCATTGAAATACATTGAACCCATTATTTGGGATACTTAGAAAAAGATTTCAGATAATTATTTTTATTTTTCCAAAGGATTGAAACAACTGGTTTCAGCTGCAGTGTGCATTTGTAAGGCATTAACTGTATTTTTGCATCTATTTGCCATGGCTTTTGAAAGCAAAGTTTGGCTAGATGGAGGGGAAAGGGGAGAAAAATATAAAAACTCTTTGTCAGATACTGACATCTGCTGGTAATTTTCCAAAATGCAACCTTGGACGACTCAAAACTATAACCGTGCTCAAAATTCTTTTTTTTCAAGTTCATGTAAAACCTGGGATCCAAATTAGAGTTATGTTTGAATATTAATGCAGTATAAATAAAATTCCAAGCTACCAAAACTACTGAGTGAATGGTTTCCCTACAAATACCAGTCTCAGATTTTTTTTTAATTTCTCATTAAAAAAAGATTATCATTATCATTTAAACATCTTCATGAGGCTAAATCAGCAAATTAAAGAGCCCAGAGCCCTAGCTTCTCTGCAGTTTCCCAGATTACAGCTAAATTAGTTTAATTTTCTCTGTCAAGTGCCAATCACAGCACTCCCTCTTAATTTCATGTGGAGATAATAAAAACTGACGAGTCTGAAATAAAAGACTTGCCTTTGCTCAGCTCAACCCAGAGCCCAGTGGTGACTCTGGTCTTTAGTGTGTCCTAGTCTGCACCTCTTTCAGACATGGTCACAGCAGCTCAGCAGTTTGTGAAGTTCAGGCCTTGGGAACTGAGTTGATCAACAGTAAAGGCAGCTGGCTGCTCTGGGGTGGGTGCGCAGACCAGCACTAGCGAGGCACAGCCAGGACATGCCCGATGGCCAAGTGGACTGTCCTGCTGTGGGGTATACCCCAGCCAAATGGGCTGCCGCTTTCAGATCTTTCCTGAATTGGAAGGCAAGTGCACTTTGCCCAAGGTTAATGGAGTTTAATATTTTTGATGCTCTTGCTGAAAGTTAATAGCCTGCAGTCTGGACACCAGCAGACTTTCTAGTTTAATCTAAGTGAGTGTGCTTGGGTTTGCATTGACTGATTCTTCTCAAGAAATTGCACAGTGTTGGCTTTGAAGCTGTCTCTGATGTGAGTCTCCACATGCCTAGCACCTTCATCGTTCGGTGACCTCATGCACGTTACTTCTGCTGGTATGGCTCTCTGAGCCTGTCTCTACGCTGGACTTCAAGCTCATTAATAACTTTATATGTGGACCTATGGGGTTCCATGAACACCTCTGAAAGTTATGTGTTGTGTATGCGTATGTGAGTGTGTGTCATTTGATGATACACATTTTTGTTCCCAAAGTGTCCCTGAGCTTTCATCAGACTTTCAGAGTAGCCTAGAACTTCCCCTATCCCCCCAAAGGTAAGACTTCCTATGCTCCTGCTATCAAATGAGGATTTTAATGGTACACACCTACAAGGTTGTTGAGGGGATAGATTAAGGTAGGTACATGTCATGGGCAGAATGCCGGGCGTCTGTAAATGTTACTTTGGATAAGATCAGAATAGAGATCAAAACCATGATTAAAAATAAGAGCCAAAGTAAATGTAATTTGTATTAGTGTACTTACTTTGAATCGCTCAGTGACTGGCAGTATTCTCCTCATCTGGCCACATGGTACCTCCTGTCATTGGTCTGATGATGTTACTGCCATTGTCACAACTGGGCTTGATGTGACTGAAGGCAACTAAGCTGTCACCTTTGATGAGGTTAATTTTTTTTTTTTTTTACCATCACTCCCAGTGTACCAGCAGAAGAAAGTGCTTCTCTGTCAAATCAAGGGCTTCCAGATTACTCTCAGGGTTTATAAAGCACGTCTTCCATTATGTGATTAGTGAGGAAATCAAATAATGCTGAGTTGGATGCTTAATAAACATTAATTCCCATCCCTAGTTAACCTAGGAAAAACACAGTTTAATAAAAGGAATTCAGCCCCTACTGAATTAATCAGGTTTTATTTGATGGCCAGCATTGTCCAAAGTTCTGTCTAATTACTTAGTGAAAGCAAACATAATATAGTGAAAAGGTGTTGATTTGGAAATCTGAAACACTTGATTTTAAATTTCACTTCTCGGAGAAGATCTTGGGGTGCAGTCTCAGGGAGTTAACAAACTGCCTAAGACTCCGATTCTTCAGTTGTAAAATGGGGATTTTAAAAATTAATCTTTGAACTGTATTTTAAAAATAAGTTAATTTTGACAGAAATTACAGCCTTACTCCACTTTTCTCTATTATTTTGACAAAGATTTGGATGAGGTGTAATTATGACAACCTACCTTGAAATTCTAATTTATTTTCCCTAATAAAGTATGGTAGATAAGACTTTTAGGAGATTTCAAAATAGCAAAGGTTAAATAGTACCGAGATGATGTCTGATAAAAAAAAAATGGGGATTTTAATCCCTGAGTTATGAAGAGTCGTGGAAATAACCAGTGCACACAGGAGTCAAGTCAATTGATGATACATGGATATGTGAAGTCAGGAGAGTCCCTGACTTCATTCCCATGGGAGGAGACACAGGTGTGTAAAATACCTGGCAGAAGGTCCACTTGAAGGATATGGAGTGTTTATCAACCGGCTCCAGACTCTGGGGCGTGAACTCCTCACACTTCTGTGCTTGGACCCCAGCTGAGCAGCTCCCGCAGAGTCAGAGGCGGCCCGAAGCACAAGGAGGAAGGAGAGGCTGGGAGCTTGGGGCACGATGCTGCAGACACAGAATGAATCTGAGCTCACAGAAGCGTCCACTGCACCTGAGGCAGAGGGCAGAGCTGGGTCGAGGGGCATGGGAAGCAGAGCATGGTAGGTTTCTGCCACACGGCAGCAGATCTTGGGGAGGGAGTTCCATGCAGAGGGAACAGTAAAAGGTCATGAGGCAGAAACAGGTTTTGTGTTTAGGGTGCAGTGGGGAAGGAGGGGTGGGGGCACTTTCCCACCTGTTCTTTCCCTTATCTGGAAAGCGCCCCATTCAGATCTCCAGGGATGCACCTTGAGCTCACTGAGCCTGACCTCCTTATCTCAAACTGCCTGCCTGACACTGCCCCCCACCCCCACTGTCTTCTTCCTTAGCCTGCGTAGGGGGTAAAATGGTGGCTCCAGAAAGATATGTCCACATCTTAACCTCTGGAACCTGTGAATGTGACTTTTTTTTTTTTGAAAAGAATTTTTGGAAATGTAATTAAGGTAAGGATCTTGAGTTGACATCATCCTGGATTGTCCAGGGGGACCTAAATCCAATGACAAGTGTCTTTTTTAAAGCATTTTTATTGTTCTGTTTTTTTGTTTGTTTTTGTTTTTTGCACAGGGGTGGTAATGAGGCTTATTTATTTATTTTAATGGAGATACTGGGGATTGAACCCAGGACCCTGTGCATGCTAGGCTTGCGCTTTACCACTGAGATATCCCTTCCGCCTCAATGACAAGTGTCTTTATAAAAGACATGCAAAGAAGAAAAAGTGATGTGAAGATAGATAGAGGCGGAGGTGAGGGTTATATGACCACAAGCCAAGGAATGCCTGCTGCCATCAGAAGGTGGAGGAGGCCTGGAAGTGTCCTTCCTTCACAGGGAGCACCCCCCCACCCAGAGCCTTCATTTTGGATTCTTGGCTTCCAGGACTGTGAGAGAATAAATTTCTGTTATTATCCACCACCTGGCTTGTGGAATTTAGTTACAGCAGCTCCAGGAAACTAATATTCCTGCCAAATCATTGTCACTTATTTGTGACTTACTGGTATATTGTCAAGCTCTTTGCACTAGATCACAAGCTTCATGGGGGCAGGGACTTTGGTTCCCTGCTCTGTCCCAATGCCATCTCCCACTGATTCTGTCTCATGAAGTTGCCCTGCTAAAATAGAGAAGACTTGAAGACGCTGTCTTCTCCTTGCCTTGATTCACAGGCAGAACACCTGTGTTTCTACTTTGTGGATGACGCTTGACTCAAAATGAAATCATAGGTTAGGTGGGGTTTATTCAGGGAAATAGAAAACACAGTAGGTATTTTAGCAAAGGAGACTTAATATAGGATATTAATACACAGAGGTTGGAGGAATTCAAGAGGAAAAAAAGAGTCTGCACTGAGCTAATCCAGTGAATTATCCCCTAGAGCTGGTGCAACAAAAGGGGAGAGCTTGAGGTTTTCAGAATTTAGGAGCTTAGAGGAGGAGCCCTGAAGAGCTCTGAGGAAGAACATACCTTATCTACTGTTGGGTTCTCCAGGGTCATGAGGCTGTCCTGGGGATGCCAGAAGGAACCGGAGGCTAGAAATTGTGGCTGCTGTGGGCTGAAGGGCCACTGCTGGGGAAACTTAGGAACGGTAAGCAAAGAGGGAGAAGGAAGTTTCTTCCCCAGCACTCCTACTTCCTTCTCACTTCCTCCTGCCTTCAGAGTTCCCTCCCTGTTAACAGAATCCAGCAGGAAGCCACCTGCCTCTGGGGAAGTGTATTTTGTGCTTAACCGGAGAGCAGAATGTAGAGAAATGGATCTGGAGCTCAAAGACAGTATCTTGATACCTAGCATGAATGGGGATCATGTGCTTTTTGGCCTGGCATCGAAAAGCATAACCAGGATTCATCCTGTGCAACCCAGCATATACGTCATTAGTTAATTTTCATGACATGTTTTGCCTGATGTCTGTCTTCCTTATTGGACTTCAAACTCGATGACAGATCTCCTGAGGAAACCAATGGGTCTAGAACAATGGCCATCACTGAGCTGGCATTTCTAAAAAGTTAACTGCCTGACTGCTTCTCTGGGTTTTTCTCTCACTTGATTTAATGTTTCTATCCTGTATGTTACAATGAAAAGTCTTCTTTCCTTGTATCAATATGACATAACTCTTGCTCTATAGTGCTGTTATTCCCAGAGGCAGGGTGGTGAATGAAGGGGAAAGTTGGCAGGAGGCTGCCCTGGCGTCTCGATTCCCTCACTGAGCTGTCTGCACCAGACCAAATATTGTCAAATCTCCAGTATCTGCTTCTGTGTGTTTCATGTTGACAAAATCATGGGCTCCGGCAAGCAGACTTTGGGAAATTCCTTTACATTCTACCTTTCTGAAAGCTAATCATTTCCCCCCCAAATAATGTGAATCTGATTTAGTACATGGTTCTTAACCAGGGATGATTTTGCCCCGCAGGGGACTTTAGCAAAGCCTGGAAACATTTTCGGTTACTGTAAGTGGGGAATGATACCAGCATCTAGCAAGAAGAGGCCAGGAAAGGGGCAGAACATCCCACAACACACAGGACAGCCCCCACAACAGAGCCCTGGGGGTGTTCACAGAATTCTGGGTGTTTTATTATTGGTGATAGCTTTTACTTACCCTGAATTTTCACTGAGGGATCCAATATTATGAGGGCTGCACAAATTAACCAACGTCCTGTGCCTGGCACAGAGGAACCCCTCACTACAGAGTAACTGGATTTGTGAAGAAAGCACCTACATTCGAATGCATTCATGCTAAAATAGACTACTCAAAATGTACCTCTTGAACTTCTCCATTGCTTGTCCCCCCTCAAGGAATAGAAATCTTCGAAAGGGACACATTTCCCAGAGCAAATTTTTTATTAATGGTGTTCAGCAAGACCTTGGTCTGCACGGTCTAACTTACTGTAAGGGTTTTAATTGGAGTAACCATATTTCTCAAAGCAATAATCTCATAAGAATCAGAATTAGAAAAGGTCAAAATGTGAATCTATGGGAACAAGAAAACAAATGTTTGAAACTGGATTTTTTTTCCTCTCTCTATGGCCTGCCTAAGAGAATGGATTTATGTTTGTTTTTCTAACTGTTAAAGCAATGCAAGTTTCTTCCAGAGAAACTTAGAAAATATGAGAGTTAAAAGAAGAGAATGATAAAAACGACTCTTAATCCAATAACCTAGAAAGAGATATTCCTAACATTTCAGCACATTTTCCTTCTTCCAGTCACTAAACGAAGGTCCCTGGGGCTGGGGTACTGCTCCAGCTTCGTACTAGACTGAGTAAGCTCAGCGGGATCTGTATTCTTGGCCCTTTGCACCATATCTGGCCCATCTCAGGGGCCATTTCTTCCCCCAAATGTTTGTCACTTACTCAGATGAGTCCTTAATTAAATATACGTATTAAGCTGTAAAATTCTATGAAAACAGCACACCGCTGAAGAGTTAAAAATCACAAGTTAACTTTTATAACTGCTTTTGTGTTAGGCTGTACCATATGAAATGGTCCATATAAACACCAATTTTTGACCTAAAAGTGGCAACTTAATTACAGCCTGTGTTATATCCCACGCTTTTTGAGGACGGACACTTTTATACCACCTGCAAAGCTTGGGTGAGAGCTTTATAGAAGGTTGATGTTTAAACTGTAAATACAGCATATAGGTGTGTGCTTTGAGGGCCCCCAAAGCCTTTCTTTGCATGAAGCCATAATTTTTTATTATATGATTCTGTTTATATGAAATACCAGAAGAGGCAAATTCACAGAGACATAAAGTAGATTAGTGGTTGCTGGGGGCTGGGGGAGGGGAGGAACGGGGATTTGTTGTTTAACGGACACAGAATTTCCTCTTGGGGTGGTGATAATGTTCTGGGCTTAAACAGTGTGATGGTTGCACAACACTGTGAGTGGTCCTGGATGTCACCAATGGAAAATTTTATGTTATGTGTATTTGACCACTATGGAAAACAAGACCAAACCCATGTTTGTTACCTGAGTTAGCCAGTATTCTTTTGTTTGCAGGGGACTGCGTCAAATCCAGTTGGTTGTAAAAAGGGGAGTTGTGGGGGAGGGAATTCATTATATCACAAAACGGGGAAGCCAAAGGTAGAGAACTGAGACAGTGTGGTAGGACACATCCTCATTCTCTCTCTCCTCTCCTCCCTTCCTCCCTCTTTCACCTTTGCTCTCCTTGGAATATTGGCCTGATTCCCACCTATTATAGGTCACCTTCCACTATGTGGCAGTAAAAGGGGGTAGCACACAGCTTCACATAGATCCAGGCTTCCATCATCAGCTGAGGAACCCCAGACGAAAGAGGGACTCTCTGAAACTGTCCAGATAGTATTGGGCAGTGGTAAGAAAAAGATCTAGCACTCCTACTTCATCAGCTACATGATCCTCAGCAAGCTACTTAAGCTCTTTGAACTTTAGTTTCCTGATCTGTAAAATGGGAATAATCATAGTGTTACTGAACCAGACCCTTGGACTCTTTCATCAATAGAAATTGATAAGAGGCCAGACAAGAATTGCACATAAAGCTTAAAAGGAGTAGCCACAAGGGCAGGTCCGTGGGTTGGGCTGGAGAGGTGGCTTAGGCACTCTGCCCACCCCCTTGGTGGTGCTGGGTGCAGGGATCATGCGCAGTGCCCTGCTTTTGCTCTCGGCACTGCAGAAGTGGCTGCTGGTTTGTGGCCTTTTTGTATCTTACTTTTCACAATTTGCCCCAGCTGCACATGCGTGCAGTTATTTTTGGTCCCTTCTAGTCTCTGTATTCTTTTGCTGGAGGAGGCATTTGTCCAGGTGCAAGCACTCTGGTCAAGGGTCCCAGGTCCCAGCCTATCTCAGTAGTATGTACTTCCTTGGGTTGTCACTGACAGTTAAGTAAGTTAATATATATAAAGTGCTTAGGACTGAGCTTGACACATAGTAAGTGCTCTTGATAAGGGTTTGCTATTAGAATCATCACTGTCATCATCATGATCATGATGACAGTGTCTTCTTTGTAAAATCCAGGCCTTGATTAGCCGGCTGTGGGCCCGGGAACCCTGCTGGGCCCAGGGTGCTAGAGTGGGCAGGCCCACTGGAAGCATTTCTCACAAAGAATGAAGTTGTTACCAGAGAAAGGAGTGAGAGAACTGGGCGGACGTGGAGACCTGATGGCCCCCCAAGAGTCTACTTCTGCTTCTGAGAGTTTCAGAATCCCCACTCCACCTGGTCTAAATACATACACAGGTACAGTAGAAATCAGCCCTTGTTTGTTCACCAAGTGCCAAACCCAGTTTTAAGTCACTTGTGTTTGCTATATCATTTGTTCCTCCAAAGACTCTGTGTGATAAAGTATCACCGTGATTACACAGGAGGGAGGTGAATGAACTTGCCTGATGTTGCTGGGCCAATGCATGGTGTCAGGCAGTCTGTCTCCAAAACCTGAATTCTCAGCCACTAGGCTCTGCTGCCTTCTGCGTTAACAGCCATTAAAAACAAGTAATGAAAAGATAAGAAAGGAGTTGGGTAATGTGCACAGGTGGCATTTGTGTTGGCTAAAAAAAAGAACTTGTTTTTTTTAAGAGTGTAAGTGTGTAACAGGTTCTGCCTTAAAGGCAACATTTGAAGGAACAGCAAACTGCTGAAATAAAACCCTGTTTGCAGTTCCATTGTGAAGAAAAATGTTTGTCAGCTTGAATAAATAGTTGTACTTTGCTAAGTTTAAATCCTTCTGTCCTGCTGAAAACGTGGAGAGATTTGTTAGAGGGAACCTTTCAGGAAACCCCAGACCCACAATTGTCACGTATTTGTGATCTCCAAGCAGGCGTCCCTGACTAACCAGCTTAACCCAAAGACCTCCAGTTAAGCAAATAGATAGTTTCCCAGACAATGGAAGGATAAACCGGACCCTGTGGCATGAATGAGTTAATTGTCTCCCATTGTTGAGTCTTCCTCCAAACACCTCCGGGTGAGAAACAGCCTTTAAGACAAAGAAAAGTGCCACAGCTGGCAGTTAAATAAAGTGACATTTGCTTGTTTTGGCCAAACATCCCATTCTACTGGATAAAGAAGGAAACAAACACTCTTTAAATAAGCAAATAAGGAGGCCGGGACCCATTCCTGCTTGTGACAAAAGAGAGACTCTGCTTTATATTTTGAGAACTGAGACAGACTGAAGTCAAACAGATTTATTTAATAACAGAGTAAAAAAGAACAGCTGTGGAAAATATTTAGAAGATGATACACAGAGAATCACACACACACACAGTTATAGTTAGGGCACAGACCAAAGAATGGTGCCAGGATACCAGAGGGTTTTTCTTCTAAGTCTTATTTCCCTGAAATTTAAAAAAAAAAAAATCCCATAACTTTGTGATTTAAATGATGCAATTAATAAATGCCACTTATAAAATATTCAAATAGCACAGACATGTGATATACCCAGCCCTTTTTTAGTACCTGCTATGTGCCAAATAACATTCTAAGCATATTAATTTATTCAGTTCTCTGAACTCTACGGAAGTGATTATTACTAGCCCTGTTTTAGCAGATGGGGCAACTGATGCCCTGAGTTGGGAATTCCCTTGGATGAGATCACCCAGCATCTAAGTGGACCCAGGCAGTTGGATTCCAAGCTATGTGCACAGCAACTACTGGAACAGCCTGGGGTTCGAAGAAGTCATTTAAGGAAAACAGTAGAAGGGCCACAGTTCTGCGCTCCCCTGCACCTCACCCCCCACCCCAACCCTGCTCTGCTCCATTCCCATCCTGCCCAGGAGGTAAGGTGATCAACTCAAACTTATTTGCTGGAGACTTCCCCAGTTTTAAAACCAAAAATCTTATTTTCCAACTACCAGCAAATTGGGATGGTTGTTCACTCTACCTACTAGATACATCCCCGATAACAGTTTGTTTTGTATCTTTCCTATGAATATATAAATGTACTTCCATAACTTGGCTCACATAGACACACACACACACACACACACACACACACACACACACACTCACACACTCCTCTGTGACCTGCTTTTCTCATGTCTCAGTGTATTAAGCAGCCTTCCCCCCTCCCTCTTTTTTAGTGGCTGCATATGCATTAATTGTAAAGTTGTATGATCACTCATATAACCATTCCCTCTGAATGCTCTGCTAGAGAAAAAAAGTATTATAAATGAAGAGGAATAATGGTGATATTTGAAGAAGAAGCCAACATTTTAAACAGAAAAAAAAAATGAAGGCAAGATAGAAAGAACAAGGGGAAAATTGCCAAGAAGCAGAAACAAAGAAGAAAAAGTTCATTGGAAGAAATGAGAATAATTTTATTTTCAGAGGAAGGAAAGTCTCAGTGGATGAATGTCGGGCGGTCAGGAATCGAGTTCTGGGTCCACCCCTGCAGAGCTGTGTGACTGTGGATGAAACCCTCCACCTCAGTTTCCACATCTGTAAAATGGGATCAGTAAGTCCTGCCCAGCCAGCTGGAGAGAAGGCCTGTGAGGACTGAGTATAAAATACTGTAAACTATAAGGCTTTATTGTTAGTATCCTACTTAAAGAACCAGCCGACAGGTGTGACTGTGAAATAATGGTTCCAAAATCACAGTGAGATGAAAGAGTATTAATTTGCTAATTCTCACACTTGTAGAATTCATCCAGGGAGAGTGTTGAGTGAAAATCAGGAGCCCCACCCCAGAATTACTGAATTAGATTCGCCGGGGGGTAGAACCTGCACATTTGTCATTTTTATGACTTGACTCGGGGAATTCTGATATAAACCATCCAAGTTTCTGAACGGAGGACCAGAATGCCACACAACAATAGAGGGCGCTATTCACTAGTTCTGCAATGAGAATGGCCGCTGCTGGAGCTGTGTTTTGCCCTGCCTGGGAAGGCTCACCTGGCTTTGTGACCACCAGGTCCCACTGAAAACTATCAAAAATGGCCTGTGACTCTTTATTAAGAGCAGAAAGAGGGCCATGAACTTCTGCTCAGCACCTGCTGTGCATTAGAACTTTCCACTTACATTATCTTTTTTTTAAAATTAAAATTTCCCTTGAGGTGGAAATGACATAAAAATCAACCATTTGAAAGCCCACAATTCAGTAGCATTTAGTGCATTCACAATGTTGTGCAACTACTACCTCTGTCTAGTTCCACATATAAGTTTTTATTCTAACAATATTCTAAAAGGTCACATATTTGTTATGTGCATTTTCAAGTGGCAGGAAAAGGCCAGAAGAGCTTCAGTCAAAGACAACTGAGCTTTGACAGTTAATGGGGGGAAAAAAGCCAGGATTCAAATCCACATCAGCCATCCAAAGCCCTTTCAAATGCAAGAATGGAGGGAGGGGACCCCAGGATCCCCTATTTTCGTGGAAAATATGGAAACAGAACTTAGGACATTGCAGCTTTAATTTCAACACCTTAGTTTAAATGAACCAGTAGGTGTAATGGTGTGCCTCTCCCTGCCTTTTCCCATTTCCCACCTCTAATCAAATCCTGTCCTTTTTTCACAGACATGTTCTACCTGGATGCCCAATCCCAAGTTTACATTTAACCACCGGGTAAATCAACAACTTTGCCCTGTTATACAACCTCAGGAAAAGAAAGGGAACTTTCTCAGACTATAGGGAAACCCACAGAGAATAACATGTGAAAGGATGTGTCTTCAGTCCCTGGCCCCATGGGATCCAAGTGTGTTCAGTCCTGGTCTGCAGATTAAAGTGGAACGAACCCACTTTCAGGTAGAGTGACCGTGTAATTTATCCCCCCAAGTGGAGCATTTTCAAAAGGATCCTTGGACTGGACACCAGAACAACAGGCCACACCAGGGCTGTCCAAGACAAACGAAAATATACGGTCACCCGACTTGTAGGACTTCATACCAGGAGGCTGAAAAGCCATGAGTCCCTCAGCAAAGTCCCAAAGCAGGAGAAGAACAAAGTCTATTGAGAAATAAATGAGAAATAAGCACATAGAGAGCAGTAAAATTCAACCAGGAAAAATCAAGCCAAGTGAAATAGCCATGAAGATTTAAAGTTGATTGATTATAAAACAGTAGGGGAGAAAGGAGTGAAAAGTTAAAAAAAAGTACACAAGAAAATATGGACCTGGCTAAGTGAAGCGAATCCAGCACCTATAAAATGAGGAGAAGCATAAAAGATCAGCGAGAGCCTGTACCGAACCAATTAAGTGCCACTGAAATGGCTGTAAGAGAAAATGCATTGTGAAGCTGGAGTAGCATCTAAATGGAAGTCAGATGACTTAAGAGAAGACAAGCCAGCAAATGACTCATAGAAATATCTCTTGAAAAGAGAAGTTAACAGAAAAACAGAAACTTCCAAATAAAATGAAATCTACTAGTGCGGGGTCTGGTCCAGCAGAAGGTTTCTCGTGGTCTATTAAGTCTCAGACACAGGAGAGAATTGCCAATCCTGCTTCCAGCCCGGCTCACTCCACCAGGTTGGAAAGGTTAGGCAGATGACTGGTGTGTGTGTGAGAGTTTGTGTGTGTGTGTGTGTGTGTGTGTGTGTGTGTGTGTGTGTGTGTGTTTAGAGAACTGAGCAAGATAAATGTGGAGCTTCTCAAAGTTTAGCAAATGAGTTACCCAACTCCCAGCCTCCCTGACTCCCTATTCTCAGTCCTTCTGTCTGCGGGGCCCTTCCTGGGCCCGCACAGCATTGATGGCTTCAGGCCAGTGTGGGCTTAAAGTAAATACCATCTGCTTCTTGGCTGCAGGTATTACAAGTAGCAAAGATGGCCTGAGGCTGTGAGCAGGGTAGTTAATAAGGAGGGAAGGAAAGAAAAAAGATCACAAGCCCCACTGAGCACAGAAACAAATCTCCGGCCACGTTGCTTGCCCGGCAGTGCAATATTCCACAAGCAGAGCTGCCTGTGTGACTGGATTGTGATTGTTTTCCTCATTTCATCTTGGGTGATGGAAGCGCAAGCATTTGGGGATTTTAAAGGCCTGGACTCAAAGCTTAATTTTTTTTCATTGGTTGCTGAGTGACCTTGGGCATATACCTACCTTTAGGTCTCTTGATCTTAGTTATCTTGTCTGTAGACAGAAATATATCTCTTGTCTTGGTTCTTGTGAAGTTTGAGTTCCTCCTTGGGAACTCCCAGGGGATTCGTCTCCACCAGTGTGTGCTCACAATGAAAGCAATGAAAGTCGTTCTTTCCCCTTTCCCATGATAGGAAAGTGATGGCTAAAGGCGCAGCAGACTTTTAAGTTCTTGTTCCCCCGAGGTGCACAGGGGAAAAGAATTTAGTCTAACAACAAAAAGCCTTTCCTCTAACGGCTCTAGCATGAGTTATATCAGCGTGGGGATAACTGTTTCTACTTTATTCCTCATAGTGAAGGCAAAGGGGATGGTGAGTCAGACCTGAGACTTTATTCAGTCATGTTGAAGAATGGATGTCTGTTGCAGGTTCTGTGGCTGCTTTGCTGTGCTGGAAGGTGAGGGTCCTTGTGAGACAGCTTCTTGCAGAGCAGAGCCCCTTACGGGCTTTTAGAAATGCAGATGCAGGTGCAGGATTTGTTTAAGGCGGGTGATGAGACAAACATTTAGGAAGAGGTTATCGGGGACCAAGAGAAAGAAAAAGTGAATGAGGCCTGGGGAAGGGTGTGTCCCCAGCAGTAACACATCCAGTGGCAGATTTCCATGGGGGATGTTTCATGAAGCTTTAAGAACAGGTAAGTTTACCTGACAGCTGTACTTTGCTGGGAGGAAAGTCCCCTCTGCTGCCCCCAGCTTTTGCTGGGCATGGGCCACATAGTTGCCTTGTGCTAATTAACTCTTGCTGGAGACAACTCTTCCTTCAACAAGGGGCAGAGTAGGACAGCAGCGGCCAAAGACCAGTCACAGTTCAGAGAAAATAGGGAACCAGAGTAAGAAGCTACTAGCAAAAAAGTAACCTTCTCCCACTTGAATCCAACCCAAGGACCTCTGGATTTCACAGTGTAGATGGGAAGGGGCACTTGAGCCAAGAATTTTTTTTTAACATATAAAGGAAAGTGACTCAAAGAGCTGAGTTTTGGGGTTTGATTCACCGAATGGTTGACTTATAAATTCATTATCTCATATAATTCTCAGTGATTAAATGGTGATACTCTTTTGATGGATGGGGATGTTGAAGTTCATGGTGGTTAAAGTGACTTGTCTGATGTCTCCGAGGCTAGACTTGAATCCAACCCTAACTTTAAAGCCTTACATTACCTATATCCTGGACTTGGCTTATGTTAGACTAGAAAGTGATTCAGATCTCACTCCAATCTGCCCATCCCTGTTTTGATTGTGCTTTTTAAAACCCAGTTTTAAATATTTTACATTGGCTAAAAATATGAAGATAAAGGTCTTGAATATTTATGAAATTCTCCCTCTTTCTTCTTTTTACAATCTAATCATCAGAGAAGAAATTAGTTCTTCCTATCACATATTGTTCATCTTCAAAATCCTGCATTGGTCACACGCACACCCACAAAGCACTGTCTACTTGGGACAGTATGAACTGAAGTTTCCTGTGTCCATGCATTTCTATTGCTGACCAAGTACTGGAGGTATTTGCTTGGCTTCTCTGTGCAGGACCCAGAGATTAAGTTGCTGAAATGATTCCTGTTAGAGAGTATGAATTGTATTAGAAAAAAACCCACCATCTGGCACCATGGACTGTGGCTTTCTATGCATACGTATTCAGTGCAACCAACCCCCTTAATATCTTCA
This sequence comes from Camelus ferus, assembly GCF_009834535.1. NCBI lineage: Eukaryota > Metazoa > Chordata > Mammalia > Artiodactyla > Camelidae > Camelus > Camelus ferus. The sequence continues at coordinate 9,899,918 of NC_045712.1, read as the reverse complement.
AGGTTCCCAAGCATTTCACATCATGTTGCAGGAGAAAGCATGAATGCATTCATTCGGTCAGGAAATACTTATTCCTTGTATGCGTCAGGTGCCATTTTAAGCACTTGGAATCAAATTAGACCAGACAAACAAACAAACTAACTAACAAAAACCCCCAAAACCTCTGCCCTTGTGAAGTAACAGAAAAGAGAAAACAAATAATAAGCATAAGAGTAAATAAATTATATAGTATATTAGAAGGTGATAAATGCAACAAAGAATGGAAACACTAGAATAGTGTGAAAGATTGGGAGCAGGTGGGGAGTGAGTTTCTCTTTTAAGTAGAGAAGATTGCACAGGGCTCATTGAGAAGATGACAATTGTGTAAAGACTTGAATATTAATAATCCATGAACAAAACAGTGAGGAAGCCAAGGGAAATCTTTCTGAACTTGGCTTGATGATAAAGTCATGCCCAGAAGCTTTGCTGGTCTGATGACTGTGTCTGTGAAGTTCCACAGGGAGGCAGCAGATCCTAGTGATGATGGTAGCCTTAGGGAATTTGGATGATGCAGGCCTTGTGCTTCCTAGTTGCAGAGAACAGTCTCAAAGAATCTGTCTTTGACCTGAGTCCTTGTCAGAATATTTCTTCCTTCTTCAAGGTGTTAGCTGAATTTGGATTCACAGCTCTTTGTAACAGCAGCAGGAACAGTAGCTTCCACATAGTGAGACTACTGTGTGCCAGGTACTAGATACATTGTTGCACTGACAGACTCTTGAGCTACATCTTGTTGTTGTCCCCATTTCTCAGATCAGGAAGCTGAGGCTCAGCATCTCATCACAAGTGAAGCAGGGAACCAGAATTTCCCATAAAGTCTTTGGAAAAATCTTTGGATCCTGAGTTGACAGAAGGAAGGAATTTTTTTTTTTAGATTTGTTTATGAAAGTTTCGTGTGGGATGTGATTCAGTTCATTTAAAACTAGAACCTCAAACAATGATCAGCAATATTAAGATCATAGTAATAACCATGTTCACTGAGTAGCAACAAGCATTGTGCTAAATGCTTTATATACATCGTGTCATTGAATCCTTAACCACGTGCTCACTCCATGCCAGGCAGTGTCTATATTGTTGTGTCAATTTCCCTCCCCAAATAACTTTATTCATAAATGACAGATGTGATCAACATCAATATTCAAAGAACCCAAAGGTATATAAAGTGAAACAAAACTAAGACAAAACCTCTCCTTGCCTTGTCAACCAATGTAAGAGTCTCTATGTAGTCCTTGATAATTAAAAAAGTAATTATCTATATGTGAAGCTATATAAGCATAATATCTGAGTATTATTAGTTTGTATTAAATAGCATAGAATAATATAATATGAAAATTATGTCTCTCCTGGTCTTAATACCTAGAAAGAATTGCCAAAATCATATTTGGTTTTTTTTTTTTTTTTGCTGGTATTTACCATTACAACTTTATATACTGTATTTATGCTATTAGTTCTTGGTTTGGCAACTTCCCCATAGCATAGCTAGTTGTCTCTTTGCTAGCTCCTTACCCAACAAACTCCCCAGTTTTGTTAGCTCTACTTTTTCAGTTTTTTCTAGTGATTAATTTTGGGGCTTTGATACCTTTTCCATGCTCAAAAGAAGAGAAAATTAGTGAGCCCATTTATTGCATATTTATTATACTCATATTTATGGTCTAGCTTCTTCTTGTCTCTGATCACTCACTGGTTAGTTTACCCCACTGGAATTAATCCAGCCCCAATGCTAGTCATATCACCTGTCCCTTCTGGGTGAAGCCAGAATGCACGCCATTTCCAGAAGTGGTGGGAGAAGCCAGAAACTATGGGGTGTCACTGGTTGCCCTCACATTATATAACTGCATAGCAGTTTCTATAGTGTTAGGTGGGCTGAGGCCACGGTGCTACTGTGTGTCTGTGAAACTGGTGAAGCTTGGAGAATCTGAGGCTATACCTTAGTTGTATGAGTTGTATCTCATTTTGTCTTGTTACCCCCTCCTTTTTTTTCCCTTTTAGTGAAGGTGCTGGGGATTGAATCCAGGACCTTGTGCATGCTAAGCATGTGCTCTACCACTGAGCTATCTACCCTCCCCACCTTGATGCCCCTTTGTATGCATTTTATTTCCTTTTTTATGCATATAGTATTTTCTTGAATATTATGAAGGTTACCTACTGAAATTTGTTTATCTCATCTATGTGCTGAATGATTCTCTAAATGTTCCTTGGAGAGTCAGTTGTTAATTTGTTTATTTTGGCCCTCCCTTTTATTGGTTTTCGTCGGACATCTGAGGCTTAGGTACTTGTTTATTTTCATAATTGTAGAATGTTTGTGACAAAAACAACAACAAACACTGAATGTTTACTGTATGCCAGTAATTACTGTAAGCGCTTTTTAGTATCAGCTCCTTTAATTGTCACCTCCAGCAAGGAAGTGGACAATACAGGATTCAGTCCCCAGCCCTCTGATCCTAGAGCTTGAACTCTTAACTACCACATAACACAATGGTGTTGGATTTGGTTTGCATTTAGATTTCATTTTGATGACAGTGTCCGAAATTTAAAGTAATCCGTCAGCGCTTGCAGGAACAACTAGTTGATCCCACATCCATTCTCCTGTTCTCCCACAGCAGGAAATCTTTAGTCAAGCATGTGGCTGTCCCAAATAAACACAATGCTTCTCAGCTCCCTTTGCAGCCAAACGTGGGCATGGGAGAAGTTCTGGCCAGTAGGATGCAAGCAGGAGCGTTGAATGGCTGCTTCAAGGAGCCTCCTAAAGGGACCGCTAGTTCCAGCCTGATGTGCTTTCTTCTTAGCTCCTTCTCTACCTCCTTGGGAGGAAGGAGGCTTTGGACTGCAAAGATTAGGGCTGCTTCCTCAGGGTAGTGAGCTGGGAGCAGTTTTGTTCTCCCAAGTTTCATTCATGGAATGGAGCTACCACACCAGAACCGAGTTATACCCCCATGGAATTTCACCTGAGTGAGAAATAGACTCTCTTATAGTTAAGCGGTTGTTGCTTGCATGCATTTTGTTGCTGTCATGACTTGCAGCCTAGCACCATCCTAACTAATATAGTGCTAAAAGGCTCATGGCGCAACATGGTTGTTGTCTGGCCTATGTCCCACTCCCCAGCCACGTACAACACTTCCTGCTGTTTCTTCCCATATTTGTATCCACATTACTACATGATACGCTTTTTCTTGATTAATCGATTTTCTTAATATTTATTGACTGCCTCTTATGGTACAAGTGAAGTTTACTCTCTTAAATGTTTCCTTCCCCTTCACTCACGCTCCCAGGGTAGATCTAATGTGATATATTTAGCTAAGTTGATATTCTATAATTACACTGATGTGGTTAACTGAATAGTATTCATTAATGAGGCAACTTTTAAATTTTGGTTACATTTCTTTTTCTTTTGCTGCTGCCACTGCTGCTTTTCGGTTTAATTTTCCTTTTTATAAGTGCAAGTTTTCTTTACAATTGTGAGGTTTTCCTTTAATCCTCCTACTGGACTGGTTTCTAATTTCTGTTTTATAGCTGGAGACTTTGAGGGTTTTTTTTTAATGTTAATGATAATAGAAAGCATTTATTTGCTGTGTATGTTATGCCAAAAACTGAGCTTGATGCTCATTTAATGTCTAGTAGTGTCTACCGTTGCCCCCACTGTACAGAAGTTAAGGCAATAGAGCTTAAGTAACTTGCCGCAGATCACAGAGCTGGTGGGAGGCAGAGTCAGGAGTCAGATCCAGGTCTTTCTGACCCCAGAGCTCACATACACCTCACCTCTCTTAACTAGGGGAATGAGGAGGAGGAGAGGATGTCGCCAAAATATATAAAATTCAGTGCAGGGTGAGAATGAGCAGACAGGATCGATGCTGGCCTAACCAGGAAGGAAGACAGCTGTTATTTTGCGTTGCGTTCTCTGTCTTAACTAAGGACTCCTGACTCAGCCTAAGATGGAAACATAGCCTTTTGTTTTTGCGTTTGTTTTCTGTTACCAGTTTATAGATGAACTTGGACATTTTGCTTTAGAGTAGAAGAAGGGCAAATGGCCGGGGCCACAGACTTTAATTTTTCAAGTTGAAAACTTGAATTGAGCAATTTACCTATGGTCTCCCAGCTAAATTGCAAAGGGAAGGTCTCATCCTAGACCTTCAGCTCCCATAGTCCAGACTCTGCTAACGCTGGGACGTCTTTCACGGTTGTGTTCTCAAATTTACTGCCTCGGTAGTCTGTGGGGCTTGGTGAGGATATTTTCCAAATTGAAATCCGTGCACGCATGATGAAAACACAATTCTACTTGTGAGTGCCAGTATCCATCCAGGTGATGACTTGAGATGCTCAGATACTGGCACTTCCTTGAGAAGGATTTGGATGATTTGAGGGAGAACACAATAGGATCTTTAAAATCAGAGCTGTCCCAGAAGATCTGGGGAATTGTCACCAAGATAGAGATACTGGAAGTAATGAGATTAATAATGAGACATTAATAAAGTAATGGCCTAACTTCTGCCCGTTGAGTCAGCATCTGCCTACGTGTAAATAAATAATGAATTACAAGAATAACATTACCTGAGATTTACAGACTGGCTCCCAGCTGTCTGAAAAAGCTGTCTCTCCCTGAGGATCAGTCAGAGGGAGATTTTTTTTTTTAATTATCTTGAATTACTAAGATTACCATTTAGTGGTGAATAATCATTTCCTACTGGACTCTCAAAAGTGCTTAATTATACTTAGAGAATAATTTGCTCCAGCTTTAAAAATAAACTTGGACATTGCCTAAGTCCCTTTTTAAAACCCCCTATGGGAATATGTACCTAATATAAATGAAATCAATGTCTACACAATTCCCATAGTAGCAGTGTATCCTTACCCTGGTCCATAAAATTAGTATTATAAAGCTCTACCTCTTGGGGTTTTGGTGAAGGCTGAGTGATGATAATCAGCAACTAGCTACATACCAGGAGGTTCCAAATACTTTACATATAGTAACTTATTATCCTTTCAACAACTCTTATTAGGTTGATCTTCATAGATCGGGCTACTGAGGCACAGAGAGGTTAAGTAACTTGCCTAAGTCACAAAGCAAGTAGGGGGTAGACCTGGGGTTTTAACTCAGACTGCCTGACTGTAGAGTTCATGCTCTGGGAAATAGGAAGAAGGTCGGATTGGGACAGAAGCAAAAGGTGTGTGATAATATCCCATGGGAGGCTAGGTTATAACTAATTGGTGATGCTTGGTGCTAGGAGTGTTAAAAAAAAAAAAAAAAACGTGTAAAGAGAGAAAGAACAGTATTTCCAACATTAGGAAAGGGCTAGAGGTCTGTGTGTCCCACCAGTACCTTGAGGACCTAAGCCCACTGTTTGGCCATGCCCTGGGTGGGGAGTGTGGGGCTGGCAAGACCTCACAATGGAATGGCTCCATGGGGCACCAGGGAGGCTGCACCCTGACATTTGGCCCTGGAGCTCGGGCCATGGCAATGACTCCTCTGCCCTGCAACATGACGGAGAAGCAGAAAGCCTCTGACTCCAACCATGAGAAGAGCACTACATTTGGAGTTGCCCTAAGTTGTAGAGTTGACTTGACCTCTGTTGGTGTTTGAAGGAGACCAACGGGTAGCACCACCTTCCTACTTTTTTCTCCCCTCCATTCATAAGCAAGTAAAAGATGGGCTCACATGAGAAAGAAGTAGATCTAAATCCAGATTTTTTGTTGTCGCTGATAAAAGTCAACTGAAGAAAGTAGCCTGATCTGCAGCCACTCCTGGACCTAGTAAGTGTTTTGCTCAATTCTAGACCTTGATGTATCTCACCCAAGCAAGAGTTCCTATTCATGGAATCACTGCTTTGCCCTTTTCCTGGAACAGAGAAAGAGGGATTCTTGAGCCTGATTCTTGAAGGAAGTCCTGGGCTCAACTCTTACATTCCTACTACCTGGCAGTAGAAACAGAATGTAAAACACCCATTTCATCCCAAGTGCAGTCGATCCAGAACCAGAAGGCAAAAGAGGGTCAAGCACCACGCTGCCCTGTTCCTTCACCCAGTATTTACCGAGTGCTTTCTGGGTGCCGGCCGACTTTCTCAGGGCTTACACGCGCTACTTCATTGAGTTCTTGTAGTGGCTGCATGAGACAGTTATCACCAGCTCCATTCTTACAGCTGAGGAAACTAAGGCAGCGACAGATTATGTATTTGAACTTTGAGCCCTCTCTGGCTCCAGGGCCCTCACACTTAGTCATTTCCCAAAACTACGTTAGAAATGTTAACCTGTTTCTTGGGGGAGGAGCTGGACGTGTTCCTTCAATACTGTTTTGCTGATACAAACATGAGGAGGGGAGATTAAAGTTCCCATGATCGGGGGCTACATTTGTGACCTGTAAGCAGCCACTCTCCTTCCTCTTGCGGTGAAACAACATTAAGAAAAAGAATACAGAGTCACAAATATAGATGTGTATGGAAGCGAACATATAGATGGAATGAGAAAAGGGGAATTTGGGGCTCAAGTTATGTTTCCTTTGGCGTATGCTGGGCTTCTCTGGATGTTTTTTTCTCTCAAAGTTTGTTTGGTTCTTCTCCTGCAGAGACACTAGGTCTTGTAGACCAGTTGCCACCCAGTCAGTTAGCATCTACGTTGCACCCACTTATTAGATGAGCTGGGTCCCTCTGAGCCTCCACCTGTCATGTACCCGAGTCTAAGACAAACTCCACTGTTTAAGGAATAGTTTGTTGCAGAAGGGAGACACACAGGCCAAGGTCAGCAAGAGAAAAGAAGGCCTGAGTCCCCATTCTCTCGTGATTCCATGGAAGTCCATGCCAGGTCAGGGTATTCTGCTGCATTCTCTCCTGTGGGGGGAATCACAGGTGTCTGGACACTGGGCAGTCTGAATCTGAGGGTCAGCAACGCAGAAGGAGTTTGCTGGCAATACCAACTGCCTGGCGCTTGAAGACCTTGGAGCCTGTGGAATGTTGCAGTCTCTCTCATAAGAGAAAGGGAGCCGCTGGTCCCATGGGAAGCTGAGCCTGAGTACAGCCCCTCCTTGGAGAAGGGGGCGCCTCTAATCTGATCCCAGCTAGCCTGTTGTCCACTTAATCTGGAGTGAACACACATGATTACCTCCAGACATTTTTCCTCATTGTACCGTACATTTGGTTCACATTAACTGATGCTTTAAAATGGTTCACTACACAGTCTAGCATTTATTGAGCACTTAATATGTGCTCATCAAAAAGACTATATCCTATATAACCCCACTAATTCTGTGAGATAGGTACTATTATGATCTCCATTTAATAGAGAAAGGAACAGAGGCCTACAGTGGTCATGCTATTCACCGTTATCACACCTAGCACGAGGCAGACGTAAGAATTTGACTCTGATTCCAGAGCTAATACCCTAAAACCTTTTCCCATGATGCCTCCCAGCGTGGAAGGGAGGAAAAACCAGAGTTTAGAAAATCAAGGTGTCAGTTCTGGGACTCACTCTGCCAGCTTTCAGTGTGCACTTGTGGGCCAGTCACTTCCAGCCTTAGAGCCAGGCTTAGCACTAGCCCCATACCTGGGGGCATGAGCCATCCCTCACGCCAGGGTTGGGGAATGGAGCAAAGGAGGTACATTTCTAAATGGTAGCACTATAAAAATGCTAATGAAGCAAAGTTTGTCTTCTCCGTTTTTAGATCTTTGGTGTCTGCTGGGTACTCAATGATGGATGTTAAATGAATGAAATGAGAATTCCTGTTTGGTCAAGACCTGGAACTTTGACATGAATTGGAAAGCAAAAAGCTTAAAGAAACAGATAAAGTGAACTCAATAACATCCTGTTTTAGTTCATACATCTTTGATAATAAGCCATTGAAGAGAGCTCACCAAACACATACATCCATACACACACACACACACAGATACCACATCGCACACACAATACACTGCAAATGATTCTCGAAGCTAAGTGTGACTGGATTAACTGGCAAAGCTTTCAATGAGACTCAAAAGCTTCCTTTCAGATTGTTGCTGACATCACGCGGCCAGATTAGTGTTTTAAAATTGATATGTCTTGGATGTATCTTGGAGGTAAAAATGAAGAACTGTATTTCTTCCTTTCTCACCTTTCTAGTGTAACTTTCAGGTCCAAATATAGATTGAAGTGTTGCTGTTGTAAAAATGACACACTTCTTCACATAGTCTAAGATTAAAGAGTTTCAGAAGAGAAATTTGCAAGCCCGTGGTCCAGCCCGGGAACCCCCGATTGCTGATTTTCCAAAGCAGTAAGAAATCATTCAGCTCCCCTGAGTTTACTGAGCACCTGCTGTGTGCTATGGATGAGTCAGAGAGATGTCATAAAGATGTTCTTGTCTTAATGTATTTGCAGTGTGGTTAAAAAGGCAGGGCTTAAAATATACGTAAGTTTACTAAGGGTGCAGTTGTTGCATAAAAATTAGGAATCATAGCTAATATTATAATGAATAGAGACTTAAATAGTAAAATAATGTTAACTACATACCGATATGTTTGGGGGCTAGCAGTCTTAGAGTTGGTTGAGTGGTTTAATCGTTTCAGGGGTAGGTGTTTCTGAAATAGTCCTGGTCTTCACCTCAGGATCATGAGACAGCTGTTACACATTTAGGTAAGACATCCTCGCATGGGTATATCCAAAGGCAGTGGGGTACCCAGTGAGGGAGATCTTCTTGCAGACTTCTCTCTTTGATCATATGAAAGAGCTTTTGCCCAGAAACCCTCCCAACAAGCATACTCTTAAATTGCATTGGCCATATCTGGGCACAAGGACAAGCCACCTGCAAGGGGGTCTGGAAACAGAAGTATCTGGGGTTTTCAGGCTCTCTAGTGAGAGGCAACAAAGCATAGACTTAACTTTCCAATAGAATTTTCTGCAGTGACAGAAATGCTCTGTATCTTAGTGTCCAATATGGTGGCCATTAGTCACTGTATTTCCTGAGTACTAGAACTGCAATTAGTGTGATTGAAAAACTGAATTTTAGTTTTATTCAAACTTAAATAGCCACACGAGGCTAGTAGCTACCCTATTGGACAGTGTGGTATTATAAACAATATCTTCTTGGAGGTCAGAGGCAAAACAGAGACATCACTCTGGGCCAGAAGAAACTGGAGGGTGAGAAACTCAAAATGGATTCGAAGGATAGTTGGGGTCTGGAAGTTCTCTAAGAGGGTGGGCTTGCCCTGAGACAGGGAGGCAGAAAATAATAAGGCATTCTTAGGAAATGCTAAGCAGATCAGTTTGGTAGAAGTGTATTTTTTGTAGAGGACTGGGAAGAAAGCTGAAAAGCAAGTGTTTAAGTCAGGTGGCAGAAATTTTTGGATGCCAACTTGTACTGTGTGTAATAAGTAACTTATGATGTTGAGAGAAGAGTAAAATATGAAGTGGTTTCCTAAGTGGGAAGCCATTAACTTTTGATGGTAAAAACATTTAACCTGGTAATGGTAAGAAAGGTGGATAGAAGGCAGAAGATTCAGTTACAACAGTGTTTTCCAAAATGTTTTTATATTATGACACATATGAAAAATAACATGTATGTTACTCTCTGCGGTACACCTCCTAGCCAGGAGTGACCAGCCCAGAGACTCTAGCTGCCCTAGACATTCACTCCAAGATCCTCAAATGATGATCACCCTCTCCTTCATACCTTATAACCTTTTTACAGCATAGCAGTGAGTACCAGCACACAGCTGGGATCCTCTAAGTTAGCAGACCATCCTGAACAAAACAGGTAGTGGTGGTGTATGTGAAAAAGAAAGGAAAGAATGTGAGATATTTTACATTAAAAAAAATGAAAAGAATTGCAAACTAATTAGATGTAGTTAGAGTAGATTTTGGAATGGTGAGTTGTCTTGAGAATGGTGATACTAGAAATAAAAATTGCACTGTGAGATTGTTTTGAAGGCACATGATGATTCCAGTTTAAGAAACGGAGATGAAAATGGAACACCTGTGGTGGACCATCTCATTGGTGGCCCTTAGCAATCCATGGCTCCAGTAGTCATGCTCTGGTATAGTCCCCTCCCATATTGACTCTGTGGTCGGCCATGTGACTTATTTGGCCAATGAGACATTAGCACAATGCAGGAAAAGGTTTGATGAGTGTCTGTGCATTGAGTCTTAACCTCTTGGAACCAGCCACCATGACATAAGGAAGGTCAGGCTAGACCACAGAACGTTGAGAGGTCTTGGATGGAGAGATACAGGGCTGTTGAGAGTACATCTTGCATGTTTCAGTCTCAGTCAAACTACCAGTGGAGTGTAGGCTTGGGAGTAACTTCAGCAGAAGAACCACTCAGCTGAGCTCAGTTAATTCAGAAATTTATGAGAAATAATAACACATTGTTATTTTAAGCCAGTAAGCTTTGGATTTTTGTTAGGCAGCAATAGATAATAAAAACAATATCCAAATGAAAATGTTCAACAGGTCTTTGGAGATATGGGCGTGGAACTCAGACAAGAGGTCTAGGCTGTAGAGGTAATTTTGCAATGTATGCATGCTTCTGTCATAGCAGTTATAAAGTAATTAAATTGACTGCTTATCTCCCTTACTAGTCTATGAGTTCTTTGAAGACAGGGACTGGGCCTCTTGCAATTCCTAATACACCATGTCAGTTCAAAGCAGATGCTCAAGGGATCTGGGCTGAGTAATAGACCAAGAGAATTCATATAGTGAAGTGTAGTGGAAGGGGATGGACTCTGGAAGCAGATAGAGCAGTCTTGAACTCCAAGCCTCCCAATTACTAGCTTTGTGACCTTTAGGAAGTCAGTGATCCTACTGTAAGATGTAAGTCATGCCAGCTCCGTCTCAGAGCCACTGAGAGGAGCCAGTGTACAGAAGACACTCCATAAACTATAGCTTGTACTGTTAAGGATGAATGAAGTGATTGTTGAACTGTGAGAACAAATGGAAACAATAAAGGGGTAAGTAGAGAAAGAGGAGAGAGGTGATCCTGGAGAAGACAGGGAGGGAGTAGAAAAAAGGAAATGATTCACAGAGAGAGAGAGAATGCAAGAATGAGAACAGGAAAGAGGAAGAACCAGACCAATTGGAATGACAGGAAAAGAACCAAGGTAGGATGCATATTAATGGCTGAAAAAGGGCAGAGACTGAAGAAAGACTCAAGTCAGCCCTGCTACAATGAATGGTTATAGTTTATGGGATATCCTTTTGTATTTTATTAAATCTCAGATGTTAATCCTGGACTGTCAGTAGGGAAATCTCCAAAGAAAAAGATTAGGCTGTCTTGAATGATCTGTGTCCTAATGAAAGGCAGTGGATAAGAGGGCATTCCGAGGTCCGTTCTACTCTTTATAATGTCTGCTGAATGCCTCGTGGTTGATGAGAGAGTTTAAACTTCCTGTGGTTGAACTTTCAGCGTCTAGTAGAACCATTGGAAGGAAGGCGTTTGTGGAGAATAAAGAAATGGTACAAGAAAGAAAAGCACTGTCCACATAGGGCCTCTTGGGAGAGTTTAAACCTTAGAGATCTAATTCTCTGAAGTCATTCCTCTCTGGAGAGACAAACAACATAAAGACTGCAAAGACACATCTCTTAGAAACATTGCAAAACGCCCAATAAAGTCAACAGCTACAAAAACAAGAGTCATCAGTTATGTGAATATCTCTCACTCCACTGCCCCAGAGTTGGAAAGAAATTAAGCCAAACTCTTAATGATACCAGATTCTGTGAGTAAGAACTCTGAAGTTTACGTTTGTGAGTTTTGCTGTCCAAGTCCATTCTTTTTATCAGATAACAGCATGCTAATTTTGTTTTGGAGGAGCATTTGTCTCCTGTTCTTAGTTCATATCTTTGAATGGAATTGATTTCATCTCCCCTCGGCCCTCTGCTCTGGGAGTAGATGTGTGACAAAGAACCAATCAGCAGAATATCACATCCACGCAACCATGGTGATATGTTCAAAGATGGATATTTACCCTAAGTCAAGCCAGTCTGGTCCAATCAGAGCTAATTGTGATGTTTTGTTTGAGCACCTGGAAAAGAGATAACACTCCTTTTCTATTGAACGTAAGCTTGGGATGATGTAAGCCTGGAGATGCCAGATACATCACTGGAAGAGAAGTTGTCTGACCATATAGTCAGCAATGTGGAAAATAGTATGTAGGGATGGAAAGGGATCTCTCCCCAGTGACAGTGCTTAAACCTCTGGGTGCAGCTATGTGTGAGCTTTTTGGCTGTTTAAGCTAACAAATATCCTTTATTGTTGAAGTCAGTGTGAATTTTATTATTATTATTATTATTTTCATTTGAAAGAATCCTGACTAATAAAACACTAAGAAAATGTAAGTGTATTAATGTATGGAGATGGAAGAGTACCAGATATCCATCTTTCAACAAAATTCTCAAGTAATTCTGTTATATTAGGCCCACTAACCACTCCATTTAAAAGATGAGAACTCTGGTGCTAAGAGAGATGAATAACTTTGTCCAATGCTAAAGAAGGAAAAATATGTCTTTTAAACTAGGTAATAGAGGAGCAGTTGACAAGTTACTACAGGATTGCCAAATCCAGCCCACCACTCTCTTTGGTATGTTACACAAGTTAGGAATGGTTTTTATATTTTTAAATGGTAGAAAAGAAATTAAAAGATGAATATTTCATGATACTTGAAAATTATATGAAGTTGACACTTTAGAAGATAGCTTGGTAGTTCCTTATAAATCTAAACATACTCTTACCATATGATCCAGCAATCATGCTCCTTGGTATTTACCCGAAGGAGTTGAAAACTTATTTCTACCCAAAAACCTGTACACAAATATTTACAGCAGCTTTATGCATAATTGCCAAACTTGGAAGCAACCAAGATGTCCTTCAGTAGGTTAATGGATAAATAATGACAGTGTACATTCAGACAATGGACTATTACTCAGCACTAAAAAAGAAAAATGAGCTTTTAAGCCATGAAAAGACATGAAGGGAACTTAAATGCATATTACTAAGTGAAAAAGGCCAATCTGAAAATGCTACATACTATATGATTCCAACTCTGTGACATTCTAGAAAAGGCAAAATTATGGTGACATTGAAAAGATCAGTGGTTGCTGTGGTGTCATGTGGTGGGGTAGGTGAGAGGAACAGGCAGAGCACAGGGGATTTTTAGGGCAGTACAAATCCTCTGTATAAGATTATAGTGATGTACAATCATATACAGGTTATGTATTTGTCCAAGAGTGAACCTTAAGGTAAACTATGGAGTTTGAGTAATTATAATGTATCAATGCAGGTTCTCTGTTGGTGAAAAATATACCATTCTGGTGTGGGGGGGGTGTTGATAATGGGAGAAGAAGCTATCCATCTGTGGGAAGAAAGGGTATGTGGAAAGTCTTTACCTTCCTCTCAGTTTTGCTCTGAAAAATGAAGTCTTTAAAACAATTATATGAAGTTCAGATTTCAGTGTCCATAAACAAAGTTTTATCCGCACGCAGCCATTCCTATTCACGTATGGATTGTTTATGGCTGTTTTCACACGTCAGTGCCAGAGGTATTAGGTTAGAGACTGTACCATCTGCAAAGCTTAAATCATTTACTCCCTTGTCTTTTATGGAAAAAGTTTACTGTCCTTTGTGGTGGAAGATGTATCCATGAAGAAACCTTTGTTCCTATGGCAGGACGTCTACACGTGCACATATCGTATGCCATATATGTGAATGAATACTTGTGCACACATATTTTTGCATACATGTATTTTGTAGAATAAGGATAGATGGAAAATATACTGGCTCTCTGTCTACCTGGGGATGGACCGTCGCTTGGAAATGATGCCTAGGGAATAATTTCCTCCAGATGGAACAGTAATTTTCAAATATTTTTAGCAGTAGAATCTCTTCCTCAAAAGAAATTTCCAGTAATCTCCCAAAATATGTAATAATTGAAAGCAGGGCTTTTGTATGTGTGTGTGTCTCCATCCTTTTCCACTAATTCCCCTTAGCTTCACTTCTATCTCCTCCATCCCCTGCCACCACCAACCATGGGCCCCGACAGTGCTGTGACCTGAAGACAGTTTGAATAGCTGAGTGGGTAAAGCACAGAGAGATTTTTGCCCTAGGCCAGTGAGTTCCAAAGCTGTCTGCTTGTCAGGAAGAAAGAATGTTACATTTAAGTGTGAATTCTTCGTATGCTCACCTTCTGCCACACACCTCAATTCTGTATCAGCAGCCTGGGATCTGGCCCTGGGATCTGTATGCTTAACAAGATCTCCAGGCGATTCTCATAAATTGCCAGGGTTGGGATTCCTGTTACAGATAATCTTACATTTCTGGCCAATTCTGAAATTCCCCAACTCCAGAGTCTCATAGCACTTTCGAAAGGGCTTCCTGAAGAGAGACATAGACATTTTTACAGATTATCTCACATTCTTTTTCTCTTTCTCTCTCTTTTTAAAGAAAATATGCATATGTCTGTGAAAATTCAAAGCCTCTACAAAAGAAAATTTCCCTCTGGCTCATAACCAAAAGTTCCCTGGTTGCCTCTCCAGTGGAGTTCAGGGGTGCCAGTTTGGGGTACCTTCTTCCAGACTTAGCATATACAAGTAGTGATGTAAGCCACTCGTGTTCCCATGTGTTACAAAGTTACAAGGTGGGAGTAGAAATGTGTCTTCCATTTAAAAAAAATCCAGGTTTCTTTCACAAGACATGGTACTTGAGTCTCCAAAACTAATCTAGTGAGATGGTCTCCATCATTCCAAGTTCAGATTTTTAAAACCCTCCTGTGAGGAGGAGGAATAATATTCACAAACCTCTGTTCTTTCCAACACACCATTGAGGTAGGCGGAAGAGGGGGGAATCCCCCTTCCTTCCGACACATGAGCAGAGAGGGAGATTTATTATGTAAGAGGGCTACAAACAGAGACAATAGGAAATAGTCATCCCTAACCAAATTCAATATCTGCTTATTATCTAGGTCTTTCTAAATTTCTCCCCTTGACAGTGCCAATTAGCTGCATCTCATGAAGAGATTTATAATCTGACAAGCCCAAAGCCCTGGTAATTAGGAAACTCCTCATTATCACTCATCTTTTGCACAGTGCAGACTGGCAGGCAATTGTCAGCCTTCAACTGGTCAAGCTTTAAATTGGCCAAGGATTCCTGCAGCCTCTCCCTCATGTCAGGAGGAGAAGAAAAAAAAAAAAAAGCTGCAGAATTTGGGGCCCCTTTCTTGAACTCATTGAAACAGGATTCAAGCCACATGAGGGGACCATCTTACTAGTGGGGGCTAAACACCTACTCTGACCTCTGACCCCCAGCAGGGTTTTAATTGGTAGTCTCTATGTAATGGCCGAGGTTTTTCCAGTTTACATCACTTGTGTCCTGTCTTAATACACAACCAATTACTCAACATGTGATAACCGTGAAGCAGAAAAAGCAGCTGCACTCTTAATTAATAATAGTGGTAGTCAGTATTTATTGAATATTTCTGTTTTTCATGAAGCCCTGTGTGAAGGTCTTTTGCATGGATTTCCTCCCTTAACTTTAGCAACATCTATCTGAGGTCGGTTGTCTTGACTATTCCCATTTTACAGATGAGAAAGGTGAATCAAAGACAATGAAATAACTGTCCCAAGGACTCACTGTTAGGAAGTTACAGAGCTGAGATTTGAACTCATTGCTGATTGACGTCACATTCATTGGCTGTGAACATGAGGCTCTAGTACATGGAAAAAGAAATCCTGAAATTACTAATGTCTTCAGTGGAATAATTTTCTGTTTGCAGGAGATAGACATGCTATTACTTTGAGGCTAAAGGTCCCTTGGTTAGGAGAAAGCACTGATTATACAAATGCGACAGAAGACCCTTTCCTGGAGGAACTGTTGTTTGAGGAGTTTAACTGTTCTGCAGGAGAACATGTAAGACTCTTTTATTCAGTGAAAATCTTTATGTCTGCAGGCCCTGATTCCTACAAGGTCTATATATTATCGCCTGGTTTTGGAGTGGAGTGTGTGTGTGTGTGTGTGTGTGTGTGTATGTGTATGTGTGTGTTTTATTATTTAAACAGTTGCATGCTGGAGCAAGAGAGCCAAGAAAATAAAATGGCTGGAGGGAGGTGTAGATTGATTATCAAAATGAGCCAAAGGAATCCCTGAGTTGTGTGTGCTTTCCCTGGACTAAACTCTTGACATCTCACAGTACTTCTGCGGAAGACATCCTAAGACATCCTGACGTCACTCTTGGGGAAAACATGGCTCTGTTCAAGGCCTTAGAGCTCTGGAGAGAATGGGAATTTCTACCACGAGTCATCCTGGGAAGAGGCCAGTCCTGGGTTAAAAATAAAGACTGCACTGGAAAGCCTAAGACTTCAGGTGAAGGGAGACCTTCCTCACTTTGGCTTTTGTAGACACAGTGGAAGAGATGCACTCAAGGGCCCACAGAGAGGAGATGTGAGTTGTTCCCTGAAACATGGGACAAAGTTTGGATTAAACGAACACTCAGTTGATGCATCTCTCCTGAGAGGAGGCAAATTTAACATCTAATTTAAGATTTCTCTGTCTAGCAGTGCACTTCAGATACTCTTTGGTAAAGTCTTGCTGAATGTAATAGCTTGATCTCAGCCTTCACGGTGAGTTGAATAGATTCTCTTTGATTACACTTGGAGTGAGGTGATTCAAAGAGGAACAGCAGCAGACTGAGTAAAGACAGTCTGTAACTCATGTTCCTGGTTCAGAATGTCAGGTAGACCATCTGTGCTTGTATATTCCTTCTCCCAAAATTCCACAAAATGACCCTGAAGGGATAAGTGAGTTATTAATCCATATAGCAGATGCTACTGGTGTCCCCACACATATCTCTCAGCTTCACCATGCTATTAGATGACCACAGCAAGCATATTGGAAAATGAAGTTCATCTTGGGATGAAAAGACCAAGAGACAGCCAATGGAAAAAGAAAGATGAGATTAGAAGGTCAATTCTGCAGAAGCAAAGTATGACTCATAGAGGAAAAAAAAAAACGAAGAGAAAAAGGAAGAGAAGAAACTATAAAGAACAAACAGAAGAAGGTTTCCCAAAACTGAAGGACATAGTTGTTCAGGCTGAATAAGTCCAGCAAGAGCTCAGCGCAATTATTAAAGTAAGACCTGTGTTACAGTGAGTACCGTTGTGTGCTACCCAGATTTCCCTGCAGGACTGAGGCACTCATTTCCCCATAACCCAGCTTTGCTGGTGGCTGATGATTCTCTCTGGAACAGTTAACGTTGACTCAAGGGCACTGCCTCATCCAAGATCAGTCCCTTCTTCGGAGTGGCCCACATCCATGAGTAGTCAACAGGGGAAGGGCGCATCAAGGCTCAGCCTAGCTGCCTTTGAAGTGCTGTCCCTCCTCACAGAGGAGGACCTGCTGGCTGTCAGAGCTCTCCACAGAACTGACTGAAGTCTCTGTTGCAACTCTGTCACAGTTCAAGTTCTCCCTCTGCCCCATCCCACCTTCCCTACCCCTCCTAGGTGTCGTTTCCAAGAGCAGTCCCCAGTAAACGTTCTGCACAACAGTCTCTCTCTCTGGCCAAAGCTGAGGCCATGCCTATGCATACTGTGGTAATATTTCATAGCTCAAAGGAGAAAAGGTGATCCTAAAAGCTCCAAGGAGGAAGAAACAGTAAATGAACTGGAAACAGGATGACGTTAGATCTCTCAACCCAACAACAACGTTGGAATCTTAAAAAGTGCCTTTTTAAAAAGAGAACAAACGTTTTCATCCTAGATTTAGCTTTACTTCTAGACTATAGATTTCATCCTAGAAATACACAACTATCTAAATAAGTGCAAGGATGGCATAAAGACATTTTCACGTGGGCAAGGAGTTAATAAACCAACGTCTTTCTCAATCTTTGGAAAATCCTGGAGTGAAATGATTCAAGGAGGAACATCAGCCACAGACTGAGTATTGACAGCCTACCAAAATGAAAGGGTAAACCAAGAAAGAGGGAGATGATGAGACAGAGTAAAATATGGGATATCATCCTGAAGACTGGCAAAGAGACAGCCCTAGGAATGCAGCTTTTCAGCAAGTGAAGAGAAAAATCAGCCCAGAAAGGATCAGGAGGACAGAGAGCTCCTGGAGGGAGGGCTCTAGGAACCAAGAAAATTAATAATAATAATGATAATAATCATTATAAAAGCATTAACTCAGCAGATATATGTTTGGACATAGAAGAAGCATGACTCTAAAAATAGACAAAAACCAAATTTCTTCTGTAGAGCACAGGAAACTATATTCAATATCTTGTAATAACCTTTAATGAAAAAGAATATGAAAACAAATATATGTGTATGTATGCATGACTGGACATTGTGCTGGTCACTAGAAATTGACACACTGTAACTGACTATACATCAATAAGAAAAGGAAGCATAACTCTAGTGAGTTGAATAAGATTTGCAAAATTTAATAATGTAAACATTGACTGTTGTTTAGGTAAAACATAAGACTCTGTTGGAGTGTTGAGAAAAAAGAAAATGGTGGGACATGGCGATGAGCTAAGTCTTAATGTAGCATGTAGGGAAGTCAGTAGATACTTTCTTAAATTGATCAACCAGAAATGGCAGTACTTGCAAAATTTTAGAAATACAAAGGTAAATACTAGGGGAAGTAGCTAGAAGAGTTAAGAAAGCGTTGCTTCTGTGGGACATAAATGAAGGGCAGTGCAAGGGATAAATTTTTTAAAAATTATAAACCTTTAAGTACTGCCCATGTGGGACTTTTAAAGTCATGTGCATGCATTTATTTAATACAAAAATTTAAAATCTCATTTGATAAAAAAAAAAAAGTTAGAAGTGGTAGAAAATGGCCTGCTGTGTAGTGGTAGTGGCAAGGGGGAAGTGCAGAGATGCAGAGCTGGAGGACTGATGGAGATGTCGTGCACCAACCAGCACAGACTCCTGGAACATGCAAGCATTCCCTGGGAGTTGCTGGAAAAACTTGACAAAAGAATCCTGGTGAAGGACCGAACGTCCTCACATCAAACCGTCATGATTCATCGCTTTTGCACTTAGGTTCTGCAGACAGATCTGAAACATAATGACAAGTGCCTGGCGTCCATAAGCACTTGTGCTGATGGCCAGTTGCTAACTCAGCACTGCTGTTTCATGCATAGGTGTGCTTGTTTACCAATGTCTGTCATGGGTACAGAAAGGAGGATTGGTAGCATATTTGCCTAAACCCTGTGGCTTCAGGTCCAGTGCCAGAACTCTTCATAGGATTAACATCCCTGTATACAATTTGCCATCCCTTGTACAAAAGCCCATGTTCAATATGTTAATTTAGGTCCTTTCAGAGACAAATCCTAACATGGGATTAAACCTACAAAGCGTATTTGGGGAAACAGCTGTGAGAGAAAACAGGGGCTGGGAGAGCCATCAGACCTTGTTGCAAATCTGTTTCAGATGAAGGAGAGAGGGAAGTTCTGGGTACAGTTCTAAGGAAACTATGGCAAGGCCATCAGGAGTTCTCAAGCCAAAGTCACCCCATCAGGGTCCTGTACCCCTGCCATACTCTGTCACTGGCCACGGGAAGCGTGGCCTGAGCCCAGGCACACTGATGCACTTCAGACATGGCAGCAGAGGCTTCGCCAACAATCCTCCCTGCGTGTGGGGGGCTGTGGTTCACATTCCCATGGTCAGCACATCCCACCTTGGCAAACAAAGAGAACTGAGCAGGTTGCAGACTGGCCTGTGGACCCAGATACCTGAAATCATAGGTGTGACCGTGGAGTCACAAGCGAAGAGTGAGGAACTGGAGCGTGGGCCAGGCCAGACTGTAGGCATAGCAGACAGACGGGGTCCTTGGTGTCTGCCTCCCAACAGCCTCATGATGGCTACTGGCCAGATCTGGACAGGGAGGGTGGGATAGGAGCTTTGCTAGCGTGAATCTGGGCAGTGAGGGAAGAGGAAGGAACCAGAATCAAGAGCTAGTAGACTCTGATAGGGATGCTCTAATGTGTTTGTCAGGGACTCCAGAGCACTGACATAGCACATTTCTGTTTTCTTCAGTAGCTCAGACAGGCTGTTCTAATCAGTAATTACATAAAAAGCTACAATTAGTTACTGCACTAACACCAAAAGCCATTAATAAGCACCCATTAAATGCTTCTTCCTACGTAGTGGGTATTAAGAACACAATTCTTGACCTCCAGCTGCTTAGCAGTGGAACTGTAGCGTAAGCAAATTCAACCTGTGTATACCGCGCGCGCGCACGTGCACACACACACACACACACACACACACACACAAGCAAAAAAATGAGCAATTCCCCATTCCCCTTACTTCAAAGAAAGACGTTTGTACAAAATAGTCCCTAAAATTTACTTACTTCGTCTACTATACCATCAGAGAAACAGATTTATTTCCAGTCTTAGTTAATAACATTTTCAGACTCTCATCACTGTTTTTCTCAAATTCACGACATAAGAAGCTTCTTATTTTGAACTTATTTGTATCATCATTTCAACAGAACTACACAGGCCTGATCACTTAGATGATTGAAAAGCGTCATTTGTTCCACTGAGGGTGAACGTTGGTCATTTACACGTCTGCTGTAGCTGATTACCACTGACGGCTAGTGTCACTGACGTAACTGTCAAAACACGTGAAGTATTAAACAGCCATCTTGATGTGAGGAACTTACAAAGGGCTTAAGAGTCTGTCCTCTAAGTTACATTGTCTTTCTGTGCTTCCAAATCTGAATATCTGAGTAATAAACAGCACCAGGACAATTCCAAGTTTGGCTTTATGTATACTAATGAAGCTTCAGTGCCCTGTGAGGTATGAATTTGTTACCCATTGGATGGATAGGGTAGCTGTGTTAGAAAAGTTATTCGAGGTCACACCGTGCGTCATGAGGCCGTATCAGAACATGAACACTTGGCTTCCTCTGTACTTTTGTGTCCCATCATATGTGTCATTTACTCCAACCTCACGCTGCCAGCAGCAGTCTCCACCAAATCTAGGCTCCAGTGATCTATCAAAGTCCTTGGCAGAAGAGTCGTGGTTGTCACCAAATTTCTAAAGCAAAATCCAAATGATTCTTTAATGGTACCACATGTTTGTCCACCCCCCCCCCAAGTCCACCTTCTGAATCTAAAAGGAATAAGGGAAGGACTGAGGACTTTGAGTTCTTTCAGCCAGTCTGGTAATTATAGTAAAATAATGTACCATTTTATCCATGTCTGGAGAACTCTTCTACTTTCTATTTTTCAACTAAAAATGACAGGGGGACATTCTCTGAAAAGGAAGAGGCCCCGAGATGACAAATGCTCAAAGTGTTGATCACTCAGATGTTAGTTGTCCTCTCTGAATAATCCCACACTTCCGAAGCTGCACACTTATTACGTGTCTTGGCCACGTCCCTCCCATTAGTGCTAATGAACACCTTAGAGACCTGCTTGGCCATATTCCCATTGCATGTTCTGAGCTAAGGACTCACGCCACGTGGCAAACTCAGTCTTTCCCTCCCCTGGGAGTTGTTTCATTGTGTTTCCTTTGGAGTGTATTCTTACTTCTATTGTAATAAAAAAAACAATCGAGTTGATATCTTTCTGCCTTTGGGAAGATGATTCCGGATTTGTTTGGCAAGTGGTAGTGCTTTGGAATTTTTTGTTTTAATAAGAAGGAACATTTGACAGGAATCCAGCTCCTGAAGATATTGTATCATTCTAACCACGAATACAAGGAAGCTCAATGTATGCTTCTTAATTATATTTTTGTTCCCAATTCTACCTAGGTAGCCTTAACTCTATTAATCTTACCGCAGCCACAAAAGCAGAAAGAAAATCCATGCTACAGTTCCTACTTTCCCCAAGCAGTTGTTCTTTGGTTCACCTCTAGTGTTAAGAAACAAATAGACTAAAAATTTAAAGTATTTATCTGAAGAATGTAATTTTCATGAGGAAACAAAGAGATCAAATAATAGTTTACCTTAGGGACTCTCATGAGGGAAAAAAACAACACATTTCATTTTTACTTAAAAAAAAATTCTGTTGACAGTTTCCAGCAAGCACACAACTCTCTCAACACAGCTCATACAGCCTCATACACACCCTCACACCCACACCCCGACACACCCCCGCTCATGTATACCTACAAATACTCTCAGATACCACACATACACCCTCAGACATACATTTCCTTGTGTGCACACCCTCACCATGTCATCTAGATTCTACTGCATAGGCTGATCTCTAAGTAGTGATTTTCTTTTTGAAAGTATTGTATTCAGAAGGACTAATTCTGTAAGATTTAAATAGGTATTCCAAAATCAGCATGTGTGTGTGTGTGTGCGTGTGTGTGTTTGTGCATGCGCGTGCGCACACGTGTGCATGTGTTCCATGGTGAAACAGGTTTTAGAACTTCTGAGATAGTTAAGTAGGTGCTCGCTTTGGCAGCACATATACTAGAATTGGAATGATACAGAGAAGATTAGGATGGCCCCTGCGCAAGGATGACATGGAAATTTGTGAAGCGTTTCCTATTAAAAAAAAAAAAAAAAAGAAAATAAAGTTAAGTAGATCTTAGGATAGAGTCTCAGGATATAATTTCTCAAAGCTTTTAATGAATTAATGTGCTCCGTGTTCCCTAAGATAGGTATATTGTATGTAGAGATGTGCTGCCCAGTAGGCAGCCCCTTGTCACATGGCTATTGAGATCTGAGCTAAGATAGGCTGAAAGTGGAAAATACACAATGTAGTACGGAAGACAAGGTAGAGAATCTTTTCTTTGTGAAAGTTTCACATTTGACAAACATTAATAGACATTAAACATTTCTGTTGGTTACATCCTGAAATGGGAATATGTTAGATATAGTGGATGAAATAAATACATCATTAGAATTAATCTCACCTGCTTTATTTTACCTTTATTTAATGTGACCTTAAAATTACATATGTAGCTTGCATTATATTTCTCTTGGACCACGATAATACAGAGCATTTTCCAGACTTCTTTGACCATGAGAATTAATTTTTGTATGATATGTTATTGATACCGTTTAGTAGGCTTTAAATTCCAAGATTATACTGTATGCCCTTGAGGGGGAGGTCAATCTTGGCATCAAAAGTGAAGGTTGTTTTGCATTCACCTGGGAGTGCTGCTGGGGCTGAGGATGAACATTGTGTCTAAAAGTACTTTCCTGTGATTCTAGCCGGCACACCAGCCAGGCTCTGCACTAGGCAAGAGGATGGGTCAGTGAATCCCATGTATAGTGCTCAAAATATTGCAGTGGAGACCAGCAAGTAAAAACATTGGGCTTTTCTTTTTTTAATTTTTTATTGAAGTATACCTGATTTACCATGTTGTTAGTTTCTGGTGTACAGCATAGTGAGTGATTCAGTTATTCATATATATGTTCTTTTCATATTCTTCTCCATTATGCTTTATTACAAGATATTGAATATAGTTCCCTGTGCTATATAGTAGGATCTTGGTATTTTTCTATTTTATATATAGTAGTGTATATCTGCTAATCCCAAATCCCTAATTTATTCCTCCCCTATCCCATTTTCCTTTTAGTAACCATAAGTTTGTTTTCTATGTCTGTGAGTCTGTTTCTGTTATATAAATAAGTTCATTTGTATCATATTTTAGATTCCACATATAAGTGATATTATATGCTATTTGTCTTTCTCTTTCTGACTTACTGCACTTAGCATGATAATCTCTGGGTGCATCCATGCTACTGCAAATGATACTATTTTATTCTTTTTTATGGCTGAGTAGTATTCCTATATATATATAGGACACATATATATATATACACATATATCTCTCACATCTTCTTTATCCATTCATCTGTCAATGGACATTTAGTTTGCTTCTGTGTTTTGACTATTGTAAATGTGCTGCTATGAACATTGGGATGCACATATCTTTTCGAATTAGAGTTTTTTCCAGATATATGCCCAGAAGTGGGATCACAAGATCATATGGTAATACTGTTTTTAGTTTTTTAAGGAACCTCCCTGCTGTTTTCCGTAGTGGCTGCACCAAACCACATTCCCACCAACAGTATAGTAGAGTTCCCTTTTCTCCACCCCCTCTCTAGCATTCATTATTTGTAGACTTTTAAATGATGGCCATTCCGACCGGTGTGAGGTGACACTTCATTGCAGTTCTGATTTGCATTTCTCTAATTATTTGTGATATTGAGCATCTTTTCATGTACCTATTGGCCGTCTGTAAAAACATTGTGCTTTTCAATGCTTACTCAAATCAGACTCCTGGGCACCCTCTCAAACCTTGTGGATGAGATCTCTGGGAGTGGGGCATTTGTAACGAGTACTCCCGGTGATTCTGAGACACATTGAAGTTTGAGAACAATTGCGCTAGCTAGGTGGATAAATATGAATAAAAGAGCTTCATTCGTCAGCTTCTTGTTTGCAAGCAACAGATTTAGGTCGAAAGGGAGTTAACCAGTGGGAAGGATACCAAGGGCTTGCAGGATTAAAAGAAAGCTAGAGAAACAGGCTTGAAAAATAGAACATAAGAAAATCTCACAGGCTTGGCAGCAGGTACCGTAGCTTAGCTCTGGTCAAGATACCACCCAAGTTTCAACCTCCAGTGGTTTCCACCATCTTTGCATCACACATGTGAGATTTAAAGTGTGAGATAGGCCTCGTGGTCATGTATGTGTTGGGGTGAGGGCAAGGTTTGACCTCCTCCGTTTCTGTTTCAGGAAACAGCAGCGAGAGGCAGCTTCTGGGAATAGCCATCCCTGTCTACCAGCCCCATGGTTACAAATAATGGTGAATTCCTAAAAAAGAGAGGTCAAAATACTACTCAGAAAGTGTGCATGGTGAAGTGGAAGAGGGAGGGATCGCATGCTCAGCAGCAACCAAACAACACCATCCTGGAGTAAAATAGTTCCCAAAATGGAAAATCTAGCGCAGAGGTGTTAGCTGAGAGGAAAAAATATCAACGTGTATTACTGGAATTCTTCTGTAAGGAAGATGTGTTTCTTCTCTCCCATTTATTTGCTTATTCTTCATGTATTTATGTCATTACATACATGTAAATATTTGTTATGCTTTGGGTTATAATCCAGTACTATTGTTATGTGTCGTGTTGCCCAAATTTTTAAACTTTGGTCATTGGAGGCTCTTTTGATTGGCTTCTATGTCCTTTCTCCAAACTGGTCTCCAGAATAGTCTAGGCTTCTTGAAGGTGATGATTGTGTCTTGTGTGACTTTGTGAAATGAACAGTGCCTTTTCCGCAGATGTCACTGGGCTGGAAGTTAAAAGTCCATGTTATTCTTTCAGCGTAGCAGCTACTCTTAAGTGTGAGCTTGTGCAACTAAACAGCTTTTCTCTAGGACATATTTACGATGTGCAGAGAGTTCAACGACTTTTAATACGTGTCCAATTGCATGATGCCACTTCATCTCCACAGTCAGCCTGTGAAGGTCATGTTCAAACCACTTGATAACCAATATCGGGGTGAGCACCACTGGCCGGTTAGGGCCCACACTGGCCTTGGCAGTGGAGCAGGGTCTCAGGGGGCCCTCTGCAGGGTCAGGTTTTAACTCCTTAGCTGCTGGAGAGATCTAGGTCAGGTCCAATCCAGGAAGACTCTGAGAAATAAGCCTGGATGGCTAGGGCAGCAGTCTGGGGACAGTGATCAGGCATGAGGTCAAGGAATGCAGCTCTGTAACAACCACTGCAAAAATATCTAAATATTTTAACACATGGTACAGCTGTATTGGTCTACACCAGCCCATAATGACTGAAAACTTTCCCTGCCTATTAGGCAAGGATTAATATGCTCATCTTATAAATTGAGATCAAGTAATGTGCCAGGCTGCAGAGTTAAAGATAAGGCTAAGTTTTCCAATAGTGTCCTTTCACAACACCATGGCATTTGGAAATTAAGGAAATGAATTTTAATTTTGAAACTAACCCAGGTTCAGATGCACTGTCTGTTTTCCTCAGAACTCCTCCTCATGGTATGAAATGGGATATTATGGCATTTAAATTCTAAACGAAGGATGCTTGAATTGACCACTGACACTGTGATTAGACTTCCTGCTCATGGGGGCAGACAAGACACTTTTTCTTGGCTTTCTTGATGTACATCAAGTATGGAAGTGTGTTTCTCTTTTTTCCAACCTGGGACTCCATCCTCCTGCAGGAATGCTCTGCTCCAAAGAGCTGGCAGGACTCTGGAGAGCTAATGTCAATGATGGTCACATGACTTCCTCCTCAGTCTTCTTCACTGGACCACCTGTGGTTCTGCACAGCCGGGGTTGACAAGGGGCTGCGGTTCTCATTGGACTGTATTTTTAAATTCTTGATTTCATCCTTCATTCTCCAAATAGATCCTCACCCCTGGGTAGAAGCGCAGGTTTGAGTGTTCTGTCTTCCAACCAGGGGATCAGATCGAGGCATATACCTGTGTAAACGTGTATGTGTTGCGGGGGAGCTTGTGTGTTGTGGGCTAAATTTTGCTTTTTGCTGACTCATTCAAAACCCCAGAGGTCTTTGCTTTGAACAGGTGCAATTATATGAAAAAGGAAAATGCCGCAGCTGGTATCTGTATAGAAAGACAAGCTTATCTATCACTCTGTGTAACAATTAAGTATTTACTCTTTTCAGCATAATATGCAGGAGAGATCCCTGCAAGGGCATTGCGCTGTAGTTAGGGCATCCAGTAAAAATAACCCCCAGTATTTTTTGTACATGTTATGTGAAGGTGGAGGTAGATGATCATGATGTTTACTTAGGGAGGATGTGATTATTCAGTTTCTAAATCTAGTAACTCCACCTTTTTTTTTTTTTTAATGATAGAACTTACAAATGAGCTTCAAATAATAGCACTCATGTGGAGGCTCTGAATACAGTATTGATAGAGTTCACTTTTAAACAAGAGAAGGTCTTCAGATCCCTCTAGAAGCAGGCCAAGGACTTTCTTATTAAAAAAAAAATCCAAACGGAATCAATTGCTACTAACTACAAAAGTTTATGCTTTCTATTATTATCATTCTCTTAATGGAGAATCTAATGAATGTTTAAATGCCAGGCCCTGATGAGGAAGACATCCCACAGCCAGGATCCCTCCTGTGGGTCCCTGCACTCTTCCCAGTTATCCACTAGAACTTACTCCCTGGACCTTCTAGGAGGTACAGGGCCAGGGAAGATGCAGTCCTCACAGAAGACTCAGCAGTAGGCAGCCAGGTTCAGAGACAGAATATTTAATTTCTAAGCCTTGAATTCCCCATCTTAAAAATGGAGACAATAATAGCACCTGCCTTATGAGGTCATTTTATAAAATAAATGAGATAACTGGATTAAAGTTTCTTACCCAGGGTTAATGCTCAATGAATGTCAGCTAGTATTATTGCTGTGTTCAGTCTTCTTGGGGCCAGGGCTGACTGGACCAAAAGTAAGGAAAACCAGTGAATAGACTGCCCAGTGTCCTATTCCAAGAATAGCATCACTTGGTAAGTCCTCAGAAATTTGGCTGGATAATGCTAAGGGGAAAAGGGTATTATCTGTAGACACTGAAGCTGTAAGATCAAGATGTAGAAGGAAGGTCACACTGGGAACCAGGATGAACCATAGGAAAACTTAATGTCTAGGCTTCTCTGATTTCTGCCTTCTGCGAACACTTTTTGGACTATCCAGTTTACTCATTTAATTCTAGTTTTGTTACTTTCGACTTGAATGCGTGTGTGTTGGTGTTGTGTCCTTGCATCATTTAGGGTCTAGACAAGACAACTGCGACTACTCTAGATATCTCACACGGAGGATTTATCATAGGGAACATGTTACTCAGGGAATGAAAAAGCTGAAAAGTGATACAAGGGGCGTGAGATTACAAATAGTGGGAAGCCAGTTCCAGCCTTAGGGCTGGGGAGAGAAAGTTTCCAAATAAGTTATTTAGTGTAAGTTACCAAAGCCCATGATTTGGGGCCATATGCTGGAAGCTGGAACCCTAAGAGGTTGCCAGGCAGGAACCGGGGTCAGAGAGAGGGGCTGTCCCGCAGATGGGAAGCTACAAGGGAGACAGCGCCATGTCAGAGGCACCCTGTGAAGCAGAGAGCGGAGAGAAGTGCAGCAGATTCTACCTCCTCTTGCCCTTCACTCATGCGCAGGTGCCTCCCATTGGCCAAACTGCCTGAAAACCAGAGAGCAATCGAGCCTGAGGAGTGTGGTTCCCTAAGGAATGGAGCTGAGAGCAAAAAGGCACAGGACCAATAAGGTCCCAGCCATACCCGCTGCTCCTTGTCATCTATGGTGTCTCCTGGGTGTTCCCCCCATAGGTGGTAAGGGCGTTATTCGTGTGATAGATGTATTATTGCCTCTGTTTGGGGTGTGGTTCTGTCTCTAAAGATAAGAGCTGTGAGAAGAGAAGCACTGGCATTCCAGAGTCAAATTCAAGAGAACAGGCTTAAACGTAACAGGGATCTTTTTAAACTCATAGCAGTCTGCAGCTCTTGTCTTAAGTTTTCCAGCTACAACCTGATGACTCAAAAGATTTTTTTTTTTCGGTTTGGTTTTTAGCAAATCTTGATTATCCATGTGATCAGCCCTCTCTACAGGATCTGGAGGCAATGATTAGCAGGAGACTAGCTGTGAACTGAACAAGATAACTTTGCACTTGAAAGGGATTCACTTTGCATCCTTAATCCCAAGGATATTTTAAATAGCATTGAAGTAAGTGTTTGCACATGACCTGAGTTAGTAATTTTGGTTTTGTTATGTATTTTTTCCAGTCACTTTAATGTGTGTGTGTGTGTGTGTGTGTGTGTGTGTGTGTATTAATTGCATCTAGATTAAATATCAAAACAATTGAAAGTCCCAGGCAGTTCTTACATTGTAAAAGCTAATTTTAGTTCATCAGTGCAGTGTCAGAAATTGTATCTATTTGTAGACTGTGACTTTGTGACACAGTTTTTGTCATTTCCAATGCCTCAAGGCAGAGAGGTAGATTTGAACAGGACTGGCTGTTAACATCCTGCTATTGCTGGACACCGTTGAGTAGAGTGAGCTAGACTTCTTCACCATCTGGAAACCCCAAGGGAACTCCTTCCCAGCTTAGTATTTACTCATCCTGACACTTGTTCCTTTGTTCACCCTTTGCCTCAAGGAGTTCACCAATGGTGTATTTATTTTTCAAGCAGTCCTTGCAAGAGCTCTCACCTTACTGACAAACAAATCAAAGACTTACTGGGTCTTGGGCTGAAAATATCCCTGTATGTCCATGTGTTACGGAAACGACAGGCCAGTCAAGAAACAAGCACCACTCGGAGGGTTGGAGTACTCAGATGTATTACGCCCCGGCGGGCTCAGAGGGGCTTCTGCTCCGAAGCTCTGAGCACCTCCAAGACGTGCGCATGAGGTTTTATAGGGTAAAGTACAAGCTTGGGGTATTCGGCCAATAGGCATGGAACAGCTTTAGCAGCATTATCATCACAAAAGTGGAGGTGGGGAGGCAGCAAACCGACATTCCAAAGCCAGATATTATCTTTGAAAATCCAGCTGGCTAGCAAAAACACATAAACAGCAAACCAACACTAATTAACTTAGATTTACAAGTTAGTCCAGCAGAACTCAGATCAGTATTCAAATACTTAGATTTGTGAGTTATCTTGTTAGACCAGCCCAGCCTCTCCTTCACATTCCTAGACTTGTGAGTTATCTTGTTAGACCAGCCCGGTTTTTCCTTCACACGTGGAGAGTGGGATTATATAGCCAAGAACTCCATTGTTTGAAACATAACATGCTACATTTCACACCTTGTGACTCTGGGATGAATCCAACCTCATCATAGTGTACGAACCTTTTTATGTGTGGTCGGATTCGGTTTGCTAATATTTTGCTGAGGATTTTTGCATCTACATGTTAACCCTATTCCTCTCAAAATCCCGCTTGCCCCTCTCCATAAATACAGAGGTTTGGACCCCAGGCAGCCATATTTCTACAACTTGAGTTCATCCACATTAATTGGACCAGAGTGGTCAATCACATGACCTATTTAGAGCCAATCAGTTTCTCTGTCCCTAGAATTTACAATAGAGAGACTGCTGTTCAGGGTCGTCTGGTGCTTTGAACCAAGAATTTGTTGCCTAGGAAGATGTAAGTAGCCATATGGCCAAGGGCATGCAGTTCAATTACCTTGGTATGACTTGGTATGTTGAGGTTATAAAAATACGTATTGCAAAATATCGGTGGCTTAAATAAAGGTTTATTTCTCACTTATGCTCCATGTCTGTCATGAGTTGGCGTTGGTGGGGAAGCTATTTTCCTGTCATCGTTACTTAGGGACCCAGGCCATAAGGAATCTCCACCATTGGTGATTGCTGTAGATGAGGGAAGAGAATATGACAGATTACACACTGACCCTTAAAGGCTTCTGCCTGGATGCCAAATGACTTGCTTCTGTTCTTATTTCTTTGGCTAAAGCAAGACATGTGGTCAAGTCTGATTTCAAGTGTATGGGAAGTTCAATCTTACCCTGTGCCTGAAAGGAGGGAAATGGAATCTTGGTGAACAGTCCTGATGGTCATTGTAATGAGGAATCCGTGGCAGAGTGCCACCAGTAAGGGTCATTCTTCTTTCTCTCTTTATTTTCCCTCCTTCCCTTTCCTTAATTTAAACAATTATTTTCTATATCACAAAAGTGATATATTTAAACTTCAAGAAATTCAAATAACACTGAAACGTTAAAAAATTGCTTACTTCTTTTCTTCTGCCAGGGATAACCACTCTTAACAGGTATGATGGGGAACCTAATTCCAGATCTTTTTTTACACAATGAAGTTATAAATATTATAGTACATTTTAAAATGACCAAAATAGGGTCACACAATACATAGCATCTTGCAAAGTGCTTTTTTTTTCATGTATGTCTTTCATGTATATCTCTCCTTGCTTCTAAGTCAGGAAACAAAAACAACAACAGCACAACATTCACAGCAGTCATTTACTGAATACCTAGGTTGTGCCCCTCACTGTTTTTGGGATGGAGTACTCACCATGAAATAAGACAATGTTTCTGTCCTTAAGAATTTTATATTCTATTGAGGAGAGATCTGTGTCTGATCCTGTCTCCATCACCAATAGTTGTGAGACCTTAGATGGATATCTTGGCATTAGGACCTGTGTGTGTTTGGAGGGGGGTGTGTTTTAAACAACAACAAAAGTCAAGGGGTGGGCCATTTGTTTTCACTGTACCTTTGGGTTTAATTCTAACTGTATTAGGACTTGTGTTCTGTTCTTGCAAACAACAGACACTGGCTCTCACTAACCGAAGCAAAAAGAAGGAATTAACTGGAAGAATATTGTGAAGCTTGAAGACCAGAAGAAGGAGTTAAACAGTCACATCTGGGGAAGTGCAGGAGGAACCAGGAGTCCTTGGGTGACTCTCTGTGGCAGGAACTCATAGTTTGATTTTGTAGGATGCATCTACTGGATGACTCAGCTCCAGGGGCCTTCCTCGCCCTGGGGTTTCTGTAGGAGATTCAGCTTTCTGAGTGAGAGAAGCTTTTTGGTCTAGGTTGGGTCAGCATTTCACTCCTTTGACCAGAGGGAGTTGGCTACTGTTGACTGACAGCTGTACCAATGGCACCTGTGATGGAGGTGGGGCAGTTTCCCAAAGGGAAAAAGGAGTGCCTTTAGGAGCAGAAGGAAAGAAGGAAGGAAGGCTGACTCAGTCAAAAACCAGTGTTCACTGCACGAATTTCCTTCTTTTCCTCCATCCTGTTACTGTCTTTTTCTCTCTCCTTTTCTATTCTGAATTTTCTGCTTTGCTTCTGCTTGTCACTGTCTTAGGTTTGGCAGCCAACAACAGGCTTTGTGTAATTGAGCTCATGGGGTTTCAGTGTCTGGGGGGTTCTAATCTCTACTTTGATGACTTGATGAGAATGCCTTCTGCACAGGTGGTTGAACTGCAGCATGTTCACCAGTTTTTCAACACAAGGAGTGCTCCATGCCTTTCATGTTTTCCTAGACAGTGAAACTGAAAACTCCTAAATGTACTTACGGCACTGTTTATAACAGTGAAAACTGGATGCAAACGAAGTGATCAAGAAGAGACTGATTAGAGAGTCATGCCATCTCTTGTACAGCTTTTCATACAGTGATTCAGCTCTTTTTTCCCCCCACTTCTTTAATTATTTTTTAATTCTTGGAGAATCTGAGAAGAAATGTAGGCTCCTTTGCTAGAAAAAATGTGCATACATCGTACATACAATTTCTCGTAAATGTTTTGGGTATTTGCAAACCCATTAAAAATTTACCTCTAAATCTAGGAGTTGTTCATAACCACTTTATATGTTCTTGATGTAATAGAATACTGTCTAGGCTTAATCATTATGATAAGTATATTTTCAAGATGAAAAGCTGTTCAAAATATACTATGTAAAGAAAAATATGAGCTTCTGAGTCTGCAACAGTTTAAAAGCATGCTTGCTTTATTTTAATTGTCAGTAAGATGAAAATATAACCCAGGGGACAGAGAGTATGTCTTCACCCCATCCTCCCTTCTAGTCTCTATTTGAGAAAGGCAGAGAAGTCTAGTGTCTCTCTGAGGTGATATGAAGGACTAGTAAGGTTGTCACTCAGGATCACTATGTTGACAGTGAAAAGAGATAAGGCTCATTCCAAAAACTTCTTGTTTTTGGTTATTCAAGGTATTTGGATTATTAAATACTAATGGTATATTTGGCCTCAAAGGTGTCAAATGCAATTTATCTTCCCCTCCCATACCTGCAGAAAACTCCCTCCAATCGAAAAGTAACATTTTTGATTAAGAGTTTACCACACAGACAAAAATGTTTATAAAAAAAAGACCAAAATGTATCCATACAATGGAATGCTATATAGTAATAAAAACAAACTAAGTCACACACATTATCATAAAGATGTATCTTTTAAAAACTTTGAGTAGAAGAATCCTCAGATTCATACTATTCAGTTTCTGATTACTTAATCTATTATTTATGGCAAATTATACTCCAGTGCTTCTTGGTTTAATACAACAGAAATCATTTATCATCACTCATGGTTTCTGTGGGTCAGATAATTGGGAGTGGCTTGCAGCATTTCTGCCTCGGGGGGCTCATGAGGTTGTAGCCAAATGCCCTTTTGGGCTACACTTATCTGAAGGTTTGACTTGGGATGGGGGATCAGGACTCTGCACAGGGCTGCTGTAGTTTCCTCATGCTTCCCACAGCTTGAACAATCTGAGAGAACTAGGCAGAAGTTGCAATAAACTTTTCTGACAGCTGTAGAAGCTGGTTACATAAACTAGCCCTGAATTAATGTGAGGAGAGACCATCAGGACATCAGGATCATTGAGCACCATCTTGGAAGCTGGCTACCATAATTTCATTTCTCTAAAACCCCCAAATAGGCAAAAATGAACTATACTGCTTAGAGTGGAACACTTAGGTGGTAAAACTACAGAAAAAGAAATGATTACCATGAAAGCGGTTACCTCTTTGAGGGAAGTTGTTGTGAGTGGACAGAGATCATTATTTGTGAAAGAATACATTTATGTCTTATGCACTTTTCCAAAGTGTAATATATTTCATAATGGGAAGAAAAGGTCTCTGAAAACATTCAACCAAAAGAGAATTGACATGAGAAACAGAAAGCGTTCTGTTCTCTTTTATGCCTCAAACACAGGTCAGTGGATTCCTAAAGGCTAATTTAAGGTGTGGTCAAAAGAGGACTAAAAAGAACAACAGCAGGAGCTAACAATAACATAAATTAGCCAACAATTCTTACGAGTTTCAGCCAACACACAGCAAAGTGCATAATACTGATTTCCTTATTTAATTCTTACAAACACCAATTTGGTTTTATTACCCCATTTTTTACAAATAAGGAAATTGAGAATTAGGGTGATTTAGGAATCTTACTCAGCATCACACAGCCAGTAAGTGGTGGAGCCAGAGATCGAAGCCAGCCAGTGCTCCCTTCTGATGTAGAAAAGAATGTCAGTGACTAACATTTGTAAATCTCAACCTATAATATAAAAAAATTTTTTTTTAAGTTTCTTCTGAATGGCACAGGAAACTAGGTTCAGTATCTTGTAATCACCTTAATGAAAAAAATATGAAAACAAATATATGTATCTATATGCATGACTGGGATATTGTGCTGTACACCAGAAATTGACACATTGTAATTGACTGTACTTCAATTAAAAAAAAAAAAAAAGAAAGTTGCTGAGCAAGTAGATCTTAAAAGTTCTCATCACAAGGAAAAAAAAGAAAAGAAAGTCACACTATAACTATACATAAGGAAATAAGTATATATAAGGAAATAAGTACAAGGAAATAAGAATATATCAGTGTATATACTATAAGACCATAAGTATATATAAGGAAAGCTTTAGCTGAATCAATCAACTCATCTTTCTCAGTGTGTGACTGATACAGAGTAAGTACTACACAGGTATTTTTTAAATGGATCAAGAAATAAAGATTTATTTATTTTATTTATTTACAAAAGTCTTGTGTGGAGTATGTCATATTGCCAACCACTATCTGTGTGTTTTATAAGTAGAATTCCTTAATGGTCCTCCTACCACCCTCTGACATTCAGTCTAATACATCTTTAAGAAATAAGTCCCTGGAGACCTCCCCTTCTTCTCCCGTCCCTAGGCCAGAAGTTTTCTGTTTTTCCAGCTACTTGACCGTTGACCCCTGGGGCTTAATATTTTAGCATATTACTTTGGCAAGTCAGTTTAACAGCAGTGCATTGAGTCTCCCTATGCATTATTGAGTTCTAGGGGGAAATAAAGATGAATATATTTTCATCTGCAACCTGACAAATGAGTCCTTGTGTTTTAAAACTTTCTACGGGTTTTGTGTCAACATGATTGGGAACATCAAATCCCTTGAGGTTTACCCCTGCAGGCTTCACGACAGGAAATGTGCATGTGTCTTGGCTTATTTCGATTTCTGATTTTAGTTCCTCTAATAAGTGCTAAATATGATTCATTCGGTTATTTTCGAGCATGGTGTTGTTCCGGGTCTCCCACTAGCAAGTCTGAACATGTCCGCTTATTGCTCTAATGAAGAGATCTCAGCGTCCTTATCAGCATTGCCACTGGGAGACAGGCTAAATTCTGCTCTGATAAATTAATTCAGACTAGGATAGAACATTAGTGATGGAGAAGTTAGTTATTTTGTTCAGTCAATATTTGCCTACGTGTACAAATGAGCACTGTGGAGAACCTACTAAAAGTTCTATTTTCATTTGCAGCATCCTTGTTGTCCTTACAAAAAGGAACATTGTGAGTTTGCTAGAAAACATCTTTTCTTTTACTTGATGGCTAATCCATTAGTTTTATTCAGTAGATAGTTATTAAATATCCAGTGTGAGCATGGTCCCAGGCCTGTAGACGCTCACGGTCTGGGCAAGGAAGGATAGGGGTGTTTTAGGTGTGTGTGTGTGTGTGTGTGTGTGTGTGTGTGTGTATGTGTGTGTGTGTGTGGCGGGGGTGGTGGTGGGAGTAGGGGTTGTGAAGGTGGTGGTAGTTGTGTATAGAAAGTTAAGCAAGTAATTACAATACTGTGTACTGACGACAGTGTATCTAGGGAACTTAGGGATGGGGCCTGTAAACCAGTGTGGGAGCCTGATGAAGGCTGGCAGTGTACAGCAAAGCTTCCTGGAGAAGATAGCACGTGAGCTGAGTCTTAAAGGCTAAAGATGTGTGTTGGGCCAAAGAGGAAAGAAAGGTGCTCCAGACACAGAGAAACAACATGGCATATTCCAGGAACTTTGGCAGTTTGGGTCACTGAAAGCAACTTAATACCGAAGTCAGGGAGTGATCTCAGAAAAGGTCAAGAGGATGGGAGGATCCAGGACACGGAGAGCTGGATATCCAATGTTAAAGAGCCTGATCTTTTTTCTTTTTTCTTTAATTGAAGTACAGTCAGTTACAATGTGTCAATTTCTGATATACAGCACAATGTCCCAGTCATGCATATACATACATGCATTTGTTTAAAGAGCCTGAACTTTATTCTGAACAATGGGGATTCTGAGAGGGTTTAAAATAGGGAAAAGACAAGATGAGATTTGTGTCCTAGAGAGATCCCTCTTAGAAAATTTTCAAAAACATGCCTGCTTTTTTGTCTAGTATTCGATTTCTAGGCAATTATTGTGGATGGGAGCAAAGATTTAGTTACTAGGATAGCAGCAGAATTATCTTTACCTACAATAGTGAAAAACTGAAAACAACCTAAAGGTCCAGCAATAGAGAGATTAGAAAAATAAGTTCTAGTAAATTTACTTAATGGAAAGTATATTTTAAAAACAAAAATGATGTTATAGACAGGGAAAGCTATTTATAATACTACATGAAAGGGCAAAGTAGGTGATGAAGTGGTATATTCAGTATGATCTCCTTCTGAATATTTCCTGATATATATATATTATATAATCATTATATAATATAATGAAATACCTAGGTGCAAATATCTCTGGATAGTGGTATTATGAGTGTTTAAAATTCTTTCCCTTTTACTTATCTGCATTTTCTAATTAAAAGTAAGTATTACTTTTCGATTAGAAGATAAACCTATTTTACATGTTTTACAGAAAAGCCAGTAATCTCACTTTGGTAGTTGTTTAGAGGAAGACAGAGAAGTAGGACCGCCCACTTTGGAGTGTATATTCCTTCTTTTTGCTGTATTATCTTACGGAATGTTTGGTGTTCCCCTTACTTCAATTCCTGTGACCTAAGACACTTTGGAACAAGAGTGAAAGCCTGGCCTTGGTTGATTGCTCTGCATTAGAGTCAAAGTCCACACACAGGTCAAACCGCTCTTCCTCCATTGCCTTGATAGCTGTGGGGTGACCGCCACCTGCTGTCACTGGCCTGGCTTTGGTGCTTATGAGCTACAAGAGGCACTTCTTCATAAAATTAAAAAAAATTTTTTTTGTAATTAAAAAATTGAAATATAGTTGATTTACAGTATTTTATTAGTTTCAGGTGTACAACATAGTGTACAGCATTTGCATTATTGATTCAAAATTTTTATAGACTGTACTCCATTTAAAGTTGTTACAAAGTATTGGCCCTATACCCTGTAATAGGCACATCTTTTCTCTGAATCTCTCCCTGACTCAACATAGTCTCTGAATCCTCTTCCCAACTAGACCTTGACTTTTGGACTTGCATTTGTGTTGATCAATTTTAGCAAGAATCCTGTCAAGTCAGTTTAGCCAGCATCCCCCACCCTTGATATCTGATCACCTTCTTCATCCCCACCATCCCCTAGGAAATACCTGATTACCCTTGCCTACCTTCAGCAAGAATACTGTTAGGTCAGTTTAAGCAAAGAATTACAGTACTCTTTTACTGATTTTCTACCCACTGACCACCTTCCACCCCCCTCCCCAACACACATTCTGCCTCTTGGATATAAATCCCCAGCTTTTCCTTGTTTATGAAGTTGAGCCCAATCTCTTACCTCTACTGCAATACCACATTGCAGTAGTACCTACGCCTATTGCAAGTCTTCCTGAATAAAGTTGGTCTTACTGTTTCTTAATAAGTGTCGAAACAGTTTCTTCTCTAGCAGCTTTTGACAAGGTAAAAGTACCCCAAAACCCATTGCTCAGCTCTTATCCCATTGCTCCATTGTTATCAGCTATTCCGGAGACTCATCAGATTTCCCTTCCGAAAGTCGTTTAAATCACCCTCCAGATTTCAGCCAGCCCTTTCTCTAATACATTTATATTACCATTTATATTCAAATCCAAGCTTCACAGATTTTGCATTGGATTATTTATTGATCATCCTTTTTCAGTTTGTTCAAATCAGAACTCAGATAAAGTCTACAAAATGTATTTGAGTGATATGTCTCTTTTTTCTCAATTCATTTTTTTAAATTGAGATATCATTCACATACCTAATATGACTTCTAAATCTTTAAAAAATCTATAGCAGTTCCTCCTTCCCCTTTAATTCATGCTATTTCATATTTATTTTTTGAAGATTTCTCAATGTCTTGTAGAATTTCTCAATTTCTGGGTTTGTCTGATTACATCCTTGTGGTATTATTAAATTTCTCTCTCTTTTTTTTTCTGTATATTGGTGGTACTTTTCATATTTTATGTCCTAGATTTTTCTTTCTTCCTTCCTTCCCCTTCTTTTCTTCCTTCCTTCATTCCTTCCCTCATTCCTTCCTTTCTCTCTTTTATGCTCTCTTGATGTAGCTTTGTCACTTCTCCAAGAATTCATCTCTTTCCTGCTCAGTGGTTTCTCCTTTTTCAGACAGTTGTAGGATCTACCTATCTATCACTTTATTTATCCATGAAATCATTTTCATTCCTATTCCAAAAAAGGCAAGGACCACATCTTGGGTGCAGGGAGTACAGGTGGCTCGTCACTGCCATTTCCCCCATATCTAGCACATAATGTGGCTGGCACACAGTAGGGGCTCCACAAATAGTTGTTTAGCTAAATGAACATAAAAGTATAAATCACACACCCATTATCTGCTGCTTAACATTTGCTGCCTCGGGTGTGGTTTCTCATTGTGTTACAAGCCTTTATTCAACTCCTGGACTTTGAGCCTCTTGAAGGAGAGGGAGGAAATCAACTACATTCTTGTAGTCTGGGTACCTAACACAACACTATGTTCATAATCAGTGCATGTTCAGTGCATACTGTAATGGGGACCCTTGCCTGTCTATCCTTACTGGATTTTTATGTGCTCCAATAAGAGGTGCATGTGTAAAAAAGTAAAGTATTACATAAATATAGGTTATATTATTAATGAAAATAATTATAATCATTGGCCGTTGCTTTTGTGCTTTTAATAGGCATAGTCCTTGGTAGAAATGTATGGAGCTTGACTTTTATCACCTTTTAAAGAAGAGGTATCTGCTCCTAGGGTTCAATTCACTAATGAAGGGGGATTACAGGGGCCATCTACCAGGTGGCCAACTTTTGGTTACATGAATTAATGGTGTGGCAGCCCACAGAAAATTGTCCATTAGTAGGAGTAAAAGATCTTTAGGGTGATTACTCAAAGCTCTTTTGGTTGCAACTGAGAGAAGCCTAAACCAAAAGTTCCAGCCGAAAGAAGAAAATTTTTTGGTTCATATATATGAAAAGCCCAAGGATCTCTGAGTTCAAGTATGGCTGAACAGGGAGCTGGGACAATGTTATTGTTGTTTTCTGTTTCTCAGTTTTGCTTGTTTCTGCTTCTCTTCGATGGTTGATCTTATCTCCCTCTCTCTTCTTTTTGATCAGCTTCACTATGTGGCCATAAGTAATAAGCTCTAGGTTTCCTTCCTTTCAGCACTGTGCTTCCAAGAATTAGACAATCTTTCCCAGTTGCCCTAAAAGAAAAGTTCCAGGGAGGACTGCTAGTCATGTTAGGGTCCTGGGTCCATCCCTCGTGAAATCACCATGGCTAGGAAAATGGGCCCACTGGTTGGTCAGGATTAGGTCACACACCCACTATCCCTGGGTAGCAGATGACACCATAACTGATAACCCTGACAGAGGTAATGGAAGAGAAAATTTCCTGAACTGAGAGTAAGATGAGATCAGAAGAATAGGTGCAGGGAAAAAAATAACAGCTATCTGTGTGTACCCCAGGGCAAGCTCAGCTAGAGCTCTGTGTCAAGGGATCTCTGTGGAAAATGCTTAGTTGGAGCTAAGTTCAGGTGTCTTAGCTTTCTTGAAAGTTTGTTTCCCCTTGGGATTTGGTCCCTTAGGTCTAGCTGGTCACTGTTGGATATAATGGCAAAAAGAATGGCAAAATGGACTGTTTCATTACAGGTCTAAAGAGGTTATAAACTGCAGTTCTAACTTGAAGTCCTTGATAGACTTCAAAGATCAACAGACCAACATTGAGCACAAGAATCTTGTTTTCATCTATGTTTCCTGGAGAGAGGGTCTATAGCCTTCCTCAGAGTAAAAGGCTTCTGCTGAACCTAAGATTAAGAAGACTCTGGTGTTTCTCAATGCGAGTACCAATGATTCTGGACAAGACAGATGGGTAGCATCTTAGGCCCATACCCCTTAACTGCCTCCAATACCCCCAAGTTACTATGATAATCAACCCCGCCTACTACATTCCAGCCACCTGCAGTTGAGAAAGATGAGACTAGGAGTTTAGACTCCATGTTTCTTCCATGTTTTACTCCTTCCTCTTCCTTCTGGCAGAGAGTAACACCTTTTTTTTTTTTTTTTTTTACTTTTAAAGTCTAATTTCCAGCAGTATGTCTATCAAGAAATCTGGGATCCCACACTCATGAGCACAGAAAGCCTGTTTTTCTCTGCAGTGTTGAGGTTCTATCATATTTTAATGGTAAGAAATTAATGTGAAATTAAAATATTTCATCTGAGGCAAAACAAGCAAACAGCCAGCTCTTAGGAGATGACCAATCATTAGTCTAGCCTCCTTAATAGTTTTTCTCGTAGGATGATCATTTAGTTTACTGCTTTTGAAAGGACAAACTGAAAGAAGTCTGAAAGGATTATCTTCAAGAGCTAATAAATAAAAGAATGACCATTGAGCAGCATTTTTTATAGGTTACAAATCACTCTCTTGCATTTGGCCTTGCAACATCTCCAAAAAACAAGTTTGCCAACCTCCTCTTATAGATGAAGAAATGGGAGGCTTCTAGGAATCAAGTGATATACCCACGATTACACAGCACTTTCGAGAAGGACTCGGGATTTCAACTGTGGGTCTTAGAACTGTAAGAGCCACCCCCTAAGACTCTTGTTTCTTTCCTGATGCCTCAAGACACTTTTAAAAGAAGGAATATGAGCCACAACAGTGCCTGTTAATCTGTTACCTGAGTACGGGGAAGCTCAGGTTGGGGGGCGGGGGTTGACACTTGCACAGTTTATGTGCTCCCCAATTTCACCTCTGAAATGTTAGGACAATCTCATTTGAACTCGCAGCCAACTGAGAAATTAAAAGCAGACAGTGACGACGCCGTTTTCTAACTGTGCCTTTTTAAATTAACCGAACCTTTTAAGTGCCGCTTTAGATTAGAAGTGGTTAATTGGATAAAGGAAAAGAGCTATTCCACTGGATGAATAGTATTGTAAAAGCCCAGAATGAGTTACTTATGGAAAAGAAACGCACAAGAACACTTTCTACAGTAATGTTTTAGGTACAAAGTGAAGGGAAGTTCCTCCACCCTGTTCCAGTCCGAGGACAAGTTAATTTGTCGCAGCAGCGCTGGGAAGCATGAAGCCTGATAGGAAGTCTTTTTACTTTAAGGGAGGCTTTTCAGGCTGAAACTTTCTAGTGCCAAAATCTTCACTTAATTTTTTTTTTAATAAAGACTTGGCGTGCCCTCGCGAATGTGTGAGCTGGGAGGAGGAGTGATGGTAGGAGAGTAGGGCTGAGTCCGTTCTTATTAATATTAAATAGCCAAGTCTGTACCCTTGAAGCAAGTGGAGAGAGCGGAGGGAGAGGAGCTGCTGACATTGACAATGAATCCAAACAGGAGTTGCACTAGCGGTGTCTACCACGTTGCCGCTGCCCTTGCTTGGCCTTCTGGGAGTTGTAGTTTTCGGGAGAGCAGCCCCCCTGGCGAGCCGGGATTGTCCCGCTCCGAGGGGACTACAGATCCCAGGCGGCGCCAGGCAGCCGCCCCTCCCGCCGGGGTGCGAGTGTAAACTCCCGGCGCCGGAGAGGGTGGCAGCGCACGGGCCAGCGGGCTGAGCTCTGCACTGCGCGGGGGCGCACCGCTCCGGGGACCCAGGCCCCGTCACCTTCCCTCCGCCCCCGGGCTGGGTTTTCTTTTGGAGCAGTGGGAGGACGGGAAGCGAGAGCCATGCAGTCGGAATCGGGGATCGTGCCGGATTTCGAAGTCGGGGAGGAGTTTCACGAAGAGCCCAAAACCTATTACGAACTCAAAAGTCAACCCCTGAAGAGCAGGTGAGTGGTGACAGCTGGAGGGAGGAGCGGCGGGCGGCTGGGGGACCCCGCGCCTCGCACGCTGGGGCAAGGAAAGCCGCTCGCTCGGGCTCTGGGACAAGGACCCCGTGCCCTTGCCCCGGGGCAGAGGGCGAACTGTTCCCCGCAGTTGGGGGCCGCGCCCGCTGGGTCGGTGCGCCTCCGGGGGGCTCCGCTCGAGCGCACTTTGGGGGCGCGGTGGGCAGCTCGGGACGGCCCGCGCTGGCGAGGGGACCCTTGGTTGGGGATACCAGCTGCTGATAGCGTGTGGGGGCTGGGGAGCGCCCTGGCGCTGAGGTGGGGGGAGGAGGAGCGCCGGGCCGGGACGCTGTCCAGGTGGGAAGGAGGGAAAAAAATGAGTTCAGGTGAACCTCTTTTCTGAAGGTCCCAGCAGGCTGAGGACTTGGAGAGGGAGAGCTTAGGGTGGATTGAGCGCGACATTCGTGGGAAGCAGTTAGGTCCTGTGTTGTTGCCTCATAGGAGTCCGGCCCCTCTGGGAAAACACGCCCCAGCCGCCTCCAGGTGAGATTTCCGGAGCCCCGCCTCTCACCTTCCCAACCGCAGCACCTGAGCGCGGGGTGGAGGGGAGGGGGTGAGGGCGTGGGGAGCGGGGTGGGCGTGTCTCCTCGTCCAGGTTGAACTCCCTGGGCTATAGGGTCCCATTCAAATCCAGGCCTTCCCTGGAGGAGAAAGAGCTTTGGGATTGGAGGGTTTGGGGAGTGTCCTCTGTTTGGCAGAGACACGTGTTTAATTCTCTGGGGACTTGAAAAACTTTTGGGGAGAGGAGTGAAGACACCTGCTCATCTGGTGCCTCTTCCACCCCTAGTGCCCCCTTCCTATGCTACCTCCATTCCCACTTGTCCGTCGGGAGGGTTTGGGTGTCTTACTTTCTCTGTCCTCTGGCCACTCTGGACATACCCAATGTTTACTAAGAGGGAGATGGTCATTTGAGGCTGTGAGTAGAGAAGGTTTATTTCCACCCCTCTCAGTTGTGAGATTAGATGAGGCTGTAACTGGAAGTTTCAGCAGTGCCTCTGCACCCATCTCAAACCTTCCTGCTTGCCCCTCACTGTGGGTAGGGACTGGGTGAAGGTCCCCGCTGGCAGAGGCAGAGAGGGTCCAGAAATCAGGGTGAATGAAGAGGGATAACTGAATCAGGAGTGAGGTGGTGTGATCTTAGCTTCTGGGGTGCACGGGGCCGGTCCTTGTTCTAGGCAGAAGTGCAGTTAAGTTTGTTTCCTTCAGGGCTGTGTCAGACTCTGAATCCACTTTGGGGAGGAAAATCTGGGAACAGCACACCCACTGCTGGGTGGCTGAAGCAGCCTCTTTGCAGATATTTAACGGAGATTGGACAGAAACCTCCTATGCAGTTAGAGGCATCGAACCAGCCTTTAGTTGGTGGTTTCACTTCATAATGGCTGTTTTGTGTGTGAGCATAGATCGTGTGTGTTGGGGCTTGGGGGTTTGGAGTAATAGTGTGTAAAGGGTATTGTTGGCTATGCTCACTGGGGCTTTATCTGCATTCGGCTGAAGGGACCAGTGTTTTACCGAGCAGTCTCTGCTTTTGCTTCTATAAGCAAATGCTTACATGGCCAGAATGAGGGAGGAAGTGTGTGTGTGTGTGTGTGTGTGTGTGTGTGTAGTCCTGAAAGAAATGAATTAACCGGACTGTTTGGAACATTTTTGATGGTAGCTGATACATAACATTAAATGAGTTTGAGAGAGTGAGGAAAATGCCATCTGGAAAAACCCACATACATGCCATGAAACTCGTGTTGGAGGACTGGGGCCTGTTCTTTTTCAGAGTCGGCAAAAAATGACTTGCAAGGGTTGAACATCCTCAGGAGCTAGCTTGCACGTGTAAGGGAAAATGTGGGGACGTGGGAAGCGATGGCTTCACATGTTGAAGCTAGAAGCAGGTGCGGGGCAGAACCAGTATGCAAAGGAAGGCTAAATTAAAAAAGTTGTAAAGCTTGTCTCTGGAGCAGACACATGCTCTTTGAAATAAACCAGTGAAATAAAATCTGTGAATAAATATATGGGGTTGGCAAAATTTCCCCATAGTACTGTTTTCCACAGTTGTCTAACGTATTGTCATCGACATCTGTTGTGCAACTTTACAAGGGCAACTTGTTCAGGGCCCTCCTTGTGGCTTTTTGTCTGAAGTCTCTGCCGGGGCACCACCCTTCTTATAAGTCTGGGTTGGAAAAAGTTGAAATTGGAAGGTAAAGACTGCTGTAGCTATTTGTTCTATCTAGTTAAATTCTCTGGGTTGTCTCTTGGAGTTGAAAATATGTCTAGAATCTGCCCACTCGTCCCCAGCTCCTCTGTTACCACTCTGGTCCAAACTGCTACCAGTCCTCGCCTGGGTGATTGTCTCTTAACCTGGTCTGCCTCTATCCTTACCAGCTTTTACTGGATTTGCAACTGAGAAGCCGCAATGTTTCTGTTAAAACTGGTTCTCAGCCTAGGAGTGATTTTCACCCCCTTCCCCTCCTACCCCTGCCCAGGGTCATTTGGCAGAGACATTTTTGGTTGTCACAATGGATGGGGGTTGCTGCTGGCTTCTGGTAAGTCAGGGCCAGAGATGCTGCTAAACTTTCTCCAGTGCACAGGTCAACCCCACAGTGGAGAATTATCTGAGCCCAAATTGTCACTGGGGAGGTTGAGAAGCCCTGTGTTACAATGTGTCACACTCTCTCCTCAAGTCCCTCCAGTAGCTCCTAGTTTTGATAAAACTCCAGACCCTTAAAATGGTACAAGGCAGACAGTATGGGCAGGCTCCCTGTCAGCTTTGAGTGTGTCTCTTGCTGCCACTCCCACAGCTCCCTCTGCTCCAGCTGGTCACCTCTCCATCCCTGGAACACTCCAGGCCCCTCCATCCCAGGACCTTTGTATGTTGCACTTGCTGGTTCCTCTGTCCAGAGAGCTCCCTCCCCGACCCACTTCATGTCCTTCTCGCCAAGCCTACCTTGAGCGTGCTGTGTACAG
The DNA here is from genome assembly GCF_009834535.1 of Camelus ferus. NCBI lineage: Eukaryota > Metazoa > Chordata > Mammalia > Artiodactyla > Camelidae > Camelus > Camelus ferus. The sequence continues at coordinate 9,855,015 of NC_045712.1, read as the reverse complement.
TGGCTCTCCCTCCAAACTATTCCTTCCCCTGCTCTATTTTCCCCACAGCATTTACATTATGTCCTAGTCTATAGTTTCCTAATGTGTCATGTTTGTGATATATTTCTTTACGCTAGACTGCAGGGTCCAAGGGGACACGGGTTTCTGTCTCTTCCTTGTTTTCTGTGGTGTCCCCAGAGCCTAGAACAGAATTTCTCAATCTCAGTGCTGTTGACATTTTGTGCCGGATTGTTCTTTGCTGTGGGGGCTGTCCTGGGCATGGCAGATTGTTCTTTGCTGTGGGGGCTGTCCTGGGCATGGCAGGATGTTTAACAGCATCCCTGGCCTCAACCTGCCAGAAGCCAGTAGCACCCCTCCCCCAGGTATGATAACCGAGAATGTCTCCAGACACCACCAAATGTCCATGGGGGGCAGACTCACCCTTGCTTCAGAGTGATTGGTCTAGAATGATGCCTGGCCCAGTGATCGTTTGTCATTTGAGTGTGTGTTGTTTTCTCCCTTCGAATCCCACTGAGGATGAAGCATTTTGTTCTGGTTTTTGCATTCAACCTTGCCCTTTTTTTTTTTTTTTAAATGGCTATCCACCAGGGTCTTTCCAAAGAGAAGTTTATATATTCTTCATTTGAGCTCAGATGTGCAGGTGTTTGCTGAGGAAAGACATTTTCATTCCTGACCCAGATTAGACCTCCTGGCCTTTATGACTATGAGGCTGGGGGATTTAGGTGATGGGGACCCCATCTTGGTGACATTGCCTGGTGAAGCTGTGTCGTGGGAATACACACGCTATGAGAAAAAGTCCTAATGAGGGACTGTTTGCAGTTTGATTCCTCCCAAAAGGTTTTTGAAACCTTTGTGGGTTTTCCTGGGAATGAACCCTGAATTGTGTGTGGTGGAGGAAAAGTGCGGAATATCAGGGCTGAGCTCAGAATTCACACAGGCAGGTCAGGGTCAGGCTCTGACCATTGAATGGGCTCCTGGCAGGAAAGGGACTCTCTGTACAGCTTTGGGTCCTGAAAAAACATTTACAAATATGGTAGCATCTTTCAGGTTCATTGTTCTTTTGTTTCGTTGACTTCAGTGCTAAATTCTTTGGCTTTGTAGCTGTTAATGCCCTTTTCCTGGACACACTTCAGAATTGGCTTAATCTAATTCCAGTTTCTCCTCTTCTCCAAGTGTTACTAATGGTTTAGCTAACTGTTGTTTAACCTCCTGCAAATTAGAAGTGGGAATAGGTTTGTAATGGCAGAATAAGATAAAGCAGTGGTTCCTGAATGCCGATTCAAAGAGCAGGCGTGTGAACTTGCTGCAGGTTCGTGTTGAAATGAGAAAGAAAAAGACGGTTGTGTCGCACGCACATGTTTCTGTGTAAGGCCACTGCCATTTATTTCTTGGATTTATTCTGAGGTTTTCCCCTCCCATCTTCCTATTAAAAATACCCTTTCGTTTATGAAATGATAATCCATTCTTGGCAAAACAAAACTGCCCATCTTTTATTGATTTCTGAAAGTTTTCTTGATTTTTCTGCTTGTCCAATCTTCAGGGAACTACTTTGCTTGAAGATTAAAAGCATTGTTCTGGCATGTCTGTCTGTCTCTCACAAGCGAGGTGACCTTGGGGAGGCTGGGTGACCTCTAACCTCAGTTTCAGCATCTGGCAAATGGGGGCCTGCCTCCGAGGGGTCTTAAGGACATTAGCTGTGACTTTGACTACAGGAAAGTATTAGCATGGTGCTGGGCTGATAGTAAGTGCTCGCTAAATGTTAGCAGATGTTGTTTCTGTTGTTATTTCTTTATTACTTAGCAGTGAGTCCTAACTTTCCAGAAAGTGTTTGCATTTGTTGCCTCTGGCTTTCTTTTCTAAGGCCAGTGTTGTTATGCAATAAAATTACCACAATTTTAGTAAATTCTTTTTTGCTTTCCTCCTAATGAGGTGTTGGAGATAGACTTTTTGCATTTTATAACTTTGATCCAGTCCTTAACAGTTCTTTGTGCTGGTCTTAAAAAAAAAAAAAGGCAGTCGTGGTGGCATCAGCACATACATGCAAATTCATATTCAACACATGTCTGATGAGTACATGCAAATTAATACCAGTAAACACAGCTAACATTTATCGCCATACTGAGTCACTGTTCTAAGCGTTTTTATACTTGTTAACTTAATCTTGCAAAACCTGCATGAGATGAGAGTAATAAATAAGAATAATAATGTTAATTTTAAGAACAGGTTAACATTCATGCGGTATTTATTAGATACCGGGGATGATTCTGACCATTTTACTTGTATGAACGCAGTGAATTCTCAATTCAACCTTGGCTGTGTGTATTTTCGTTATTGTCATTTTACAGAGAAGGTTCAGGACTGACGCTTGGCCAGTAGATGGGCCCAGGTTTACACGGAGGCTGTCTGGCTCTGCCCTGCACTCTCATCCACTAATCTGTACCTCCCTGTGAAAGGCACCGTGCCTGCTTGTGGGAGATCCTGTACCTGTACCTTCTCCAAAACTCGCCCCAGTGGGAGGAGGGAAGCAGAACATGGGGGACCCAGCCACACATACAAGACGGAGTGTGATCACCATCAGGGTCAGGCATCAGCAATGGGAATTTAATATGGGAAGGGAAATTGTGGGGCAGTGTCGTGAATGAGTAATGATTATTTGAGTTTGGCCTTGAAGGTCGAGTGATAATCAAACATCTTTCTCTACAGCATTAAATAAAACGTTAGACGCCTTGGAGGGCATAATCTTAAAATAGACTTTTAGGGTTTCTGGTTGCCTTTTAAACTTCTAACCAGAGTCCCGGCTCTTCCTCGTGGTCTGCGAGCACCCGGGGGTGGGGGTGAGGGCAGAAACTGAATGCACATGGACAGGCCCAGAAGTAGCCATGCTTACTAAATGCTGTGCCCGCGTTCAAGACAAGACGCTTAGCCTCTTCGAGTCTAGATTTCTTTACCTGTAAAGTGGGATCAGTAGAACCGTCCTCTTAGAGTTGGTAGTAGAAGTTTTAAAATTGAGATAAAATGTGTAAAAGGGCTTTGCGGATGCATAGCTCATGTTGGTAAGTAATAGCTAGTCCTTCTCTTCTCCTTTACCCTCATCGTAGTTTCCCCCTCCTCCTAACAACACTAAAGCATGTGCAGAATTACGCACCCAAAGCAAAACAGACAAGATTGACGTGCCTTAACCTGGCAGATGTTCAGATCTTATTATGCAGATTAGTTGTGTGGTATGATTAGGTGGCAAACTTGACTAAAGTGGGATTCTAAGTGTTGGTTTCATGTGTTATTGGAGATTTCCTTTTCCCGAGTACTCCTATTTATAGAATTATTTAAGCGTGTGTGTGTTTAATTCCCTTTGAGTTCTGCAGTGCCGTTTGCACAGGCTGATGTTTATATCTGCTCCAGTTGTGCAAGAAGTGGAAAATATCCTTTTTTTAGAACAGGTCACATGTGCTTACTGTCAGGAATAGGACCTCAGTGTAAAAAAATGTATCTTGGGACAAATCAAAGTTACTAAATTTCTCCCTCCAACTGCTTTGTTTCAGAACTGGCAGTTATTAGGATAAATAATAGGAAAAATACCCCTTTGGCTAGATTTTTTTTGTTGTTTGGTCAGTTTTCAAGGACAGTAAGCAAGAGTTTCATTTGTCTTGTGTGGGGGCTTTAGGTATAAAATGTACTTTGCTGTTAGGTTTGTCTCATCGGGGTAAATTATAAAAATATGTTTGACTCGTTTCCAGATATGCATTATTTGGAGAAAATAATCAAGAAGGCAGGTCAGAGATAGTCAATGCAGTCACCGTAGGCTTTTGATATTGGAAAGACAAGTTTGGAGTTTATAAGGAGATTTCTGCGAGTCTGGTGAACATTGTGTACTCCAGGGCAAGGAATTGCAGCAAACCATGAAGTCTGCATCTGTCCTGAGGCAGGTGAGCGCAGAGGGCAGGAAGACCTGCAGGCAGGTCTGGGATCTCTGTTGAAATTCCCACGTCTCCTGTTCTGTTCCTGAGGACCTGGGGAGGAGGACTAGGCTCTCCACTCCTCTAGGTTGGGTCTTAAATGTGGCTTCTATTTCTTCGCTGCATCCCTCCCTCCCGTGGTCTTTCACACACGCTATGAAGAGTGAGGATGTACACCTTCGGAGTGTTCACAGGAGACATCTGCCCTGAAATTCAGAACAATGGGGCTCTTCCCTTCAATGGCCAACATTTCCGGGGCTTCTCAAGCACTGGGCACTGTTTGGAGTATGTCACAGGTGGTGGCCCACTGGCTGTTTCCTGTTGGAGCCAGAAGCTGAACGAGGACAGGCTGATGGGGATGGAGTGCTTTGGGGAGTGGTGAGATAATGGTGAGAATAAGACACACCGGGAAATAAATGGTACCTCAGAATTCTGAGCCCCAGTTGTCCTCCCCAAGTTGCTTCTAAAACATCCCTCAGTCACTTTCAGCAGAGGCAGTATAACTTTGGGGTGAGAAGGACCTGGGTTCATTTGTTTTTCTTTTCCTTCCCTTCCTCCTTTCTCTCCCTGTAAGTGCCTATACTGTGTCAGCTCTGTGCTGGCCATAGAGAGTCAAAAGTAGAACCAGACTGGCTCCTGGCCAGCATAGTGCTCCCATCTTGGAGGTGGGGGTGCACAGCTAATAACAAACCAAATAGATGAGCAAGATACGTTTTGGTGCAATGAAAACGAAATAGAATATTGACAGAGTGTGACTGGGAAACAAGGGGCTTTATTGGATGGGTCTTTAGGAATGGCCTCATGGACAAAGTGTTTTTGAGGCACTGACTATCTGAATTAAAAGTGAGATCTTGGTGCTACCCCTCACTGGCTGTGTGACTTTGGAGAAATTAGCCAACCTCTCTGAACTTGAGTTCCCTCCTCTTAAAATTGAGCATTAGCTACCTTGCAAGACTGCTTTGAAGATAAAGGTAATGAATGTAAAACAGCTAACAGTAGCTGCTCAAGATGACATGTAGGACTGGTTTAAGATAATTTTAAGGTAATATGTGAATAGTGGAGAAAGAAATACAGACGTTAATTTTCCCTGTGTTTATAACTTGGTCTTAAGTGTTTTCCTATTGTAGAGTGAGTCAGAGATTAATGTTTGTCTTCACAAATCTAACCCTGGAGTAAACGTGGAGATGGGTCATGTTATTTTTATTATCCTTTCTTTGCGCCAGGATCATCTTACTCAAATTGTCCCCTTGCCCATGTCACTGTTGTTGCATTGAGATCATTCATGTCTGGCCCTACTTCCCTTACATTTAGTTCAGGAATGGTTTTTGGCTGCATTTGGAGTTACTTTTTGGCACAAAGGAGAGGTTCAAGTCACCTAGGATTAAAAAGTAAAGCTCAAGTTTGACTTAGCCAGATACACACACACACCACAAACAAATGACCCCTGTAGAACTCCTGACTCCAGTCCTGTGTTTCAGCCCCTAGATCACACGCTTCCTGTCTACACTGATGTGAAAATGTCAGAGTTGGTGGCGAAGGGAGAAAGAAGTAGCCTCTCCTCCTACTCACCACTTCCAGCTTTCATCAGCCTTGACATCCACAGGCAATGGCGTGTTTGATTCAACCATTTTATGAAACAGATCTTCAAGGCATTCAAATTTCAGGAGCTGTGTTCTTTGATTCAAGGGCCCATGGAGCGGGCACTTTCCAAAGGAAAAATCTTGGTCCACATGCAGGTTTGCGGAAGGCCCCGGTAGAATCATGCCTTTCTATAAGAAGATTGTGGGTTATTGCGCAATTTCAGGAGGGCGTCTGTGGCCTGTGCCCTCCCCACCCCGCCTCTGCCCCAGACTCGGATAACTTGCTGAATCACTCATACCCTTTCCCCTGTTTTCCCACGTGGTCAAGGGCAGATGAGAAGTGGTCAAGTCATCCCCACTGTTAGGAGCACGTATAGCTGTTGTTTGTAGGATAGGTTTTCCTTCTGGGAAGCTTGACTTCCATGGGAGGAAGATTAGAGGCAGAGAAGATTTATTTAGCCTGATGGTTGAGGTTATAAACCATGTGAAATTAGGAAATAATTGGCAGATAGAAACACTGTATATTTACTTTGGTACCTTTATTGTAATATGTTCCTAAATACTAACTGGTTCCAAAAAGTGTGGTTTTCTTTTCTTTTCTTTTTTTTTTTTTTTTACTTTTTTTTAAATTGAGTTACAGTCATTTTACAATGTTGTGTCAAATCCCAGTGTAGAGCACAATTTTTCAGTTATACATGAACATACATGTATTCATTGTCACATTTTTTTTTCGCTGTGTAGAAAGTGTGGTTTTCAATACATACATTTTATTTTTATGACTAGAGATTTGAAACTTGATGAAAGGAAAAGCACACAGAAATCCTAAGGATGGTTTTCCGCTTTAACTTGGAACCCAGCACAGACCTTATAAAGTGTACCAGGGCACCTCAATGAGATGCAGCCACATAGTTTCTCTTGCATGCACTTGTCCCAAACAGCTGGACCTCGTTCTCTAGAATTGAGTCCCTGGGTAGACACACAGCTATCGTAACAGTCCCTTCTCCATCAAAAGGACTGGGTAGGTAAGTGTCTGTCTGTCTGTCTGTCTATCTATCTATCTATCTATATTTATATATACACACCAGGGGCCAGCTAGGGTCAGTTACTTTCAAGGGAAGAGGATGACACTAACTATGCATTCTTGAAACTTCTATATATTGTTAAAGGAAGGGTTTACAGTTGCTTGCATAAAACAGTCTCTAAAAATACAAGCCATTGCCATGATTTCCTGGTGACATTTCAAACAAAAGTTTGCCCATTTGCTGCAAGGAAGTATGCTTGGAGAACAACTTGTGAGAGACTGGCCCCTGGCTTGGGGTGTACTGGACAATCGGCAGGTAGACTTTTTGGAACCACAGCTTGCATCACCTTAGCATGGTCATTTATCCACTGGTCTTTAAGTAGATAAACACTAATAATGTCTTATCTAGATAAATGCTAGACGTGTAAATGCTAAGTGATGGCATCTAGGAATGCAGTTCTCATGATACTGATTACATATGGATGCTTTAAATCCTTGTTGATTCAGAAATGAACCAGAGGGTCTGACGGCACTTCATAGTGTCACAGTCATGAAAATGTGAGCTTTAATGGCAGCGGGCTGAATGGCAAGAACAATTAGTTGGGGTTTGTCTTTGGAGTCAGAGATGTCACATGTCACTCTGCTGGCCTAGGGATCCCCTTTTTCTCACTCTTGGGTTCATATACCTGACATCTTTCTAACTACATCTCACTGGCAGCCAACTTCCCTTTCCTTCTGTGTTTCCTAGTGGACATTTTGATTTTGCCTGCCCATAGTCACTTTTTCAAATTCCTTTAACAGCCTCTCCCCACATTCTTAGCCCATGTGCTTCGGTTTCATGGCTTTGGAGTGGAGCGTTTGACACAGGCCTAGGCACTTTTCTCTAGCATGTTTTAGAGAGGTCTGTGTTGACTAATGAGCACGAATCCCAGGAATTTGTTTGGATGCCAACAGAAAGAGAGTCTCCCTTTAATTCCATTGATCTTGAACTTGGGAAATGTTCTGCTTGAGAACAAAATCTTACCTTAGAGGCAGAAAAAAACTAAGTTCTTGTATTGGGTTAATATTAGTTGCTGTAACGAAGTGGCAGGCGATGGTCATATGTGTAGTAATTCCCGGTTGGCAGGTGGCTTTCCTCCGTGTGACTAATCAAGAACCCAGGCTCCTTCTGTCTTCTGATTCTGCACTTGCCCTAGAACCCTGGCATCTTTTGTATCTGGTGGTGGAAAGGAAGAAGATAAGGTATAACTAAGGTCCAAAAGTGGCAGGCCTCACTTCTGCTCAAATTCTCTTGCCAAGGACCAGTTTCATATGTCTTTCTGGATGCAGGGCTGGGGAGTGGGAATTAGAGACCCTAGCTGGGCAGCAACAACTCTGCCTGAGAAAAGAGATCACCCTTTTGGTGGCTAGCTGGCCATCACTGCCATGGCTCTCGTAGTAGGGTTTTGATTCCTGGATCAAGTTGTGCCCACCTTTGGTTAGGTTGATCCTTAGACTTTTCTGTTTGGTTTTTTTTTTTTTTTAACCAATAAGTTCTTTTTCTGAGTAAACATGGTTAATTTGGATTTTCTACCACCCGAATGGAGACTGCCTGAGCTGATCCACTGTCTGAATCCCACCTCTATGCAAGGCTTCCTATTCCCGGTTCATTGGTTAAAATCACCACCCCACTTTCTGACAACAGCACTGTATCCACCACCGCCACCACCACCTTAGTGCAGTGGTTTTCACAATGTGGCCTCCAGAGCAGCGGCTTCGGTGTCACTTAGAAACTTGTTCAAGATGCACATTCTCAGACTCAACCCCAGACCTCCTGAACCAGAAATGGTTGGTGTTGGCAGGGGTGGGTGGAGGTGGGCGGGTGTCCCAGCAGTCTGTTTTTTAGCAAGCCCCCGAGGAGGTGCTGATACACACGGAAGTTTGCAAACCACTTCCCTAATGCTTTTACCATAAATCCTATGTCTCCACATTGACTTATTTTTGTATTACTCTTTTGGAATGAAAAATACCGTGGATTGGAATACATTTTGTGAAGAAAAAAATTGGGGTATTGCTTGTTATGGTCAGGCCAGAGACGATCATTGATAGTAATTACTCATTGGTTAAGGAAAAAAAGGGGGGGGGGCGAGGAGTATAGCTCAGTGGTGGAGCACGTGCTTAGCATGCACAAGGTCCTGGGTTCAATCCCTGTACCTCCATAAACAAAACAAAAAAAAAAAAAAAAAAAAAGGAAAAAGAAAAGAAAAAAAAGGAAAATCCCCTCTAGAAGGTTAGCCATCAGATTTATGTTAGTGAAACCAGGTAGGATTCTTGGTTGTCCACATGTGATCTCTGAGTAAAGTAACCTAGCTTTACTCCCATAAGGAGCCCTGGCCCAGATGTCAGAGGGTTGTAGTTTAGTGGAGGCTCATGAAGTGTGGAACTCGAAGCACACTGCAGTCACCTGACTGAGTGATCTGGTTGAGAAACAGGGTGATGGTGGTTTTGAGTGTGCCCACATGACCAAATTGTTTTTCACGAAACTTCTGCTGAATAAAATTTGAAATACGACTGTCAGCCTGTTTTCCCGTCTTAATGAATTCCAGACAGTTTGTAGAGTGTGGGAGCTTCCAAAACAGAGGGGCGGGGTGACTGCGACCAGCCAGCCTCTGTTTTGTTGTGTGTAAGGTTGTCTTGACATAACAGATCGTTCCCCTCATTGTGAGTCTCACCAGGCTGTCCACGTCCTGGAGAGGGCAGGGTGGGGCCAGTGCTGTGTCAGGCAAATTGGGCCTGTAAGACACTGCTGGAATCCTTACTCACCAGGACACTTGACCTCCTCTGATGTTTAATCCACGTAGACCCAAGCATTTTTATTTTTATTTTTTCCTTTTGCTGCATGCTGACCTCCTCCAGACAAAAAGCCCTGCTGCTCTTTGGCAGAGAATCTGTTCTTATTGTAAACTGGTTAAGAGCCCTAACCAGTCTAAGAAGTCTAGAGTTCTGGGTTTAACCTTCAGAGTAAAAAGGAATTTTAGCTTAAATTCCAATTTGACCACCTACTGGCTTTTTTTTAAAAAAATCTCTGGTCAAGTTATTCGTGTAGCCTTTATTTCAACAGAGGACTAAGTGGAGTGAATGGGTAATTGTGTGAACTAGGTTGTAGTGTAATTGTGTGCATTAAAAGAAATACGTGGGTGAAGTGCTCAGCCCAGAGCCTGGCTCTTGTCCTCATAACCAGGCCCTCATTCTGGTTCCATCTGTGTCCCCAGCACCAACAAGGTTTTGGACTTGAAATTAATTTTTAGTTTTGGATCCTTTTATTAAGAGAAAAGGACTCCAAGGCAGTCAGCAGGAAAAGAAGAGGGCCCACTGAAGAGAAGCGGAGTAGGACCAAATCACCCCTCAGCTGGATGATCAGCATCCGGATCTCTGGGAGTTGGTGCAGGTCAAATAGTGGTGAACTGTGGGTGCCTAACAGGGAGGTGTTTAGAGATAGCACGTGCTATTTACAGGTAAGGCATTACTTTTGTTCCCAGAACAATCTCTGTCTGTATCAGCATGGTTCCTTTCATCATAATGATAGACTATGGCCAGGTGGAGGAATAAATAATAAGATGCACTAACTGGGGTTTTGCAACACCATGCAGGGTAGCCGTTCAGCTCCACGGTGGTGTCCTCAAGACTCCCTATCATTCCTAACTGTCACGTTTCAACTTGGCCTGTAGAGAGTTCCTGCTTTATCTTTTCACATTTCACCAGACAGCCTCCTGATACAGTTCTGTTTCTCCAGTATAAGCCCTAATACCCTGTATTCTTGAATCTCAAAATCTTTATATCTTTCACTTTTCTAGGGTTTTCTCCTCCAAGCAGCAATGCAGAGCTATTTTAGAGTCTAGAACCTAAGTTTTAAATGTTTTTATCCACACCAACGCAATGGCTTGCTTTTCTTTTTTCCAGCTTTATCAAGGTATAATTGACAAGTAAGAACTGTGTAAATTTTAGGTGCGTAACTTGATACTTTGGTAGATGTGTACATTGTGACATCACGACAATCAGATGGCATGGTGTGCTTGAGCCTCACAAAGTTCCCCCCAAAACCTGTGGCTGAACTGATCCCTGGAAAGCAGAAAGGGGTGTTACCTTGAAGACAGATACCTTGAAGAAGATATCCTCTTTCTCAGGAGGAAAGTTCCCATTACATTGCACGCATGAGTGGGTGCATGATCACTTATAGCTTCGATGTGTTACCTGGGTAACGAGGGTGCCTGCCGCATTGGATGACTGTGAAGAAGCAGTGAGGTAGTGAGACTACCACCTGTAGTAAGGGTGCAGTGGGTGCTGGCTGCTGTCCCCGATGCCCCGGTTTCCGCTACACCTGCTGCCCTACCTGCATTGTTGCTGCTCTCTGCCTGCTGCTGCGCCCAGGTGCTCCTGCAGGTGTCACTGCTGTAAGAATTTAGGGGTTTATATAAGAATCAAAGACGTGGTTCACCTGTGCAGGTGCTGCTGACTCTGCCAGGGTTTTGTCACTGTTAAGTACATAAAGAACAATTAGACTCTCTATAGTTTAAAACCCCCAACCATGTGGTCCATTCTCGCATATTTGGGATATATGCAGTAAGTTTTCCAACCTGGACTTACACTTGGTTGTCACTCAGCAGTCTTCTGGACTACTTCCTCCAGCTATCAGCTGTTGCGTGCAGAGGGATGGGAACTAGTTTGATCACCAATTAACGGGAGACATCTTCTACGAGAAACATAAATTTATACAAACACATATAGGATTCTCAAGGCAGCTTTTCCCAGAGTATTTGCAGCCTTTTTCCAGTATTGTCCTGACCAATTGAAATTTAATTCTTGTCCAAACAGTTCCTTTCCTGAGTTTTATAAAGAAACAGGGAAAATTACAGTTTTCCTCTTCCTGAGTGATTGAAGCACCTCCCACCCCACCACCCACCCACCCACACATTCACAAACAGAAGCAAAAGATGCATTGAGTTAGATGCTTTACAGTGGAGAATTCATGAGCATAGGACAGAATGAAGCCTGAGAAGGTTGCTCAGGAGTGGACCAGTCTGACGGGCATCTGAGCTTTGCATTTGAGCAAGAAAGCAGGATGAAGTGGTGTAGGCTGCAGCTGAGAATGACGACACCCATAACTAGGGGAAGAGGAAATGGGTAAGGCAGTTTGGGGAGTTTTCAGAGTAGGTTTATTTCTTGGATGTCTCAGTGGATTGATGTGAAGAAATCCGACTCTTATTTTCTCAGAGTCATGATTTGGGAATTATTTGCAAGATCCTTGGGCAAATTTTCCTTGCCCATGAGGTAGAATGATACTCAGTAAATAGTTTTTGAGTCTACTGTGGAGTCAGGAGATAATGGTGAACAAAAAAGGTCAATCTTCAATTGCTGTTGCTTTTGGCAAATGGGTGGCTGCCAAGGGCTGGCATGGAACCCGGATTAGGTCATCAAGGGCCAGAGGAGCTCTTTCTGGAGGAGGAAAAGAGCCTATTGGTGGTCACATCACTTACCCTGGGGAAGAAATATATTTAAGTGACTATTAAATGCGAGTAGTATGCTTTTTAATCCAGTACATCCAAAACATTACCAAGTCAGAATGTAATCAATGTAAAAATTGCTATTTTTCTTGGGGTATAGTTGACTTTATGATATTATGTTAGTTTCAGGTGCACAGCATAATGATTTGACATTTGTGTATGTTGGGAAATGGTCACCCCAGTAAGTCTAGTTAATATCTGTCACCGTACATAGTTACAAAATTTTTTTTCTTGTGATGAGAACTTTTAAGATTTACTCCCTTAGCAACTTTCAGATATGCAATATGGTATTTTGTTTTGTTCTGTTCTGGCTTTTTGTTTTAAACAGTTTATTTAACTTTTTAATTGAAGTATAGTTGATTCACAATATTATATTAGTTTTAGGTGTACAGCAATATGATTCAATATTTTTACAGATTATATTCCATTAAAAGTTATTACAAGATAATGGCTATAATTGCTTGTACTATACAGTATACCCTTGTTGCTTATTGCAATGCAGTATTATTAACTAGAGTCACCATGCTGTACATTACATTCCCATGACTGACTTACCTTATAACTGGAAATTTTGCACCCTTTGACCACCTTCACTCATTTCACCCACCCCCAAACCTGCCTCTGACAACCACCATTCTGTTTTCTGTATCTATGAGCTCTATTTTTTTTTAATTTCACATATAAGTGAAATCATACATAATGTAAGAGCTCCTATATAAGTGAGAAATATATTTTAAACTGATATTCACTGAAGACTGCCTTTAACTGTCACCTATTTTGAAGCCCTTATTGTGTATTTTAAGAAATCAAGTGTTTTCTACCTATATATAAGTTGATAAGTAATACTACTTTACTGTCTGTCCATCCTCACTTGAAAGAGAACCCACGGGAACAGGGAAGTTGTTAGTTCACTGGTCACCTGCAGGATCCAGGACAGTGAATTTCCAATAAATATTTCTTTTCTTTTTTCCTTTCAATCTTTTTTTTTTTTTAATTGAAGTACAGTCAGTTACAATGTGTCAATTTCTGGTGTCCAGCACAATATCCCAATCATGCATATAAATACATATATTCATTTTGATATTCTTTTTTTTAAAGATTATTATGTTGTGGAAAAATGTGCTACAGCTCAGTGTTACAGCTCGGTGTTACAGCTCAGTTGTGACAGCAACCTGGATCCAGGCGAGAGACCAAGCAGCACTCGGAGAGTTGGAGAACTCAGGTTTTTTACGCCAGCGGGCCCAGAGGAGTTGACACTCCAAGCTCTGAACCCCATCTCTAGGTTTACACAGGCCTTTGTAGGGTGCTAGTTTACACTTTGCAACATCATATGCAAATAAAGTATAACAAAAGTTGACCAACTAGGAACAAGCTTTGTAGAAATAGACCAATCAGGAGTGAGAGAAATGACCAATCAGGAGTGAGCTCCATGCAAATGAAGTACTACAAATGGACCAATCAGAAGTTGGGGAAGTGGACCAATCAGAATTGAGAGTAATAACCAATCAGGAGTGAAGGAAATAACCAATCAGAAGTGAGCTCAGGGAACCAATAGCATTTTAGGCGTAAGTTAGCCGTTTCAGAGGCAAAAAGTGAGATAGAGCCTCTGGGCCAGGGAAACGGGTGGTTCCAGCACGAGAGTAGTGGCCCTGCCTGGGGGTCCTGCAGGTCTTTTTATGGGGCTTCCCGCCTCAATTACAAGATATTAAAGATAGTTCCCTGTGCTATACAGAAGAAACTTTTAAAAAAATCTATTATTATTTATAGTGGCTAACATTTGCAAATCTCAAACTTCCAAATTTAGCCCTTCCTACCCCCTTTCCCCTAATAAATATTTCTTGCATAAAGAATGACCACAATGATGAGGTGTTAATGGCATGCTGGAAAGGATCAGTAACTTTAGGGAACTCTGTTAAACTCTATCAGGAAAATGTGTAAGAAAATACCTTGCCTCTTTTTTCTTATTAGCTGTGGACCCTTGCTAAGGTTTTTTGAACCTGTTTTCTCACCTAAATTGTGAGGATAAAAGTATTTTCTTCTTGGATAGCTGTGAAGATGATAGAAGATCATGTGTCACATGCCTGCTGTATGTGAAATGCTGAATACATTCAGTTAGTAGGGGCACTGATTGCTGTTACTGCTGTTGGTGGTAAGAGAGGAAATAAACACAGTCACTCTTGTTATTTGTGCAGTTCTGTTGTATAAAGTCACGATGAACACTTAATTCTCGAACACTGAACCATTGCTCCTAGAAGAAATAGGTAGGTTCCTGTGAGCCTGTGGTCACAGCATATTTGTCAGCCGATTGATATATAACCTTGTTATATAAGACATTTATTTAATAATTATTGGTTCACTAACATTGAACTCACAGCCAACAGCCTGGTAAGTCCTGTCTGAGGGAAGCTTGTCTAACACCTGTGTTTTCTCTGTAAGGAACCACCCAGCCTTAGCAACACTAGACAGCACTTTACAAGTAGGTAGGCTTGGGGGGCAATCAGTAAAGTCATGAACAAAAAAACCACAAAAAGCATAGCACTAAATAAATCCCCTCAAAGGACACTTGTTTCCCATGTGAGAGCTGGAACAAGAAGGCAGAGAGTCACCTTGTTTGACCTCAGTTGGGAATTCACATTGTGGGTAACTCAAATGTCTCACTTCTCTGTCCACAAATGACTGTGAAAGTGTTGCGAATATTAATGTTGGGGTTACAGATAAATTTCAGCAATTAGGTGAATTTGCAAACAGAGAATCCACAAATAATGAGGGTCGACTATATTAAAAGTTATTTCTAGCTTCTGTCTTTCTCTGGCAGTTCTTTCTCTGAGCTAAAAAGCATGTTCACCAGGGAAAACAATTTCAGACACTGTCTGCTCCAACGTTGTTGTGGAGTGTGCATGAAGCCACAATAAGCAAGGTGTTCCAGGCACCTGGGCTTCCACTTTTACCAGTTTACTTGCCAATAAAAATGGCCCATCGCTTATAGATCTTTAATGTGGGGCAGTTCATCTATGTTACTGTTTATTTTGATATAATTTCTACTGTTCTTTAGAAGATGAAGAGTTAGACTGGGGAGCTATGAAAGGAACACAGAGAAATTATGGGGACCATTGCTGAAGAATCCAGCAGAAAGCAATAAAACGGTTTAGAAATTCTCCTGCAGGCTGTTTTTGAAGTAACCAGGCTCAGCTTACTCATGGCCCTAGAAGATAAAGGTGATGCGTCTGACTTCTCAGTGTATTGAAAATTGGCATAAGATAGTTGTAAGCATAGTCATGATGGTAAACATTAATTTAGTACTTGTTGAGTATGCTTGGAATTCTTTTAGGAAGGAGGGAAGAAGAGATTTGTCTTCAGTAGGTCTGGTAGTTTCGAGTGGCATAGCAGATAGATCAGACAATTTAATAACAACAAAGAAACATGGACAGCAACAACAATACAGCAGCTCCTAGCATCTCCCAAGTCCTTACAACAGGCTGTGTCTTCCATTGGTGCTTTAATATCGTCTACATTTTGGAGACTGAAGCCCTGTAGGGTTACTAAAGTAATGAAAATTGTAGAATAATGCAGTTAAAGGATTGAAAGTTGCCTCTTTTTCTGCCTTGCATCTGGAGCCTACCTTTCACATTTTCATAATGTATCCTTGCATATTATAAAAAGAATGGCTTCTTTAGTTTGTATGTGTACGTGCGTGGTGTGTGTATGTGCATGGTGTGTGTGTGTGTCCATCTGTCTTTGTCCTGGGATGAGGAAGATACCTATGTAATTTTACTTTTTCAGATTTTTTCCTGTCTTAGAAAAGTCAAGAAGCTGAAAGAACAGGAATGAATAATTCAGATCTAGTTGCATTAGAAACATATTAAGACACCTACATTTCAAATGCTTTATGTAATTTAATTCTATGAGGTAGGTAGGATCCCATTTTATAGGTAAAGACTTTGAGGCTTGGCCATTGTAAGTCACTTTGCCTAAAGTCATTCAAATAAGGGTGGAACCAAGACTTAAACAAGGGACTGTTTGACTTCAAAGCCTACCCTCTTGACTATATCTTGTAGTAACCTATAATGAAAAAGAATGTGAAAAGGAATATATGTATGTATGTGTATGACTGAAACATGTTGTACACCAGTGATTGACACATTGCAACTGACTATAGTTCCAAAAAAAAAAAAGCGTGCCCTCATAGCTACCCTGCTGAGGTGGTGACTGCATATGCTGTAGTATGGAGGGGGAGGCAGGATAGGAAGTGATAAGGGCAACAGCTTATGTTGATTTTGGAGTAGAAAGAGGACAAGGTTTCTGATGAAGTCAAGACACAGACTCTGGGTGTGGTTGAACATCTGAATCCAAGATAAATAGATCTGTCTATTAAAGGTGCTCACAGAATGCTTGGCTGCATAGTCCTTTGTTTCAAAGCTGTTTCTGATGATGGAAAGGAGGTAGGCTGTGAAGGCTTCAAGAAAGGTAACAAAAGGTGGGATGGTGAATACTTAATCACGCACACGGGTGTGGTGTGTAAGTTGTAGATTTTCCTCCTTCCTCCTTAAAGATCTTCTTTGAATGGCCCAAGCTGATGACATCAAGGAGTCGTATCTACATATGTAACCTGTGGTCTACCACTGAACATGTAGCTCCTACCATCTTGATGTTTCCCATATATGTCTCTCTCCCTCTCTTTTTCCTCTCTAGCCTGGCTTGTTAATTGCTTTTCCTGTATGTCTTTATGAAGTTGTAGCCAGTCGATTACATTTAGGACTGTTTATCTTTGAATGCCAAAGGTCTTGAAACATCATAATGTTGTGTAATGAACATAACTTCTGCCTTAACATGTGGGTGTTAGGAACATTAGTCATTGCAAAGTATTGAGTTAAATATTTTCAATAAAAGGCTGTAATGATCTAATAGAGAGGGAGAAGTTATAAAAATACTACTTGATGGCTTTAATGATGAGCCGTATACTTAGTGGGTTCCAGGAGTGATGGGCTAGAGATTCACAGGATGAATGTAAAAGCATTCTTCTTTTTTATTGGTGGGAAGGAAAAAAGACCAACAATAAAAAAAAAAGAAGCACCTAATTCTCATGCATATTAAGAAAAACATAAACAATTTGAATTTTTAGTGCTTCTCCTGATTTACTATCTCCCATATATCTTAACTACGATGAGAAATGTTGGAGATTTCCATGAGATGTTATCAGTAGGGATTCCTGGGCTGAAGCCCTTAGTCTTGCAATGATCTGTTTTTTTGAAGAGCATCAGGGTATCTTCTGCAGTACCATCCGAGAGCCAGGGATTTCCTGGGTGACTGAACGAGGTGGGTCTTTACCTGTGGAGTTGATTTTATGAAGAGTTTTGGTCAGCATTAGTCATGTTGAAACTATGTGCCTGCTGCCCTGGTTTCTCTCTGTAGACGTCTCCTCTTGGCAGAAGATTGAATCCTCATCTCCCCATGTCACCGGGCATCTAAAGATGTTAGAGGTACATTGGTCTATTTCTTGGTGGAGCATGTGTAGGAGATACTGGTCTTCTCTGGGGGATATTGTTTAGTTGAATGTTTGGTAATCAGTCTTACAGGTTGATGGGCTGTCTAATTTCCTGGGGTTGGGAGGAGAAACTGGAGACACTGTGTACTAATTGTCTTTTACCTTGCCAGAAATCTTTAGTTATTCTGATAAAAGAAACTTTTGAGCTAAATCCTTTTTCTTTCCCAGAGAGGATGCAAGGAGATTGTGTTCATTTCAGAATAGGAAACGTACACTCTGTCTGTGGCTGCTGTTAACAGTTTCTCAACAGGCTGGATATTTTCCAATGATTCCCAAATTGAAAATATCACTGAAGGAAAAAATGTTGCAATATGGTATCATGTACAAATTGATAATTATCTTCATGATCAATTTTCGACATTTTGAGGGGTCAGAGAATGCATCGAGGGGAGACCTTATGTCTGCGGTAATATTTCTGGAAGAATTATTGATCTCTCGTCATCCTCCATATGATTTTCAATTTACTTGCCGTCATTAGTAACTGAATCTGTAGATAAGGAGGTAGTTTTGAATGGCAGCCAAGTAACCTGTTGATGTAAAGTCTATTTTACCTTTTATTATTCCCATTGTTAGCACCTCCCTCCTTCCTGGCTGCACTCCCTGTCATTTTAAGTAGGCAACAATTATGGTTTGTTAAAGAAGCTGGCTCCCGCAGCCGGGGATCCTATTAATTATCACTCCGTCTCTCATCCAGCCCTCCTAGTGTTGAGAGAAGGTGCCTGTAAGCGGGCGGCATAGCAGCCTCAGTCGCATCTGGGTAAAAATCTCCTTTCTGAGACGGTTCAGTGGACTCAATGTTCCGCCCAAGGGCCAAGGCAGCCCTGGTGAGTGTTCCCACCTCTTCTCCAGGTTGTTTGGTCAATCACGTTTGGTGTGGTTTCTTCTCCCTCTGACTCTGACTCGAGTGAAAAAGCTGATGGTTGGCATTTATGCTGGGAATTCAGACCTGTTCTGGGTCCATCTCTGAACTTGGATGGGGCCCCTCGAAAGTACTTCAGTGGTTTTCTTACGAGCTCTTTTCTCTCTCTGGGGAAAAGGAGACCATGGAATGGACTCTACCTGTCTTCAAGAAGGTAATGCAAATAATAACCAAAGCAACTCAACTTTTACAAGTTCTTGTCTAGGAGATTTTTTTTTTCTTTTCCCCAAGAGTGACAGTCTTTATACAGCATTGAGTCTTCAGTTCTTGTCATTCACAGGTGGGTAGGTTGCTTTCTGTTGGTTTTCAGAAATGCTCAGTTCACTTGTTTCAGTGAACTTTTTTTTTTCAGAAGTTCCACTGGCTTCATTTGATTAGGTTTGGAGTGCTGGTGCTTCCTTTCCCACTTTTTCTGTTATTTTTGGCAGTGTTGGTGTTTGAAGCTGTTGAAGTGATTCACTGCAAAGTGAATTAATTTTCCATGTCTTCAAATGTGTTTTCCAGTCGCCCCCAAATTTCTTTCCCCCGCCTTCTCATATGATTCCGCAGTCGTAGGACTGTCTTTCTTGTTGGATCCGATGTAAATGCTGATGTCACTGAATTTCCTAAATTACAGCTGGTGGGGATTAACAGAAATTGTAAGAGAATACCACTTCCTCATTTTGCTGTTTTCTTGACTAATTATTGTCCTTTCAAGTTCTGTAGGAGGACTTGGGAGTAAGTTCTCTATATTGAAGTTAAAGCAGCAATTTTCCTTTTTTCTGTTAATGTTGTTTGTTCAAAAAATAATGTAGTTTTTAGGATGCTACCTTAATAGGCTCTTTGATAACCTCAGATAGACTTTCCCCCCTTAGGCTTTTGCACGTTGGGTTGTCTTCTGTTCTGGGTGAAGGGTTTTGAATACTTCCCTTAAGTAGGTTTCCTTATATAGAAGATTTTTACTCAGCAGTCCTTCGCCAGCTCCAGGCTGTTAATGGTAGTAGGTGAAGGGTTGTGATTCATTTATTTATTTATTTTTTTCCCTCCAGAGTCTTGTGTTCTTTAAGGACTGTCTACCTCCGTCTCTCTTGTTTTCTGGTGTAGAGTCTGTGTGTTCTTGGTGATAGTTCTGGTTGCTAGACATCTTCAAACATTAATTTTTTCTGGCTTTCCTGGCCTTGCTGTAGCAGGTGGAATCTGGGGCCCAGGCTTTCTTGTCTCTCTCTTTGTGATTTGATGGATGGCTCCCTGGACCTCGTCCTGGGAGTCCTCGGGGCTCTCTGGGCGGGACAGCGGGGGCCACCTGCAGGTGTGCGTGGACGGGGGCAGAGCGCTGCGCGGGCTGCTGTATTGATCAAACTGCCGTCCCTGGAAACAGAAATAGAAAGGGTTCAGCATTTGCACTTTCCTCTGGTGGTGTTTTTGCTTATTTTGTGTATTTGGAAAAGGCAGCCGTATGCAAACTGCTGACTTACTATTTTCCCTGGAATGGAAACCATTTGGATTATTTCAATGAGTTTTAGCTAAGATTTGTTTGTTCACAGGATTAGTTTTGTTTTCTGGTGTCCTGTTTAGAATAAGACCAGAATGTGTCTTTTTACTCTATGGAAATAAGGGCTGCTTAGTGCCTTGGGATTTTGCAGACCATGAATTTGAAAAATCATGTGTTTATTCCAGAATCAAATGGAAAGTCCTTAGTGAAAAATTATAGGTACATAAATATTTCTTTCAGGGTAATTACTTCCTTTGAAAAATTTTTTTTTGTCTAAATTATTTAAGATTTCAGAGCAGTCCCTTTTCTTGCTTAATTTTCCGACTAATTATTTTTTTTCTAATTTTTAAAGAGAAAAAGATTAAAGAGAAGAATTGTGGACCAAAATCATGTACTATACTCTTTGGTGTTAAGATGGTGCCTGGGTTTTTCTGTTGTCTTTGATGATACAGTGGATTTAGTTTTACTTTTAGTGGTAGGATTTGGATTAGGAATAAAAGAATTATCTTACTGTAAAAACCAGCACTGGTTTGAGTACCTGAGTATAAGTGATGATTGTTTAACCTCTGGAAAATGTGAATTATAGGATCTCTTATACGCTTAGCTGATACTTCCTTCTAGTGTTGTGATGGTGAGTTCTTTGATGATAAGATTTGGGAATGATACAGCTATCTGAAAAATATTTCAAAGATCACTGTGGAGTTTTTGGTTAAATGTGAGTTTTTAAAAGTTTGGATAAATAGAGTCATGGAGGGGAAAGAAAGATTGGTTACGAATTGGTTGAATTATTTGGAATGAGGTACTTTTAAAAAAAGAATTTTTATATTTATGTAGGAAATGTCGGAATGTCAAAAAAAATGAGAGTTTTGTAGCTGAGAGGAGGTGGGAGTTGGAAAGACATTTATAAGGTAGAAGGGGGCCTATGGATTAGGCGTCAAATGAACTGTGAATTTCACTAGGTTGATGACCATGCATATTTTTAATCATTTTATCCCAGCAAATGGTACCATGCAGAACCTAGCAGTCACTCAATAAATGTTGAATGAATGAACATATTAGGAGGCCTGGTTCCAGGCTCAGCTGTGCCACCAAGTAATCGTGTGACCCTCAGCTAAGTGTGTATGAAGACTCTTTCTCTTCCTATGTTCATTGAAGGGTCGGGACTAGATCAAGGGCCTGTGTGGTACTTGGCTGTTCCTTCCTCTGGCTGTGCCATGCTAAATGTTGCCTACAATCACTTCCTTTTGTCCTGTGAACACAGAAGGAGCTGAATTTAGTGCACCAGATGTCCACGTCTCACCTTGGACACTAGAGGCAAAACTTGTTGTCTCAGCAGTGTCTTCTCTCTGAGGGCCCTTACCACGGCTCCTTGATTTGGGGTCATTTTGTTTTTGATACCTCAAGCCCAGTTAAAAGGAGGCAATATTCTGTGAGGTTCCTGGTCAGCAGGTGTTCACTTAAACAATAACAGCACGCATCATCGTCCCTCAGTTCAATAATATCTACCCTTTTTCTGGTAGACTTAGCAGCTAAAGGTAGAACTGAATGAATGGGTACAGACAATATTCCTCCAGTGGAGTAGGAGGCCAATAAATGATAAGCTTAACAAAGTTTTCCACCCTTATTTTCCAAAACCCATTGATCCATCTAGGCAGTGATTGTTGAACACCTGCTACATGCCAGACAGTGTCCTAGCGATAGCATGGCCAGCCATTAAGACATGAACCCTGCCTTCTTGTAACTCGCAGTGACATGAATATGATGCTGGGTTTGTAATTGCACCTTTGGGGACAAAAGACAGAGTGGTGAAGAAGGGAAGAGGAAAGTCTCACAGAATAAATAGAGTTTGAGTTCATTACTGGAAGATGACTGCCAAGCAGATGAGAGGAGGGCCTTCCGGGGAGGCAGGAGATGTGGCAGGGCAGTGCAGTGTGGTGCCTTTGGGAGAGTGTAAGCTTTTCAGCGTGGTTGGAGCACCAGGGAGCATAGCATGGCTGGATTTAAGCAGAGGAATAGCACTCTGGCTGCCAAATGAAGAACAGGTTGGAGGATGGCCAAGGTCTGGTGTCACGGAGGCCAGTTACGATGGTTCCAGCTTAATAGTCTTTGTGAGGAATGATGATACACATGCAGCATTCAACCCCAAAGAGAGCTCGTGATTGCAAGACAGACCTCAGTCACAGATTTTAAGGGCAATGAGGGCAAAAGTAAGGTTGTGTGCATATTGCTTACTGGTGGCAGTAGTAACTGCTCATTTATTCATTCGTTGCATCACCAGGTGCCTGGGAAATGCAATGGTGAATAAAACAGACATGGTCCCTGCCCTCAGGAAGCCTATATTCTAATGAGAGACACAGTTAAGTACACAGACAGTTATAGATTACTGTGTATTTGTAAGTTACTTGAGCAAAAAATCTGTGTCCATTCTGTCCATAGACAACCCCGTTCTTTTCCTGCAGTTAACTCATGTTCTGACCAGCATGTTCTCTGCTTCCTACAGGGAGTTTTGAGGGTAAACTTAGTTAAAGCATTGTATTATACGTGCCTTCTGTTGCACATACTTACACACACACACACACACACACGGTCTTACTAAAGATATCTGTCTTCTCTCCAGTGGTACCTAGAATAAGACATGAGGGTTACCATAGGTAAATCTGCTCCAGGTAAAGTTCTTGATAGCTTCTGATATTTTCTGAACTCTGATGTTTTATGTGGAATAATCCTGGTTGTTTGGTTCCAGATCCAAGCAGAAAAAAATCTTTGCTCTTAGGATCTTTCCACACACAGTTGGATCTTGAAGCTGACTCTGGTGGTTCCTTCAAATTGACCTTCATGTCTGTGTTCCAGGTTATTGCCAGTGTTTGGGATTCATGTGCAGGAGGAAGAATTTGCCTCAAGGCAGCAAGACTGGTAGACATCAGATAAGTGGCTTATTTGAAAGAGATGTTTTGGTACAGAAATGACAGTAACAACAAATTCTTCCTCCAAAAAGAACTCTTCTCCACATTCTCCAACTAACTCAGGATAACCTTTAGGTTACAAGGAGTCAAAATTCAACTGGATGGATCTGATAAAAATTCTGAGGAGGGCATTCTGGGTTCAAGCACTGTTCTTTGAAGATGAAGTGTTCTAACTTATTACGATGATAATCACAGGTGGTTTAGGAGGGAGGCGTACTTTTCCCACTGTGCGTGACTTGGAGAGGAGGTATGTTGTTCAGGTGAAGAGGCTGGAGTCAGACTGTCCCTGGGTTCAAATCCCAGCTGAACTGATGAGCAGCTGTGTGAGACTGGGCCATTGCTAAAATTCTTGTTTCTTCACCTGTAAAATGTGGTAGTGGTTAAGCATATAAGCCCTTTTGTTACACCTGCCTGGGTTTGACTCTGCCCTACTACTCTGTGACATTGGGTAACTTGTCCACTCTGTATCTTATCTTCCTTATCTTTAAAAATAAAAATAATAATAATGGTGGTGGTGATGATGATGTTGATAATAATAATAGTTGCTGCCTCATAAGGATGTGGTCCAAATTAAATGAGATAAGGGTTTGGCATGGTACCTGGCACATAGTTAGTACTCAGTGTACCTTACTTGCTGTGTTTCCTGCCATCACTATACTGAGCTTTCTAAAGTGTTCTGTAACACTGTTTGCTGTTTTTTTTTTTTTTTTTTTGTATTCTTTCTAAAAATCAAGGCTTCACAAAATGCATTTATTGCTCTGTGCTTTCTTTTTTAAATTTATAAATTTTTTGTATTAACTTTTTTTTATTGAAATATAGTCAGTTTACAATGTTGTGTCAATTTCTGGTGTATAGTATAATGCTTTGGTCATATATATACATACATATATTTGTTTTGATATTCTTTTTCATTATAGATTCCTATAGATATTGAATATAGTTACCTGTGCTACAAAGAGGAAACTTGTTGTATCTTTTTTTTTTTAAATTGAAGACTCAATAATACAATTTCTGGGTTTGAAGTAGAGTTACCAGGTAAAATACAGGATGTTCACATAAACTTGAATTTCACATAAACAAAGAATAATTTTTTAGTATAAACATGCCTCAAATATTTCATGGGGTGCTTATACTTAAAATTACTCTTTGATCATCTGAATTAAATTTTTTTTTTGTTTTTTGTTTTAGGGGGAGGAGGTAATTAGGTTTTTATGTTTGTTTGTTTTTTTTAAAGGAGGAACTGGGGATTGAACCCAGGACCTTGTGTATGCTAAACATGCACCCTACCACTGAACTATACCCTCCCCACTGAATTTAAATTTAATTGGCCATTCTAATTCTTATTTGCTAGATCTGGCAACCTATGTTTTGGGGTAAAACTTACCCTTTTACTCCCTTATTCATCTTCTTTATTCACATAAATGTGAATGGATGCTTGTGCACACACAGTGAATGACACCCACCAGATTTGATGGGATATTTCCTAGTATCTCTAGGAAATATGTCTCCTGATTTACTATAAGCAGTGGGGCCTTCACACTGAGGTTGTGTTGACACCTGAGTCCTGTGTAGTGCAGAGCTGCTCAAAAATTCTGACATGTTCTAGGGTTGTTTCTACCCAGAGGGAACTATTATTAATGACACATTAATGGGTAGATATGCATTCCAGAGAATCCTGAAAACCTCATCATCTTTGAAGGAAATGACTTCATTACTCTTTGAGCCACCTACCCAGGGAAGGTCATTGCCTATGGCTGGCTTGGTTTTCCAAACTAGAAAAATAAACACATCGAGTGTTTATTTATAACTTAGAGTGATTTCATTGTTCCTAAAATTTAAGTTAATTTTTAAGTAGGTTTGGTCGTTGAGCTATTAGACTATTTGGAGACATTTAAAGAATTTAATCCAAGACTTAGATTCTTTCAATTCAACCAGTATTTATTTAGAGTATCTACTGGGCATAAAGCAACTGCGTAGAAGTAGAGAGGAATTGAAAGCATGGCTCTGGTCCCCCAAATCCTTAGTGTTAAGTGGAGCAGTAAGGCAAGTAACGATTATGACACAAGACAGAATAAATAAAGTCGGGGTCTAAGGCAAGGAAAACCAGGTCCCAGACGGTTGAATGTAGGAAGTGGTTACACCTGAAGAGCACGTGGAATAGGAGTGGGTTACACCATAGTACAAAGAATGTCTCCTTGGAGGGTCAGATTTGAGAGAGCTTTTCAACAATGAGGATGATTTCATTTGGCAAATGAAGTGTCCTAGGTGTACTCTTAGCGTGAACAAAAGCATGGAGATGGCTACATTTTCAAATGAGCAAGTTATTCAGACATGACAGAAGTATCCCCAGCACCGTAACTGGCTGGGACCTCTTCCGCCCTGTGGGACTGTTTATGGTCTAGAATTTCCAGATCAGAAACTTGACTTCATGTAGGTGAAGCTGGATTCATTCCATGTTGGTTTCCTGAATGTGTTTTCGTGCACCTGCTGTCGCCATGTAAGAGGCGGCCAGAAAGACTTGAGCAATGTTTAGAGACTCTTCATTAGTCACCTCAAAAACCCACTGAAAGTCTCTCCATTTAAATATATGTTTTTCCCAAAATGAACATTTCCAGTGATTTCTGATTTAAATTGGACAAAATCAACAGCAGAAGAATTTAATGAGAAGCTTCTTGTGAGGCACTCTGACTGTGAGTATTTGCTTAAATGACTTTGAAGGCCAGCTTAACTCATTTCCTGTTGGGGTGACACTTGTTTACTAGACTTGGCCCAAGTCAGAGTTAATAGCCTTAATGGTTTTGAATGGTCCCAAGTGAGTCTCCAGCAGTGTGCCATCAGCCAATGGGGAGGTTTCTACAGATGGTGTGTCACACACACACTCCTGCTTCAGCCGTTGTAGATTTAAGAGACCAGCTATTCTTGTCTTAGCTTTAGCATCGAATAAGAAAGTAAGAGTTAACCATTGCAGTCAATTCTGGAATATTTTTCACCAGTTCTTTTCTAGGACTTTTACTTTTTTTGTTTGTTTGTTTTCCCTGAAATGATTCTGTGTGCAATTAATGCTATTTTAAAATGGCCCCAATATTTGGGGCTTGTGGAGATCACCCCCAATTCTCCAGGAAAGGAATGAAAATGTAACTGGGGGTACAGACTGGTAAATGAATAATAAGGGATGTAGTGAAAAGCGTTGGGTTGAGTAGCAGGTCCAGTGCATGGGAGGGACTGCTGAGACTGGGAATGGAAAACTCTAGTGTCCAATGTTTCTATTTGTTTGGCTGTCAAGCTCTGAATTAGACTGGAAGTTAGCAAGGATTTTAGTGATCCCTGGTGTTTCTTGTTTGTAAGTTAGGAGTAGTCCATGTCTTTCAAGTTCAGACAGGTAGTTCCTGGTGAATGTTTTTGCTATTTCAGGTACTGGTGGGGTGAGGTATAGCCTGGATGCAAACATTTATTGGATTCTTAAGCATGAAAGACCATAAACTGCTTATGTTGGTTTGGGTCTGTCTGAATGTTGCTACTTTTTTCTTCCTTGATGGTGGGGCCAACCATTATGTAGTTTTAATATCTACCCTTGGTTCCTACTGCCTTGTTTTGGCTACTCTTAATACCTTCCTTTATATATCTGTCATTAAGTTATAATTGAAGCTTGGTGTTTTATATTTAGAATGATGCATGGAGGTTCAGCTGTGCCAACCATTCAGGCTTAATGGCAAATGTTGGTTCATGCCCAAAAACCTTTGAAATCTGGTCTCTTTTTTGAGATGTCCAATCTGAGTAAGCCATCCCCTTCTACTCAAGCTGAAGGGCACAGGGAAGCAGTTCAAAAGTGATTTCTGCATCTGTACATGTAAGGGCATCTGGTTTCTGATTAAAAATCTTGGCTTGCGAGTTGCCTTTCTAACCTAGGGTCATGCAGCCTCAAAGGGGGTTGCTTTGATAAGTCTTCATGTCACTTCATACCTTAGTTTACTGTCTTTTACCCGGAGTATCAGTGAATGCCAGTTCTAGAGTGGGCACATAGTGATGGTAGATGACACCCAGGCCACAAGCTGTTTCCCAGGGGCTGCCAGATGCTCTCAGACATTTCATAGCTCTTGAATTCTCTGGATTTGAGCCACTTTTGAACTCCATCCATCCATATAACCAGTTATTCCACTTATACTGACTGAGGTTTTGCCGTGTGCCAGGCACTCATCTGGATTTGAAGAACAGAGCAGTGGGCCAGACTCCTTGTGCTGATGGGGGGGAGGGGAGAGTTGTAGAAATAAGTATGAAACCAAGTAAAATATGTTAAATGGTAATACGTGCTGTAGAGGAGATAAAGCACAGGTGGTGGGTTTGGGGTGACTTGTAACTTAAAATTGAGCAGACAGGAAAGTCCTCACTGAGACAAGGACATTTGAGGAGAGATCTGTAGGAGATGAGAGAGTGGATCATGTCAGTATTTAGGAGAAAGGCTCAGCAGACCGACAGAAGGATTGGCACCTAGACCTTGGACAGGAATGTGCCTGATTCAAGAACAGCACGATGGCCACAGTGGCTGGGACAGGCTGAGCAAAGAGGGGAGTAGTAGGAATAGCAGAAGAAATGGGGTCCAAGTGGAGGCAGACCCTCTAGGGGTTTCTACAGACTTTGCCTTTTACTCAAGAAGAATGGAGAGCCTTTGCAGATTTCCAGCTCGAGGAGTAAAGTAAACTGAGTAATGCAGGTGGCAGCCCAGTGTGGTGGGGAAAACAATGATCTAAGAATTTGGAGGTCATTATTTAAGTCGTGGTTTTGTCTCCAGGTGGGGGCATATTAATTCAGCATTCTGAGCGTATAAAGCAATGCTGGTGGACTAGATAATTGTAAATGACCTTCCAGTGTTTGATATGGCCTCTCTGCATTCACCGATCCCTGTCCCCCGCCATCTCAGTGTGTTTGAGGATTTCATATTTGTGGCTGCTTACTTATCTGCATACACAGAGCAGGACCTCAGATGTGTGAATTCTCATGCTGCACTTCCTTTTTGTAGTTTTCCGTAAACATCTCACATTGAAAACCTTGTAAACTATAAAGTAATTTCATGTATTGATGTTAAAGATTGCTTGCAGCCTAATTGGTCTGGATACACACAGATTATAAGCTTTATCATATAACCATAATCCTATTTTTCGGTTACATAACGTAGAGCTAATTTACCGAGTGCTACAGTGAGCACTACAGTGGGATGGAGCGGTAAACAAGACACAGCTTCTGCCCTCAAGGAGCTGAGTAGGAGGAGACAGGCCTGGTTAAGAAAGTACAAGGCAGATTTCATGTTAGGAAGGAGGGCAGGAAGTCGTGGCCAGCCTGAGGCTCGTGGGAGTCCAGGCAGACTGATAATCCAGGTGAACCTTCACACCAATATTCTGTAAGTCTGTCTCCACCACCCAGTTAGACCTAGTGCCATGCGAGGTGGGAGGTGCCAGAGGCCCGGCAGCCTCTCTTCTGCAGCCCTGAGCGATTTTGCTTTGCCCCAAACTTGTATCACGCTGTTCAGCACATCAAGGTCCTGTAATCAGCCCTCTTTAGAAGGCAGCATAGGGACCACCTTTTATTCCTAGAGAATGTCCTTTGGGCATCTCAACCATCTCTCTTCTGTCAGACTGTTTCTTCGACTTCCTTTGATGTTTTAGTGCCCCATGTGGACTGGTCAGGTCCTCTGTCTCCCTTGTGGAGAAGTATTGCCCTAGCCTTGCCTGATCTTCCAGCTTCCAGTGTGAACACTTCATCAGGAGTAAAGTGGAGCCCCAGTCATTTTACCCACTGACTTAATGTATTCCTTGTGTTCTATTAACTGGCCTCGTCTTGGGCAGCCTGGAGATGTCGAAAGTTTCCAGGTTGAGGATTCCGGAAACAACTTCCCAAGAGGGTAGGAGGGCTGCCGCTGGCCTAGACTGGCCCTTCTGCTGAGTCCCTGCCATGTTTTGGGGAGTGGGGTGCTTGGAGGCACTGCTGCCAACTGGAGTTCCCATGGTTAAGAGCGTCATGACTCAGAAGAGTGAGGCCAGCCCTTCAGCACCTAGGCAGTCCCTATGGTAATGCCTGGGGGGGCCAGTGACTGTGCCAATGACTGCTGTTGGAGCTGGAGGGGAAACTGAGGTCCGGAAAGGTGAAGGGACTTGCCCAGGTTAGTGGTTGAGCTGAAAATAGAGCCAGGAGCTCTTGACCCCTGTGTCACTGCCTCCTTTTAATTTTTTTCTGCCTCAGGCCTTTGCACAGATTCTTCCCGCCATCCTGAACACTTTCTGATCACTCTTTGGTCTACTTTCTTCTCCATCTTTCAGTCTCAATTTAAAGGTTGCTTCCTGAGCCACATCCTTGCCCCGTCATCTGAATTAGCTTGCTCTGCTATTCTTTTATGATCTCTGGGTCTTTTCTTTCATGCTGCTTACTTACATACTCAGTTACTTATATAATTATCCTATATTCATCCGTGTCTCCAGTCTCCCAAGTCTATGAAGTCAGGGAACATGGCTCTTTTGTTCATCATTGTGATCCCAGAGGTTAGCTCACAGACAGACACAATATAAATATTTGTTGATTAAATGAGTCCATAAATGAAAGAGTAAATGATTAAAAGGCAGACTCTGGATTTTCTCTTGTCTATTCATATTAAATGTCTCTGCCTGTCCTGGCTACGGTAACAACTGTTATTGACTTTGTATGTCACTGAGGATGCTGAAGATGTGATTTTTGTCTCCAGCATGACTCTGTGGCTTTGTGGAATTTTATTAAAGTTGTCTCTGCAAAAACCAAAACCCAGTGACACGCACAGATCAGCATTCTTTAATTGGTGTGGGCTTGACATGTTGGGCTATATCAATGTATTTTGCTGTAGTTGCATTTTTATTCCTTAATTTTGTTTCCAGAAATGAGCTTTAATTCTGTTTAGATCCTACTCCTTTCTACTTATTAAAAATGAATAAAGAAACAAGTGCTTTTTCTTACTAGGATTCATAATGTTATTTTGGAGAGATTTGTTTTAGGTTAAATAATGGAACTTTTAAGTGAATAGTAAAATAGAAAACTGAGAGGTACTTTCTCTAGAAGAAAGAGCAAAGTTCCATAGTGTGTGTAAGAAAGAAAAACAACAACAATGGACTTTATTTCTAAAACTAAACTGTCCTGAGTGTTCATATCACATTGACTTTTCCAAAGCTGGGCTGGCATGTTTAATTTATAGAGAAAGCATGCATTGTTCTGGAGTGTGCATTGTGGTTGCACTGGCTCCCGTAGATTAGCTCGAAGGTATCTGAATAGTCACACCCTAAATTACGTAAACTAAATAGTTTTAAAGAGGTGGAAAGTCTGATGCATACTGTTTCCCAGCCACTCATGCCTCAGGAAAAACTGGGGGAGGTGGGGAGCAAAACCCAACTGTTGAGCTTTACATTCTCCAATGTGGCACTTGGCTGTGTGGCCTTGGGCAACTGAATTAACTTCTCTGAGCCACAGAACCTCCATCTGTCAAGTGTAGATTCAAAAGACCACCTACCTCAGAGTTATTTGAGGATTTCATGAGATAATGTATGGAAAGTTTCACAATGCCTAGCACATGATAAATGCCCTAAAGGTATTATTACTTGGGGGATGGTACAGTGGATAGGGTGGTAGTTAAAGGTACAAACTCTGGAGGTCCTGGCTTGGGTATGAATCCTGGATCTGCAGCTTATTGTCTGGGGCATTTTGACCTAGTAAAGTAGTTTCGACCTGGTAAAGCAAAGCATTTTGACCTTTCCATGTTAGCATTTCCTCATAATGTAAAACGAGAATGGTAATAATATCTGCTCGGCAGGGTTATTATGAAGATTAACTGAGTATTTATCAACTCCTGGTACATGAGAAATGCTATGTAGATGTTTACAGTTGCGATTAAGAAGCCCATGTCCTACAGATAGGTGGTGTGGGGTCATAAGTCAGGTTCCATCAGTACTGGGTATACAACCGTGAAGAAATGGCTAATTTCTTTGAGCCTCTGTTTCCTTTTTTTTTTTTCTTTTTTTAAGTAATATGGGACTGATTGTAGTTGTAGTGCCAAGTTATGAGAAATCAGTGAGGTAATGCATATGCATAGTGCTTACTCGCATAGGGCCTGGGCCATGGAAAATACTTAGTAAGTCATAGCTACAGCAGGGACTTTTCTTACCATTGTTGTTACCATCACTAGTGTTGCTTCCATTTTAAAAATTTATGGCTAATATATCTCTGTCTTACATAGAACATATATTCTAAGGTGGATTCCACAAACCTGCTATGGAAATCAGCCTGTTTAATATGTGGAAAATAATGTTAAAGTCTGTTGTTACAGTTGGTGTATTTATTTAAATGGAGCTATTCCAGCAGATAGAAAATGTTCAGAAAGAGCCCGGTCAGCGTGCCTTTACAGTTCTATAGGTCACAGAAGGTCGAAGTGAGTCAGGGTCAGTGTTAGGTGGACAGTTTTATATTCATGGAAAATGACTCATAGGAAGCATCAGGAACTAAAATTTCTAAAACAACAACAACAACAAAAAAATAAAAGCCATCCCATAAACCATATGTAAGTCAAGTCTGTACCCTATCTTGTATCTTAACAGGCTTTGTGTTCATAAAGTTTTGACCATGTTTGAATTTCTGTTGTTAAATCTGATTTATGACTGATAACCACGCATCACCGGAAATGGATACGCGCTGATCCCAGTGCTGCTAACATTTTCCACTTGAGTCATTTGGGTCACTGTGTCTACAGTGTCCATATTTAAACCTTTCTGTTTTGCAATATATCTTTCAGTTCAACTTCCTGTTTTTTTTTTTTTTTTTAAGAAAAGTCAGGGAAGAAACAACAGCAGTTATAATACAGAGCTATAAATGGCATTTGAGAAAAGCAAGGTTTTGTCTCATGTTTGACCCGAAGTCCCCTGTGTTTTAATGGTAGGTGGGAAGTTGTATCGAGCAGTTGAATGTACGGAGAAATGCAAATGGTTGTACCAGGCCTAGGTTGTTTGATACTCTCAAGTCAAAATGTGGAGGTGCTGATGGAATTCCTAGACAACATGTCATGGAAGGATGAGTAGAATTATTTTAATCAAAAATACATGGGAAAACTTCCTCCTGGCATGTGCAGATATCTGCTGAGAGTATGGGATGGTTTGAAGGCTGGAACCTGGAGAGAAAGTTAATTGGAGTTCAGTGTCATTGGAACCATAGAATGGAGGACCTTTTAAGCCATGATTTGAAGAGTGGGCTTTCTTCAAAGGACAATAGGAAGGCATGAAAAAGTCTTAAGTAGGAGTTAAAAGGATGCTATCTGTGTTTCTGAGAGATCACTCTGTCACTGCCACAGAGAATGGGTCGCAGATGGTGGTGACAAAGAGGACTGATGAGGAGCAGTTCAGGCAGGAGATGATGCCAGCCTGGACTTGCATGGTGGTCGCACGCTGGGAAATCCTGGAGATGAAGCAGCACAGGCCTGGGTGGTTGGTTGGACTTAACGCAGAGAGAGACTGAGGAAGAAGAGTGGCTTTCAGATTTCTCACCCGGGCAGGTGGGTGGAACAATGGTGCTGTTTGCAGAGACAAAGCTCTTGGGAGAGAAACAGATTGGGGAGGGCGGGTATTAGTTCTTCTTTGTACACGGGGTGTCAGGTGGAGTGGCTGTCACTTGAGAGAGCATTAGGGCAGGCGCAATTCTGGGGGTAGAGTTTAATGTTTCAATCAGGTTTACCTTTTCATGCATGAAACTCAAGAGCCAGTTAACAGTTCCCGAAACAAATAGGGATCCATTTGTCTCCCATACAAGAAGCCCAGGGGTCTGTGACCACTGCCATTCTTTGAGTGTTTCCATGATGTCGGACCGTCCTTGCAGTGATTTGCCTTGGCTTTTTTCTGATGCTTTTCACCTTGTGACTGCAACGTGGCTGCTGCTCCTCCAGGCATCACATCTGCTTTAAGAAAGGGGAAACACCTGTAGCAGAACAACACAGGTCTTTCTAGAAACTCCCTGTGGATGTCTCCTTGCATCTCACTGGTCAGAACTGTGGCACATAGTAGCTCTTTACTGGGCACATTGCTGTCCTGGGCAAATTATGGTTCTGTTAGTAGGAAGCAAGGGAAGTGGAACTTCTATATGCAGATAGTTGCCTGGTTTGCCTCAGTCAGGTTTCTGGTATGGGATGAAGGGGTTTGAAATGTTTGAGGACATGGAAAAGTTTAACCACATGGATGAGAAATTTCAATGGACACATTTCCTCTCAACTCTGTAGTCAGCTCCAAGCTGTCATTTCTTATTAACGTATAAATTATGAACTGTGTTTAAACTTCAACTATATTTTTGCTTGTTACTTTCAAACACATATAACTCCTAATTGTCTTTAAAATACATCAAACATCTTTATTCCCCCTGTCTGATTAAAATTCTCAAGCTGTAGAAGACGTTTTTCTCAAATTTATTCCAAATTCTCTTTATTCCTAAGCTCTCTCAGTAGATGACCTCTTTGGGTTTAGAGCAAATGAGGAAAATTCCATTTGGTGTTCAGTTACTGACATGAAAGTAGAAGCAGGGGGTGCATGATGGTATCTGTGAAGGATGTAATTATTCTGTGTTTAAAACCAGAGAGGGGAAATGTTTGTTCACTCTTTTTGAAGGTAACGTTATTCACGGTATCATAAAATGCAAATATTTGTCCTCTATTCCAGTTTAATTCAAGAGAGTCTCACCACCTAATATATGCAGGATTCTCTCAGTGACTGTTTTAGCCGAGAGTGGTTGTGAAGATAAATCATGTTTCAGTCCCTGAGGTTGAGCAGAAGGAGCAGGGATCTTGGAAGGGGGCATTCAAGCCTACCACTGTGCTGTGTGATCTTGGGAATATTACTTACCTTCTCTGAACTTGTCTATTCCTGAAGTTGGGATAAGAGCAGGCAGTGGTTTTATGGTCCCTACCACATTCATATACAAAAATATCTCTGAAACAAAGGTATCAGGGGCACACTGAAGATGCAAGTG
This sequence comes from Camelus ferus, assembly GCF_009834535.1. Classification (NCBI taxonomy): domain Eukaryota; kingdom Metazoa; phylum Chordata; class Mammalia; order Artiodactyla; family Camelidae; genus Camelus; species Camelus ferus. Next base: position 9,821,019 of record NC_045712.1, on the reverse strand, counting down.
AAATATAGAGGGCTGTAGGATAAGGAGAGATTAACTTCTGCTGGGTGACTCTAGAAAGGTGTTTTGGAGGGTTTGAACCCCGTGTTGGAGAATGCAGAGGATTTACAGGCTGATAGAGAATGACCCCAGGCTGAGCACAGGCACATAGTGTGCAGGGTGTGTTTGAGGGTTTCAGAGATGTATTGTTTTCAGTAAAGGACACAGTGAGGAGAGCCTCAAAAGTCCGGCTGAGTGAGTTTGAACTTCATTTTATAGGTGATGGGGAGCAACCAAAGACACTTTAAAAATTCATACAAATATAATGTTAATAGAAGTGGATTTTATGGGTCAACAAATATGTACATTTAAAATTTTTGTAGATTTTAAAAATTAAACTTTTTGTTTTGAGATAATGGTAGATTTCTAAAACATGTGGTTTTAAGAAATAGTACCGAGAGATACCAAGTACTTGGCCAGTTTCTCCCAATGGTAACATCTAGTACAGTATCACAACCAGAAATCAACTGGAGACTTTCAAGAGGGGTCCATCATGCCCGAGTCTGTGTTTTAAATGGGTGATCCTCGTGGGGTGGACTGGAGTGGGCTGGAGGCTAGGAGACCCTTAGGAGGTTCTTGCAATGATCTAAGAAGGACATGAAGACCATGGTAATAGGTTTGGGCAGGAGGGGATACCCAAGGTAGTAATAATAGGATTGGGCTATCATCCGAGATGATTAAGAGCATTTGATGCTTTGCGCATTAGCTCAGCAAGTAGGTATTGAGGACCAGCTGTGTGACAGTCACTCTGCCAGACATTGTAGGAGTTACAAGATGATTTGACAGGGACCAGGCAGTGTGACTGAGGGGAGGTGGGCCCAGTAAAGCTATGTGACGCTGGAAAAGACTGTGAGCCTTTTGTAGAGGGGGTAACTGCTGTTCTGCTGCTGCTGGTTATGACCATGTGAGAATGGAGATCAAGTGTGGCTGGTATTCTGATTTCTCAGAAGCCAGGAATCTAGAATTTTATGTGAGACCTCCCAATTTTTAAATGTTCCTGAATACAACTTAAAAAAAAAAAAAAGATGCACACCAGTTAACTCTCATCTGTGGCCTAGAATCACCTCATAATTACTGGTTCCTAGCCTCTGTTTTCTCAGTGGAATATTGAGAGCTTGTTTCAGTTATCCACTGCTGTGTAACAAGTCGCTCCAAACTTAGCAGATTAAAACAGTAACTCTTTTATTACATCTCTCATTTCTGGAGGTTGACTGGGCTCAAGTGGATAGTTCTTCTCCTGGTCTTCCTTGGAGTCCTTCATGTAGGTAGAGTCATAGGTGGATGATGACCAGGGATAGAGAAATCTGGAGATCCGTCTCGGCCCTGAGACAGTTGGGACTTTCTCTTCCTACATAGAGTTTCATGGCCTCTGGTGGCCTCTCCATGTGGTCTCTCTAGTAGGGTAACTAGATTTCTCACATGGTGGCTCAGAGCTCTCTGAAGTGAATGTTCCAGGAGAGACTAGGTGGAAGGAAGCTAACTAACATCCCCCTTAAGGTGGGTCTAGAATTGTCAAAGCATCACTCTTGCCACCTTCTTTTAGTTAATGCAAGTCACAGGCCAGCCCGGATTTATTGTATGTGGGGGGTGGGGGGGAGGAAATTACACATGGGCGTGAATAGGGGGAGTCCTGGTTTGGCTCATTGATGGCCATCTTTGGAGGCTGCCTACGACTGAAGTCTGGATGTCCAGTTATTGGTGGTGGTGTTTATCAAGATAAGGTGGGAAGGCGGGGCAAATACTTCTGCTTATCAGCCCATGTTACTCTGAAGTTTGTGAGACCTGCCTAATACAAAGTTTTTTTATTTTTATTTTTATGGTAGCTGTGATTCTAGAGAAGATTTAATTTTTAATACAATGATTTCCTTTGGAAACATAACTCATTGGTAGTTATTTGCTTTCTAGTTCTTTTAGAAAGTGCTACTGTTAAGTGACAAGACAGATTACCCCTGGTTTTGGTGAGTGTGTATTTTTCAAATATGTGACCAGGTTGTTAATTAATCTTTGGTTCCTAATCTTGTATCCTTTTAGGAAAGAAGCCCTCACATAAAGTTTGTTGCATAAGAATTCTGAATTTTTACTGGCCCCAAAGAGGTGCAGATGTCCATTATCATGGCACTTTTGTATTCCTGAGACCTAGAACCAGCTCTATAATAATTATATAATTTTCAGGGCCCCATACACCATGAAAATGTGGGACCCCTTATTTTAAAAGTAAGAATTTCAAGCTGGTGACAGCAGAGCATGAAACCAAGCCCGAGCCCTGTTCACTGCATGTCACACACCCATCAGGCTGACCCTGTTTAGACCCTTGGAAATGTGGGCAATGTTGGGGTAAAGTATGTTTTTCCAGTAGAGGGCCATTGACTCTAGAATCAAATTCTCATTTGATATAGACACCCAGGAAAGTTTTCGAAGAACTGCTTACACAAATTAGAAAAGGTGACAGTTTTGTGTTGGAAAAGGTCTGTGTTCCCAAGCAGGCAGTCTACTTTTTGGCCACAGCAGCTGGTCTTGGCAAGCATCAGGCTGAACACTCTGCCATCCGGCTTCCTGACTTCCAGTGGCCCCAACACTGGGGATGGTATGCGTTGCTGAGTGTTTGACAGGTCTTCTCCTGAATGTACTTGCTCCCTTTTTACTGAACTCTGTTTCTGAAGCATACAGAACAGATCGCCTGTCCAGTGGATGGGCATTTAAACTCATTTGAAACAGACATTAGCATCATTCATCATGCTAGGGATCTGGGGATCAACATCTCTGGAAGGCAGTTGGTGGACTCTAGATAAGGCTGCCATGTTGCCTGACTTCACGGGGTTTATTAGGGCTGCCAAAACAAAGTACCACAAACTGAGTGGCTTAAACAACAGAAGTGTATTGTCTCACAGTTCTGGAGGCTGTAAGTCTGGAGTCAAGACATCGGCAGGGCTGCGTTCCCTCTGAAAGCCCTAGGGAGTGATCTGTTCCAGGCCTCCCTCCTGTCTTCTGGTGGTTCGTTAGCTTGTGGCAGCATAACTCCAGTGTTCATGTGGCCTCTCTGCATGTGTGTTTATGTTCAAATTTTCCCTTTTTATAAGGACACCAGTCACATTGGATTAGTGGCCCATTCTACTCCATTATGACTTCATCATAACTAATTGTATCTGCAATGATCCTGTTTCTAAATAAGGTTACATTCTGAGGTAGCAAGGGTTGGGACGTCACCATAAAATTTGGGGGACAGACAGTTCAACCCATATAAGGGGTGTTTTCAGACTGTGGTCTAGGAATGGCAGCCTTGGCATTGTTCACTGCACAGCCCAAGTGGCCCTGCATGGAGGACTTGCCCTGTGAGAATCTCAGTCTGCTGTAATTATTTAGAGAGGTGTTTGTGGAGCTGGGTTTTTTTTATAATACTTGAGCCACTTTGAATTACTTGTTTGGGCCCTTGACGTGTAGCATCATAAGCTCTTAAATTTTTTTTAATCATCCCCATCAGTCAGTGGATGCCAAGGTCAAATTACCCTCACACCCACACTCCTGACCCTTATTATAGAATAATAATAAGCTAACATTTATTGAATGCTTATTATGTGCTAAGAACTCTGCATGCATTATCTAATTTTATCTTCATAACAACTCTATTAGATAGTTACTGTTATTTTTGCATTTAACAGATGAGGACACTGAGATCAAGTATGGTTATGTGATGTACCCATAGTCACGCAGCTAATTAAGTGACAAGCTGAGATTCGAATCCAGTGCTGTCTGGTTTCCAAACCCAAGCAATATTGCATAGGGTGTGCACTGTGTTTTTAGAGGAATGCTTGCATATAACAATTCACCATTCAAAGCCTGTTTCACCATGGGTCTTTTCTTTTTTTTCCTAGATCCTTCCCTAATTAAATATTCTCCACCCAGGTTTATTTCTCTCAGGATTCTTTCATCTTTTCCAAGTAACCACCAGGCCTTCCATAGGCTTTATTGCTATCCACTTCTATAAATCTAGGAATGTGCAACCTGAGTTAATTGAAATTACAAATGGTAAATAGAATTCTATTCGAGCTATGTGTTTTACAGACTTTTAAGAGAACATAAAAGTTAACTTATTTCCTTGACACAGAGAACAGAGCCCTAAAACATCAGCAGAGAATTTCCTACAGTGATAAGGAAATTGACTCTTTGCTGGTTTACAATGCTTTCAGTATAAAGAATGGAGAGACCGATTCTCTTGAAAGACAGCTTTTTGCTTTGTTCCTTCTTTCCCAGGTAGAAACTAGGATTCTCTTTCTGCGTTAGAGTGACAGTCCAGTCAAATTCATGCATGTGAACAGACAGGTTCTTTTCCAGGTGTGAGCACAGCGCTGGTTTGGAAGCAGAGGCTGAGTACCCTCTGATGGATTATGGACAAGTGCAGATGCCAGAAATTATCTTTTGCTTGGATGCTTCTTGTCTCTCTTGCCCCTCGGTACAGTATGAGATTGCAGACAGGATGATGGAGTTAATGATAGTCATCTTTCTAAAAATCCTGGTTATTCTTAACTAATAGTTTATGTAGGGCAAGTAGGAAAGAAAGATAAGGTGCTTTATTTGACCACAGAATACTTAGTCAAGTATACATACAGACACACATACATATACATGTACACACACACACACACACGCACACACACACAGCCTTTGTAACAACAGAACGTCAGGTTTTGTTGCTTTCAGCACTGTAAAAATGAAAGATTTTCCCACCCTACTTGAAGCATTTGGCAGGAGCTGTGGGATACTTTTTTCTACTTATATGCAAAGTTCTAATAAAGGATGTTTTAAGTACTCTAGAATGTATTTCTTTTTTCCCTGTATGTCTAAAAGCAGTGTTTCACAAAGTGTAGTCTGAGGGTCACTGTGTTCTAAATCATCTGGGAGCACGTTAAAAATATGAATTTTGGGGTCCTGGGTCGCCAGCCCTACTGATTCGAGGTTTCCAGGAAACTGTATTTTCCTCAGCTCCTGTGTGATTCTTCGGCACACCACTGTTTGAGCACTCTCAAATGTATAAACAGGAGGATGAAATTCAGTTCAATTATCTCTTTTTTGGTTCACTTTCCTCTTGTCTGTCTCTCTTCCCCCTCTTCCCTCAAATAAATTAAAACTATTTCAAGGGTTACTCTAATGGCATATATTTTTTACTGTTCATGTTAGGAGTATACAGTTCCATCTTTTCCTTTGTGGTCTGTATCAAGGGAGCCGTTGGGGAAGAATTTTTCTTTTTTGAATACCCTCTATTCTCCACAGCAAATCTCCAGGAAGGAACAAAATGTTGTTTGTTCTTTTCTCAGGATGACCCACGCTCTCTTTGATAATGGGTGTTGTAATCAATGCTTTTCAGCAATTTGTGACTCTTCCTTTTTATAAATCCTGGAATTTAGTGCAGACATTTCTAAAGTTTCTAGAGGTTACTATATTATGGGGTGAGAGAAAGGAATCAAATCTTTGAGAAATCATTTCGACGGTTTTATGGGATCTCAGAACAGGTGGTAAAGACTCCCTCAGCATGCTGTGTTGAGGACTTTGAGGTCTATAAGTGTAGGAAATAGTCACAAAACTAAAGGTTTTCATGGATTTTCAAAAAATAGGAAGTTTTTAACCAAAAAAAAGTATTCTTGACAGAAGAATTCCTTCCCCTCTCCCCGACATTAGAGAAATTCCTTTGTTGAGGAGCTGAACTAGCCAGCTCCACTTTAATCCATGGTAAATGGCTAGTTGGATTCCAGGAGATTAGGAATTTTCCAGGTGCCGTGGATGGATATGCCTAAAGGTATATTAATCCAGACAATGGTTTTAGAGGCAGATTCTTCTTTACAAAAGGACTTTTTTTTTTTAAATTGAATTTTTAAAAAAATTCTTTTGAGGGGGAGGTAATTAGGCTTTGCTTATTTATTTATTTGTTGTTTAGAGGAGATACTGGGGATTGAACCCAGAGCCTCATGCATGCTAAAGCCTGCACTCTACCACTTGAGCTATACCCTCCCAACCTATAAGAGGACTTTTTTAGCCTAGGAAAGTGGTAACTTAAGTGTTACAAAGTTAAGAAACTTGTGGTGATTTCTTCCGAAGTGTGGGCTCCAAGGTGTGTTTTCTCTTGGAGACTCTCAAGTCAATCTCAAGGGTCCCATACTGCAATCTGGAAATACTGGGCTGCAGCACCGAACTGTCTGGTTTCTGTTTGGGCTACTTCATACAAGTGAGAGCGCCTGTTATTTTTCCTAAGTGCTGCAGTTGGATTTTCTTCTTTTTTTAATGGTACAAATCTGTTATCTTCCCGCTGCGTTTCTTCCACAAGAACTTTGTATTGACAGAGAATCCTGTAGAGCTGGGCTGATGGACGTGGCACTGAGTATCATTCAGGCTATCCTGCAAGGGGCTGGTGCGCTCCTCATGAGGGCTGAGCAGGCCAGCTGAGTGGCTGTGAGTCACTGCGTGCTGGGGCAGTTGTGTCCTGGAATAACCGCGGCGGCTGCAGTAACAACAGTTTAACAGCAGTAGCCAGCCAGGCATTTACTGATGCTTCCAACGTGCCGGGCACCCTGCTGAGTGCCTTCCATGCGTTATCTCATTTAAATTGGCACCAGTCCCAGGAGCTAAGCACTATCTTTTATCTGCATTCTATAGATAATCATCTCAAAAACAGGCAAGCAGTAAGAAGTAGAAGTGGAACTTGAACTCTGATCTCTTGGATTCCCAAGTGCATGCCTTTAACAACACTACGCGCTCTCTGACTGAAGTACACACCATCGCCAACTTTCCCCCTCCCCCCTTAAATCACATCCTAGTCAGTTTCTACAGTCATTTTTACCAAGTAATCCATGCTCCCGAAGTCTCTGTTTTCTTATTTTTTTAATGAGTTTAGGTTTTGAGTGAGAGGGTAAATACGACATGAGAAAGTCCAGCCTTGGGAAACAGCATGGCCTTTGGCCTGAGACCGTGTCCATTTACTGAGTGGCTGAGGGATAAAAGGAATCTTGTAGGGGGAGAGGTTGGGAGGGTTGGGTAAGAGAGAAAGAGGCAGACAGGTGGACACATCCAGGGTGATTTCTATCTTCTGAGAGGAGAAGGAGGATATTGAAGATAATTTAAGAACTAGAGGTCAGAGATCAGCCAAGTAGTAACACCATAGGATGCTTTATGTTAAAAAAAAAAAAAAAAAAGGTTCTGTGATCAAATAAATTTGGTAAAACTACATTCTGATACTCATCTCAGGGCTGCAGCAACCAAAGCACCCATAGCACCTAACACTTACTGAGCGCTTCCTGCGTGCACTTGAAGCACTTTAGATGTGCCAACACTGCAAGGTGGGTATTATTTTGATCCCAGTTACACAGATGGAGAAAGGTCATCCCGTTACTGTGTGGGAGAGCTGGGATCCTAACCCAAGCAGTCTGGCCCTAGACAACACTGGACTCTTAGCTACTGTTACCTCTTCTGGAATCATCTACTCAGCACACATATATGTGCCAGGCCCCAGTCTCAGGTCTCAGGTGTATTTGTGTTTACTTCTTTAACCATCTCAAGTGTCATAATGTGCATCAACCTAGTAAAGGTTCTGAAAGTTCCAGCAGTCAGCAGACTTGTTTATCTTTGTCCAGTGCTTCACAGACTTCCTTGATGCAGACCTTTCCTGCCTTTGGAGGAGAGGAGGGGTGAAGGGAGACTGTCTCCATGTGCTTGGGGGAATAACAAATGACAGAATCATTTTATTCTGACTTTGCTTCCCCTCAAACGTAGGTTTGAGACATGATGTATTTTCAAACCAAAGCAGAGACTCCCTGAGGGTCTGACTTCATTCTGTAACTGCCCAGTGTCTAGTGACCTTCATCAGGGCTCCGTCTTGCTGCCGCCAGGGGCAGGAGTACCTGCTTCTGTCTACTTTGTGGGAATGTTGACAGTAAATGACTGTAAAGCTCCTTGAGCTTCTTAGAAGAAAGAAGCTCTTGAAGTCCTAGGTCTCCATACTGTCCTGTCAAATACCCAGAGTGCCTTCATTTTGGCTAACACTGAGAAATGAATGTGAATCCTAGCAGGACAGATTGAATAGCTTATTTAGGGGAGGAAAGGAGAGATATCTAGAAAATGTTTACTGCTCCCTGGAGGCGAATCTTCAGGCTCCTGTAGGTGGCCCTGAGATGACTGCTCATGACACTTGAGTAACGTTAATGTTGAGTTCCCTGTAAGACTGGGGGCCATGTGTTTGTTTGTGTGGTCTTAACCTTTGAGGTCCAAGTATCTGAGGCCAGAAACCCAAATGCATACATCAGGGTATACATCCTTGACAGTGTATGCTATTTTCAAAGTTTTGTTTTAACGTTACAGTTTGATTACTGTATCAGGGAAAAACCCATTCAGTTATAAATGACATAAAATCCAGCTAAAGCAAAAAAGGAGATTTATTGGTTCATTGAGGTGAAGAGTGCAGGGTTGGTTTGAACTTCAGGATTGTTTTGACTGAGAGGCCTGGTTTTACTATCATGCGTCTGGTTTCTGATCCAATTCACTCTGCTTTCATGGTGACATATCACCTTTAGTCTATTTTTGGTTTTACTTCATGTCCATATGTCCACCAGATATTCCTGAGGCTACCTACTCCTTCTTCCACATCCAGGGGGGGAGGGAGAGCGGGAGAGAGGGACTGAGATTGAAGGCCTCATTCCTAGTGAGGGAGAGAGATTGAGAGATTAGGCATATTCTGGAAGCTCTTTGAGAATCGCAAGGAAGAAGATCAAACCTTTCATATTGGCCAGACTTAAATCATGTTCCCATTTATGAGCCAGTGCCTCTGATGAGGAAATGGGTTTATTAGGCTGATTGGTATAGACAGTGGTGCCATGTTCCACTCCTGGATTCTAAGGAGGCCTGAGCTTTGCAGAGAAGGTATGGAAAGTCGGGTGGTTTCCAGAGTAAGTGAGAATGGATGGAGATTTCAACTGTTGAGACTCATGACACAATTCACCTGACGGGTTTCTCTCATATGCTTATATTAGCAGTTACAGGAGAAACTGGCCAGTTAATGAACAAGAGGCCTAGATCGTGACTTAACTTCTGAAGGATTTAGTTTTAAGCTGCTCTCTTTCTCAGTAGTACACTCCACACTATGCCACATTCAGGAATTCTCTCCCTTTTAGCTTATTGAAGAGTCTTGGTGTTTTGGTTTTGAATTTGGAAAGCATTAAGTTGAGTCTCTGGTGGGGCCAGTGGTTTTCTGTACCAGATGCCTTTTGGATGAGTGAGTCTGAAGTTTCATTAAGGCCGTATAAATTACCCTAGGTTTATTACTCTCTCCTTCGTATTGATCTCACCGTGACTGCTCCTTGCTTCTGACTTCAAACTTCATGTTCTACTGAATAAAGGATATCGGTTTCCACATGGGTCTCCTAGATGCCTGACGTGACATTTTATTCTGTAAAAATGACACCATGATTAAAAAAAAATCATTAATACTGAGAGGTCTAAGTTCTTAAGATTTTCCTGTAGTGGTTACAGTTGGACTGAGTGCTGACTTTGTGACAGGAAAGCACTGTGCTGAGTGCTTTATCTGTGTTGTTCAGTTTGTTTATCACAGCAGCCCTGGGAGGTGCTGTCATTACCTCCATTTTATAGACGGGAAGACTGAGATTAAGTAATAAGCACAAGATTGCATGGACAGGAAATTGTGGAGCCAAAATACAGAGATCTCTTTGGCTCTGGGCCTTGTCCTTTTAATCACTATTCCCTACACTATCAAAACCAGGAATACTTTGGGTCTACTCCTTTTAGTATTTGGAATTCCCGAGAAGTTGCTTTATGTCTTTAAACCCTCCTGAAGTTAATGCTTTTATGCACTAGTAGTGGTAGAGTATTGAAAAAGTGCATTAACTAGAATGGGTCTTGGAAAAACCTGAGCCTTTCATGGAAAAATGTGCATTTTCTCTGATGGCCAAAACAGTTTTGAAAAAGAAAAACAAAGCTGCAGTACTCCATCCTTCCTGATATCAAAGCATATTACAAAGCCACAGTAATTTAAAGAGTATGGTCCTGGCATTAAGACACACACATATCCCCGTCGAAAAGAAAAGAGAGCTCAGAGATAATCTCTCACATGTATCCTCAGAAGATCTTTGAGAGGAGTGCCAAGACCACACAGTGGGGACAGGACAGTCTCTTTAACCAATGGTGCTAGGAGATATCCACATACAAAAGAATGAAGTTGGACCCTTGTCTTACACCATATACAAAAATTAGCTCAAAATAGATTAAGATCTAAGTATAAGACCCCACACTATACAACTAAAGGAAAACCTGGAGGAGAAGCTTCATGACATTGGACTTGGCAATGATTTCTTTGATGTGATGCTAAAGGCACAAGCAGTAGAAGGAATGCTAGACAAGTGGGACTACATCAAACCTAGAAACTTTTGTGCATCAAATGACATAATCGACAGAGTGAAAAGGTGAGCTGTGGAATGATGGAAAATAATAGCAAATCATGTATCTGATAAGGGGTCACTATCCAGAATATGTAAAGAACTCCTACAACTCAATAAAAAAAATCAACCCAATTGAAAAATAGGCTAAGGGCTTGAAGAGAGATTTCTCCGTAGATGATATACAAATGACCAACAAGGATGGGAACAGATGTTCAGCATTGCTAATCATAAAATAAATGAAAATGAAAGCCACAAAGGGATACCACCTCACCCCTGATAGGATGGCTAGTATTAAAACAAAAACAAACAAAAATAAAAGCAAAAATACACAACCCACCCAGCCAGTCAAACACCAACCAACCAACCCACCCAGAAAATAACAAGTGTTGACAAGGATGTGAAGAAACTGGAAGCCTTGTGCATTGTTAGAAGGGATTGTAAGGTGGCACAAATCCTATAGAAAACAGTGTGGTGGTTCCTCAAAAAGTTAAAAATAGAACTACCATATGATTCAGCGATTGCACCTCTGGGTCTGTGTCCAAAATAATTGAAAGCTGGATCTTGAGGAGATATTTTCACACCCATGTTCTTAGCAGCACTACTCACGATAGCCAAGAGGTGGAAGCGACTCTCATGTCTATTTATGGATGAATGGATAAACAAAATTTGATATATACATGGCATGGAATATTATTTGGCCTTAAAAAGGAAGTCTTAGATGCTACGACATGGGTGAATCTTGAGGACATTATGGTATGTGAAATGAGCCAGTCGTAGAAAGACACATTCTGTGTGATTCCACTTACATGAGGTATCTAGACTAGTCAGATTCTTAGAAACAGAAAGTAGAAGGGTGGTTGCCAGGGATTGGGGAAGGGGGAAAAGGGGAGTTTTTTTTTTTAGAGGGTATTGAGTTTCAGTTTTGCAAGATGAGAAAGCTTTGGAGATTGGTTGCATAACAACGTGAATGTACTTAACATCACTGAACTGAACACTTAAAAGATGGTAAGTTTTATGATAGGTATTTTTTTTTTAAACTAGAATTGAAAAAATATTGTTATTTGTTTCCTGGTACTAATTTACTTAATTGAGACACTCGAACATCTTGCTTGAAGTTGCAAACCCTGAGGCTACACGCTGAATGTGGCCCACAGACATATTCAAATGGACTCGTGATCTTTTTTTGACAAAACATGAATTAGTGGTCAACTTTTCTTAAAAAAATTAGGAAATTTTGCATTAAAATCTCTACTTCTAGCTTCTCTTGGAAGACTGGAAAATCCGGACACGGGGCCAACTTTTGTCCAGTCAACGAATGACTGAAACTGAGAAATAGCCAATCTCTTTTTAGACTGGGCATGAGACTCACACCACATCTTTCCCATTCCCTAATTTCTTGTGTCAGGTCCAGGGCCTCATGTACAGTTGACCGTTGAACAGTGCAGGGGTTAGAGCATCCACCCTCTTCATGCCATGGAAAATCCACGTATAATTTATAACTGGCTCTTTGCATCAGGGGATTTATGGAGCTACAGCTTGTCTAGTACTATAGTATTTACTATTGAAAAAAAAATTCCATGTATAAGTGGACCCATGCAGTTTAAAATTATGTTGTTCAAGGGTCAACTGTATATATCCTAACTTCCTGGCCACAGTATTTTCCACAAGTATTTAACTCCTTAACTCCTAATGCCTTATCACTGCTAATAGTGACCTGTGGATGCTCTGCTGGTCCTGCACTCTAATTAGCCTATGCTCTTTCAGGTCTGGGAGTTCTGATCACTGTCCTTTCTGTAAGAACAAATATATAGCCTCAGCTTTTTTCCCCCCTTTTTTGTTTATTTTGCTGTTTTGCCTGCAGCAAATGTTGTCCTACGAATCATGTTCTAAGTATAGATGTGTTAAATTTCAAAGGTGAAAGTTTTTGATGGGTCTCAAGCCAGTTTGTTAATCAGGGCAAATGCTGTGATTGGCACCAGTGTTTACAGACCCTGGAGGGATTGTGAAATCCACCATCGCCACTGTGATTCAGCTCGGAGTTGAAAGAAGCTCCCTGACCCCTGAAGAGTTCTCCCGGTTGTTTTTCTTCTTAACCGTGCGGTGGTTCATCAAGTGTCACAACTTAGAAAAGAAAAATACATGTTCCTTAGTTGATTTTACTAGTGCTAGATTAATAGTACGGTGATAAATCATTTTTGTGAGCAAAAACAAATTGTGTTTTCTGATTTTTTTTTGTGCCATCAGTTAAGTGCCAGTCTATAGAAAGAAATCCAGAGACCCAAGGGCCAGCCTTTTGATATGTTAAAAATTGTTACTCGTGCAAAATATAAAAATCTTGGCCTTTTGAAAGTTCACACTGGCCCAATTTTTCATCCTTGTATCTTTTAAATCTTATTATTATTTAGTCTTTCAAGATAGGGCTAACAGTGTCCATTGTAAGTAGGGGTGAAATACTGGAGAAGCAGCACTTTCATATATTTTTCAAAGCTTCACACTGCGTGACATTCGTGTATGTGTGTAAGTGTGTTTGCATGAAGTGTTATTAGAAATGCCTGTATGTTTCATGCTGGGTCTGTTTCATCTGTGCAGTAGAACTTGGAAAATGCAGTTGCGTGCATTGAATGATAGTGACCAACCGCAGAGAGCGCCTTTGTTTCCAGTGCTGGTGGAGTAGAGGCATTTGGATAACTTTCTGGGTGCTGAAAGTCGGTTAATTAAGTTGGCTGTGCCCTGAGAGTTACTCCTCAAAGGGGAGCCTGAAGCGCGGAATCCTTATCTGTGCTTGGCAGCTGTGAGGCTGTCATCTAGCGGAGTTGGTGTCTCTGTTACTGCAAGGAGATATCTGTAGTTGATTCCATCACTGCCTGGTGCAGAATTTTTGAAGATGAGCAGCAGATCAGAGAAACCAAACCAAACAAGCCAGTTGAACCAGACTGTGCTTTGCTAGCTGAAGGGACCAGAAAGTGAACGAAGTGACAGGCGTCTGGAGTTGCTTTCTCGAATTTTATTTCACTGCTTTTGTCCATTGGTCAACAGCAGCACTCACTGGTAAAAACGGGAACGACACACTCAAGCTTTGCTGTCAGCTGTTGGTGATACTCTCTCTTCCTTCCCCTCCCTTCTCCTCTTCTTTACTTTCTTTGATCCTCCTTGCCTTCCCTCCTTTCCTAAGCTGACTTTTCTTTATCATCTTTTTTTAAATTCCAAAAGAGTAATAACATAAAGAAAAACTTGTTAATCTTCCTCCTCACCATTCCAAATCCTGCCCTCCTACAGAAATCAATATGAATAATTTGTTTGTTATCAGCAGTCATTCCCCTGTTTATGCAGATATGTTCTATATACAGAGAAACTTGTTTGTTTCAATTCTTACAAAAACAGACTCTTGCTGTGTTCATTGCCCTGTAACTTTATTCTCCTGGCACTATTTTGTGGACATCTCTGCAAATCAGTACCATTAGCTTAAAAATGTTATTTTTTTAATGCTGTAGAATATTTCATTGTATGATTTTATCATAATTTATTCACATAATCCCCTATTGGTTGATTCTGATTGTTTACAGATTCCTCCCACTTAAACATACAGTGCTGCTTATTTTAACTGCGTATTTTTTTGAAAAGCCTTTCCCAAATTGACACATTGTAATTGACTGTACTTCAATTTTAAAAATAATTAATTAATTAAAAAAAAAGAAAAGCCTTTCTTTCCCCTGTGTAATATTTGAAAAGGAAGGTTAAAGGGCTTTTTATTTTTCATTGTGCATTTATTTATTTACTTTACAATTTTATCTAGTTTTATGAGCTTAAGTCTTTCAGTTTTCTAGTTTGCTATTTTTGCAGTGCACAAAGTCCTGCCTATGGCACTCCAGATATTTCAAGTGTGTAGGAGGTGGCACCCAGGGAGCCAACCACCTGCTGCCTCTCCTTGCCTCTCTTCTACAGAGTCTCCCCAACCTTGGACCTTGGGCAGAATAACCCCGCTTGGGAGGATCATGGAGGTTCCCCACTTTCCGCATATTCTGTAGCTTTTCTCTGCAAAAAGATGAATTGTGTAATGCTTTAAGTAGCTTCCCGTTTTATATGACTATTTATGGGTGATTTATTTAATTAAAAGGGTGTCTATTATCATATCTGAACAAAGCTGGACCATCAGGCTTTTTATGAGTGTGTGGGTTTTTTTTTTTTAACCAAACTCAGATGATCTGGTGTTGGTCTGACTTAGCGCCTTTTTCAGATAGGTGATTATAGGCTGGGGAATAAGCCATGTTCATCTCCCTTCTTTTGACCTTAATAATGAGCTAAGATGACTGAGATTTGTTGTCATGTCCTTTGTTGGCATTTTCGTTGCACTAACTTTTTTTTTGTGACAGTAATAGGCAAACATTAAAATTTATATGCTTTGCAATTGTGATTTACTTATTTATTTGTTTATGCACCCCCCCCCACACCCATATAGCTACTACCCAGATCAAAAACTGGAGCATTTCCAGGACTGCAGAAGGTTCTTCTGTGTCCCCCTCAGCCAGTAACCATCCCCAAAAAGAAAAACCATCAGTCTGGCCTCTATCCCTCTGACTTAGTTTTACCTATTTTTGAACTTCATATGGAATCATTTGTATTTGTTCCTTTGCCTCTTTTTAAGAAAGCCTGATCTAGAACACTTTCAATTAAAAAAAAAAAAAAGAAAAAGAAAATTATGTAATCAGTAATCACTCTTCATATGGTAAAAAGATCACCTTTGATTTTTAAAATAGATAATGAGTTTTCTTATCTCATTTAAAAAAATCAATCTCTTCATAAAGTTGAAATGTTTGTACATAGCAAGTATATTAAATCAATCTTACATATTTTCAAATGCACATGAAATTATGTATACGATACACATTTTTAGTTTATCTGTGATTTCTCTTTATTTTTGCTCATGGCCATACCGTACCAGATTATATAGAACAGGGTCCCTTACATCATAAATCACATAAAATCCTTTGGTATGAAGCACTGTGTTCATTTCTGTTGTTATTTTTGAAGGTTGGGTTTAGTTGGTATTCCTTTGAAGAATGTGGCAATTGTCCTTTTTGATGGAAAAAGGGAATATGACCTGTCAGGATTCTTTCTTTCAGGGCCTGTGAGGAATCTTTTGAAATCGTTTTCCAGGTAGTAAATCTTTTAATGTCATTTGGATGCACTGTAGTTTGTGAGGCTGACAAGCAACATCTCTTTGGGATAGTTGTGAAACAAAACCTGGGACAGACTGACTTGTTACTTTGTCCACATCTGTTGCCTTGACGACAAACTAAACATTTCAAAATACTTGGGCAGATGCCACAAACAAGTGATGCCCGGGGGTTATGCCGTTAAAGCAGAAGCACCAGGACCACGTTTAGATGATAAAGGTTGCAGAAACAGTAGCCACTTTTTTTTTCTATTTTATTTTATTTTATTTTATTTTATTTTATTTTATTTTATTTTGTTTTGTTTTGTTTTGTTTTGTTTTGTTTTATTTTATTTTATTTTTTATTGAAGTATAGTCAATTACAATGTATCAGTTTCTGGTGTACAGCACCAGAAGGAAGGACCCTCAATGTCCCAGTCTTGCATATACATACATGTATTCAGTATCCACTTCATAGGAGATTTTCATTGTAGGTTTTCTGTCTCTAGTGTAAGCTAAATGCATTAGCAAAGAGAAATTCTCCTGCTCTAAGTTTACACATTATTTTTAACAGCAATATGCAGCAATTCGCACTGTATTTTAGTCCAAAGGGTATACCTCTTATTTGGCTTTCATCAAAGTAATTTAGTGACACATGTGAATGAAAACTGGGTTGGATCTGTCGCAGTAGCTGGAGGTTAGGCTGATACAGGGAAACATACAATGCCAATCTCTATGCCTAAGCAGTAGGTGTTTTTTTAACCCATGTTCTCAAATTCTTCATATTCACAGAGGTTGCCTGGTTGACAGTATCTGCAGATCATATAAATGAACGTTTGTTATAGCATCTGCTATTATACTAAAAATCATTCGTTCAGTAATTTTGGGGAGTGACTAGGTTACAGAAAGAAAAAAAAAAGATTCTTTTTGGCCAAACAGGAAAGGTTTTCTATTTTCTTGGATTCAGTGGGAGGAAAAAAATAAATCCTGTTGCAGATTTATGTATTTGAAGGGGTACAGGTCATAGTAGTTGAGTAATTGGAAATTCAGGGAGCCTCCTTCACTCTTCTCTGTTTTCTTAAATTCTCATGATCTAATATTGTCCTCTTTGATTTTAAGTGACATTTATTTTCAGTCTTGATTTTGAAGTGCTGATACCTTTCACTGTATGTTTAGAGAAAAATAATGTAACTCCACATAGATGAGTTGATTGTCAAAGTCATTTCTTCTGCCCATCTTGGTGGAAAAACCCTGTATTTTTTCATCTAACCAAGGTTATCTTAATCTTTATGAGCTGTCAGTGGTGTGGTGACATCTGTAGCGATACAGATCTGGGACTCCCAATGCTGTGGGTCAGAGATTACAATAAAAATACGAATGTGGATTTCAGAAGCAGCAAGCATTTTAGATTTTCCAGAGGGCTTTAAACAGATGACAGATAAAGTGGTGACTCATAGTTTTAGTTTTTAAGCCATCTGTATCTTGACTGAAAAGGAAGGACCCTCAAGAACTTTTACTTTCTTTATGGTGTTCGAATCCCAGGTCTGTGACTTTTCCTGGCTCCATAATGGTTGATATTTTTATAATTTTTTATGGTAAGAAAACTGTGTTGTATTAGCATAAGCCAAGCAGGCTTGATTCAGTTCCTGTTTTATCACATATCAGCTGCATGGGGTCTCGGCCACATCACTTAACTGCTTCTGAGTTTCAGTTTCCTCGATTGTAACAGAGGAATCCTAATATTTACCGTTCAGAGTCGTGAAGGAAAAAGATAATATATTTATAGTACATAGCTTGGGTCTTGGCGCATCAGAAGCATTCAGCAGATGATAGCTGCTGTTATTATTATGGGTGTCATTATTATCATTTTTATTATTATTTGACTACATGTCTATGTTGCAAAATTTCTGCTGCCGCTTCCATAACCCAGCCACTGTTACTTCTCCCTGGATCATTGTAATAGGCCTTTAACCCTTCTCCCCATGTGGGCATAAAGATCCTACATCATGGTCTGGCCTTTGCTGCACCCTCCCCACCCCGCCCCCGTTTTCCCCCATCGCTTTCCCATAGTTCTTTCTGTACCTCGGGGGCCACCACAGACTTTCTTCATTTCTTCCTATGTGTTATCCTCCTTCCCTCCACAGGGCCTTTGCATATGCTGTTTTTGTTTTTCTCCTTGGGATAGTCCTGACCTCTTTTCCCCATCCCTTCTACCTCTTCCCTTCCCTCCTCATCCCCTTACTAAATGCCCTCAGAGGTCCTTGTACTCAATTCTTTAAGTCACTTGTCATTTTATGTTTTTTGTGTGCTCACTTAATTAATTCCCCTGCAGACTGTAGGCTCTGAAAGAGCAGAGATACTGTCAGAGTTGGATCACCACTGTGTCTTCACTTAGTTCCCCTCCACACTCGTTTGTTGTGGGAGGGAGTGACTGCCTGGATGCATGACTGAGATGGGAAGAGAAAATAACTGGGCAACGTTTGAGGAAATAGAGGAGGTAGTGGGTGGGGTGTGAGGGTCGTCCCTGGGGAATTCAGAGAATGAAGGCGGGTTAGGGTTAGCTCATGGTCTGGCATGCCATGGAGGAAGAGTGGTGTGTTTATGCAGGAGGAAAAACTGTGCAAATGAAGAAATGCAGGGAGGAAGGAAGATGCTTAGCAGGAAATAGTTGTTGGCGGATTGGAAAGAGGAAATAACTGAGAAGTGACTTGATAGAAAACTGTGCATTTATTTCCTCTGTTGTAGTTCTTATTTTTCTGGTTTGTGCGTTTGACACCTTTGGGTTTTGGTTTTTTTTTTTTTTCAAGTCTGATTTCGCAGTATTCTCTCCCACCCCACCCCTAGGATGCCATGTCCATTTATTTACATAGAGCAATTTATACACCAAAAATGAGCAGAGAACAGTGGCGAGGTAGCCCTGATGTTGACCACCCTTCCTAGGACAGGCTCTCCTGCCCCTTTGTCAGTTTCCTTCCTTGCCTTATTATTTCTTCTGTCAAAAGTAAACTTTTATTTTCTTGTGGTTCTTGACTCTGAAGCAGATTTAAAGCTACTTCCTATGCTTCCCTTCCCATTTCTTATGTTTAAAGCTTCAGTATTGGTTTCTCATTTCAGCTGTTTGTGTCACTGTCTGTCATGAAGGGGGAGATTTTTCAGGGCACAAAGCTCTGCTGAGACCACTGTCAGCTGCTCTGTGGTTGGAGCTGATGTGGAACTAACTGGAAGTCTCTCAGTTGAGTGTTTTTCTTTTTTTAGTCTCTTAAGTTTTTCTTCTAGTGTTGTGTTAAGATATAATGCACATAACATCAGAGTCACCATTTTAACGTATACACTTCCATAGTTTTTAGTTTATTGACTATCTTGTGAAGTCATCACTGCTTCAAGTTTTCAGGGTTCCTCCTTGTTGAAGCATGTGTCGGTACTTTGTTCCTTTCTATGGCCAGATAATATTCTATTGTAGGGATCGACCATCCTTTGTTCATTCATTCCTTGGTTGATGGACATATGAGTTGCCTCCACTTTTTGGCTATTGTGAATAATGCTGCTATGAACATTTGTGTGTAAGTTTTTATGTAGGAATGTTTTTTTTTTTTTTTCTCAGCTAGTTACCTAGGAGTGGAATTTCTGGGTCATATCATGTAAACTCTGTGTTCAACCTTTTAAGAAACTTTTAGACTGTTTCCCACAGCATCTGTACTATTTTATGTTCCCACTGGAAATGTCCTAAGGCTCCAGTTCCTAGTTTCTCCATATTGTTGCCAACTCTTGTTATTTTCAGTTTTTTGTTTTTTTTATTAAAACCATTCTGGGGCATGTGAAGTGGTCATTATGTCTGACCTGGTTTCTGATGGGATTTGATTAGTTCTTTCCCTCCACCCCAAAACCCTCCTTTCTTCTGTAAAAAAAAGTGGATATTGTTCTTTTCATTTTTATTAGAACTAGATTCTGAAATGAGCCTTTTCTAGGACTCAGGGAATCTTGAATAGTATTTGAAATACTACTTTATGATTGGAAAGCAACATGCTTAGAGAAACTAACTGAACTGGAAAATAGCAGCTATGGCTTACAAGTTAGGATTTACTCTGAGCCTCAAGTAAATATTCTCATGTATAAATTATAGAAACCTATCATTATATGAAAAAAGTCAAAAAGAAATTTTGTAATAAAAATTTGTGTCCCTCTGTGGTTTGGTTTCTTTTCTGTGTTTAACTTTTTTTTTAAAACTCAATACTTATTCTTCATATGCTGTTACCATGATGATTATTCATTTGTAGATGAATCTTGTAAAATCTTTTAAATCCTGTAGAAAAAGCTCTGCTAACACTAGCCAACCCCGTTTTTATTTTGTTTTTTCAAGTGGAAACATCATGGCTCAGGGCCCAGCATTGAAAGCTTAAACAATTATACATTCTTTTTCCTCCCATTCATTAGATGTGATTTAGTATTTAAAGAAATAAAATTGCTCAATTTCAGTTGCAGTTCAGCTGTCTTAACCCTTTCTAAAATTCTGTATATGGCTTTTCATTGTAAACTTTGACAATGTCCAAATCAAAAGCAGTCTATTTTTGTTACTGTCTGGTATAAGATCACCAGCATCACCCATAGACGTGTAATGAGTATTTCTGTTATGTATGGAAATTGGTCTCTGATCTTCAGGAACTTACAGTTGAATACGGAGAGCATTGATGCCAGTCAATACCGTGAATGTAAAGCATTTTCAGCACATATCAGGCAGGAGGAGATCAGTAATTTTAAGGATGGAAGAGGCAACTATGATATAATTGACATGGGAATTTTAAAACATCATTTTCAGATTCATACAGACATCATGCAATAGGGAAACACACCCCCGAACTGATAATTTCTGGGTTAAGAAAATAAGAAAAATATTGGAAGGAGACAAATATTTGTTGACGGTCTCCTGGATGACAAGTTGTGCTCGGAGGTTGATTGTAGGGTATGGTGGATGAGAGCTGGGTCTCTTGGAGTCGGATGGCTTCAATTTGAACCTTGGCTGTAACAACTCTTATTTATGCATTTATGGTGAAAATGAGAGTACCCACAATCCATATGGGTGTCGTGAGGGTTGGAGGGAATCAAATTGAATAACTCCTCTATTTGGTGCCTGGCACTAATGGGCATTCAAATAACATTTATAGTCTTCTTGTCAGAATTGTTTGTAATTACAGTTATTTTAAATTTAATTATTACAATCATTGCTTATGGGAAGTGGTATTACACACATTTTTAAATAAGAAAAAAATGAGGCTTAGATTATCAAAAAATTTTCCTACAGCAGTGGTTCTTACTGGGGGATGGTTTTGGCCCCCCAAGAGACATTGGCAATGTCTAGAGAGATGTCCTTGGTTGTCACAACTTGGGGTGCAGGGTGATACTGATATCTACTGAGTAGAGGCCAAGGATGCTGCAAAACATTCTACACCGCACAGGACAGCCTCTGCAACAGTGAATTATCCAGCCCACACTGTCAGTAGTGCCAAGACTGAGAAACCCTGGCCAAGAGTCATGGACTTTCTAGGTAGAGGAGGAGGATTTGAACCAACTTTTCTGAGTCATACATTTATATTTTTCCTCTTGAAACCATTTCATTTCTTCCTGAGAATCCAAGGAGTGAAATAAAGTGAGTTTTGCAAGCCCATTTAAGATGGTCTCATGGCTTGGGACTCAACTACAGCTTCATGGAGAGGGTGACAGACCAAGTCCAGAGAAACTGAGGTGATGTGGGAGGGAACGCCATCCACTTATTCTTTTCCCATTCATTCGTTCGTGTATTAATTTGATATTCATGTGTTGATCGTTAATTCTCCAAACACTTAGTGAGCACTGACTCTGTGGTCATTGATGGTCCGTATTCTTTCTCATACAGCTTCTCTTCCTCTAGCCAGCGATCTCTCAGAAGTGGAAGAGACCATTTCTGAAATGTAGCGTAAGAAGTGAAAGAAAGAAGATTTAGTCTATGAAAATCCCAGTTAATGAAGTTGTCTCGTTTGAACCCTCACATTAACCTTTGTTGATTCATTGACTTCTCAGATACATTTATGCCACTGGCATCTCCTTGCTAAGAACTGTGTTTGGTCCTGGCACTGTACACTCAAGGAAATCCATCTTCTCTTTGGTTTCCCATAAATCCTTGTATAACCCTCAGAAAGGACTTACAGTTTTATCATTCTCATTACCAGTAAAAATCTTTCTAGAAACAGGAGATGTATTGGTCTGTGTTTCAGATGACTTTTTGAATTGAGGTTAATGCTTGGGGAAGGAGGAATCTTCCTTGGATATTGACTGAGCTCTGTGGTTTACTCTTAATTATTTTAGTATGAAATAGATTGCTGGGTTTTGTGGGAAGTATCATAAAAGACCTAATTTCCCTCAAAATAAAATAAATGCTTGCCTTATAAAAAAAGATTGGAATAAAGCAATTCTGTTTTTTAAAAATGTCTCTATTCTGATAGATTCCTTTAATGACATGAAGCAAGTGTGCACGTGTGCTCGCACACACACACCTTCAAAAAGATAAATCAAAGGCCTTGATGCTCAACAGTTTGTACTTCTATCCCATGAAAACGCAAGAATTATTACTCTTCTTATTGTCATTATGAACTTCATTGACCCAATAGCTCGGTCTTTTTTTTTTTTTTTTTTTTTAAGTTAACCACAAATTTTCCCCTAGTGAGGAAGAGGCCAACAGTTTCCTTGATGCTGGGAAGTCCCTTAGAAGTGTAGATTCATCATGGATGAGCTAGGCTTATTTTTCTGTCTGGTTCTGTTCTAATCGAAATAGAAGAAAGACTCTGTGAGGCAGACGGACCCTGCGCTGTCCAGGAGGAAGCACTGAGTCAGCACCACAGAGCGGTTCCACTGGTCACTCTTGTGTCGTCCAAGCTGTTTCAACAGTTGAAATCTACGTACTACCCTGAGTGACTTAATTCTTCACTATGGGATGGCCAACTCTACCATCTTTCTGAAGTTCCAAAAATATGTAAATCATTGTTATGACCTGTAGTATCATACTTTGTTTCTTGATCAATTTTGTCAGTTTGGTTTGTACCCCCCACCCCCAACTCCTTGGCCCCCCCATGTCGGCAGTTAATTTCTTTGAACCCTCTGCACACTCCTGGCATTGAGACCTCTTTTTGAAAAAAAAAAAAAAATTCTGGCTCCCCTCACCCTTTCCCTGTTATTTATCCTTTACTTTTTTTCTCTATGATTCTTCCATGTCCAACATTGAATACTTTTATTTATGGTTATGTCTCTTTAAAAAAGACACATTAGCCCTTGACATTATTCTTGTGTGTATTCTTCCAAATGGAATTTTGGAAAGTTTACGTACACAAACACAATTAAGAAGGGATAGTTTCAAAATGTGATTTGCTTCTGTAACATGTGAGGGCAAGTTTTTTCATTTGGCCCTAACGCGTGTACTTTCAAATTCTTTCTCTTCTGCTTTTCTGGAGCCTCTGAAGGCTCTCAGAGGGGCCCCAAGGGGCAGAGACCTTCCTCAGCCAGGGAGGGAGTTTTGAGTGCAAGGAAACCATGGGGTGTTGTCTATCCTGTGCAAGGCCAGCACAGTCCTAAGACCTTCCCATGCACATCTTGTCCCTTGAATTTGCAAAGCCCTGAAACAATCTGTTCTGCCTGTTAGAACAATGGGACCATGCTGGGATATACGTGCAGGTCCCACTTCTCTAGTGCACAGGTACTGCTAGGAATTTAACTCTAGGTTTCAAATAAAGCTTGCCATCTTCTGGATGTGTTCTTGGGACAGATGTTACAGGAATCACTCTCTGACTTTTCAAGCTTGTTCTGCTTAAACCAACAAGAAACGGAGTCTATAAAATGACATAATTTCATCTTGTAGCTTTTTCTGACCTTATAATTTCCTTGTGCCTTCTCAGCTAACCAGTGTAGATGGGAAAAATAACCCATCTGTTGCCACATGTTTCTTAATGTCCGCTCTATTTCTTCCCCATTTGCAGTTTTTTTGTTCTTGATTAGATAGAAACTAGAATCTAAAAGTAATCAATATTTTAACAAATATTCACTATTTCCCCTAGAATTTTAAAGGTAACTTGGTATTTTAAAGGTACTCTCAGCTAAAAACAAGAAGCTGTATACAGTCCCCACTAGCTCTGATTATTTAAAGATTTGTTTTCTTTTTCTGGGGTGGAGGGGAAAAGGTGAGGCCTTCCCTGAGTACCTGGTGTTACATTAAATCGTAGCTACCTGTTGGTTTCCTTCATAGTGACTAAGAACATCTTTAACCATATATTTTAATCATTTACTTATTTACTTGTTTATTGTCATCTCTTCCGCTAGACTATACATGCTGTAAGGGCAGGATTAATGTTAATTTTGTTCACTGTACCTCAATACTGCAAACATTCATGATATATAATAGACAATAAATATTTGGTGAGTGAGTAGATGCATTTTTAGAAGAATGGATATAGAGTTACTATAATTCAGCCCATCTAATGTAAACAAGCTATGTGGGAAAACTACCTTGCAAAAACAAATTTTGGGTGCAGGGTATCTGTTTACAGTACTAATAAACTTACTATTTTTTTAACTGAGGGATTCATTTTACTGTTCTTTAAACTGAGAGTTTTTTTTTTTTTTTAGTGAGGAGTTCATCTGATAATAAAATGTTTGTTAACACTGAGGGCCAAGAGCCAACTTATACTTTGAAGTTAAGGATCCCTTCTTGGAAAAATATATTAATGTAGCCCATTAAAAATTTGTGCACACAGCAATAAGATTTATGGACCTTTATAGGTGGACCCTTGAACCCATTTGCTGAGAACTCAGGCTCTTCTCTCTCAAGCTCTGTGTAAAGAACAAACCTCTGGTAGTTTAAAGACAGAGCTCTTTTCCTTAAAGCCCTGTGAACCTATGGACTTGTAATCAAAACCGCAGTTATTGTTAGGTTGGTTCCATGTGTAATTAAGACAGGAAAAAATACCAGCCAGTAAAATGAGTAATGAATGGAAATTGTGACGCCCAGCTCCCTTTTGAAAAGCGTTTTACACATTTCATCCCTTGTCTAGTTCTCCGTTGAAGATTTTTATCGTGTCTGCATATAGATTATTCTGAGTTTTCAACATAAAAGAAAAGCCATTGAAGTGCTTTACCTTTCCTTGGGGAAGCTCCCCAGGAAGGTATTTCTAGCTGGGCCGGATTCTCTCTTAACTTCCATGACTTCCCCCAGCTTGTGGGTGGGTGGTCTTACCGCCTGACTTCTCTTTGCTTTAAAATCCCTATGGTGCATTGCAGTTCTCTGGAGCCATGATAGAGATGACAGCACACCTCAGGCCTGAGGAGCTTGGATGGAATGTTATCACCTTAGTCTGTGGATCTCTCACCTCTTCAGTCTGACTAATGGGGGATTTGGAGCTATAGTGAGGAGACAGTTCACCGAAACCATTATGGCTTTGATGGAATTAATGATCAAATGTTGGCTAGTATTCAAAGCAGATCACGAACTGTGCTTAATTTTACATTTCCCTTGTCAAAGGTAGTTGTTCAACAAAGGCCTTTTATATTGATTAGAGCCAATTAATAAATGGATATGTAGTTTAATTTCTTCCTCACCTGTGGTTGAGTGTGGTAAGTCTTGGTTGTCTACACTGGTGTACATACAGGCAACACTTTCGTGTACTGAGTGCAATAATTAAGGCAGAACACTTTTTGCTGCACTTCTGTGGCGGATAAACCACTTTGATACCTTGATATGGGTCAAAATGTTCTTTATACAGCCTTTGAGGTACTGACCTCATCAAAGCAGTCAGTCTTCCAGTGACCCGTTTCTGAACAGCGTGCACACAATGGTGCTTCTCTGGAGTTAATCTGAAGTATTGTGTATTTAGTACCTAAGCATAGTTATTCTCAACGCCAAAGACTATTAAGACTTGGCTGTGTATTTGATGGTTCTCTCTGCTTAGCAGTTTGGTATATTGGAAAGCTATGTGGTAGATTTTTTTTCCCCCTTGATGTCAATATATATCAAGATTATATTGGGTTTTATACTCAGTAGTAGTTCAATCAGTATTTACTGATTATTTTATATGGCTGCTACTGGAGAGTCAGTGATGAATCAAGCGAGGATAACCATATAAATTTTAGTCTAATCAGATACCTTTGGGAGGCAAAGGTAGCACATTTAGTCATTATTCTATGACACCAAGTGTAAACTGAGGCTGTTTCAGCAAATCTGGGACTTAGGGGTCACTTTAGTGAAAACAGGCATGGTCTTTGTCCTCATGGAGCTCACAGTCAGTGGAAGAGATGGAGGTTAATCCAATAATCAGATAACAAATACCAGTTTATAGCTGTAAAAAATTGTACAAGACCATATAATAAGGGAATTTGACCTGGTCATGGGGTTAGGGAAGGCCTTTCTAAGGAGGTAAGTTTTGTGCTGAGTTCTAATAGCATATTTCAGAAGGAAAAAGCAAGTGCAGAAGGTGTTAGGGTGGGGAGTATGCTGTGTTCCGGGAATGGTAAGACAAGAGTGACTCAGGCATGGGCCTCGGTGCGGGGCATGTGCTGGGTGAGGCCCGGAAGCTTGGTGGAAGCACACCACGCAGGGCCTGGACTGCCCTGGGAAGGATTTAGGTGTCCCCCTGAACCAAAATGGGAAGCCATTACAGAATTTAAAGTAGGGAGGGGGTTAACTAGGTGGATGGGTCATGTGATCAAGTTTGGTTTTTGAAAAGATCTCTTGGGCTCCAGTGAGGAAGAGATTGAGCAGGGATGAGTGTGATAAAGCAGGGCTGGGGCAGAAGGAAACCTGGGGAGAGTGGTGAGATAGTTTTTGTGTTAGTCCAACCCAGAGACTATGGTGACTTTAACTAGGGTGGTAACAGTGGAGTTGGAGCAAATGATTGGACTTGAGAGGTATTTAGAAGCAAAACTCAAAGGGACTTGGAAACAGAGTCTTATAGGGAATGAAGGGGATTTAAAATTCTTTTGTGCCCACCTATAAGAGTGTATGGTTTTCTTGTGTCCAGTCAGCCTGTTTTATACGTTAAAAATGGGAAGCACTGGGCAGAAATCATAGAACAGATAGAGCTAGCCACACTGACTTCTGAGATCGTCCCTGAGTGACTGGAGATAGTTCATGAGAAGTCAGAAACTCAGAAACTATCTTAATTGTTTGGTATCAACAGCGTACTATGTAGCGCATGGCGGAAGTATCCCACAAAGAATGAAGTGTGTCCGGGGAGGCAGAGTACAGCTTTGTACATCCTTATGCAAGAGTTGAACTAAATAGTAGGATCCCAACCAGTATTGCTGTGTCATTGACTTCTTACCCTGATCTCTCCTCAATTAGCCATGACCAAGGTATCATTTAGGACGTTAGAACAATAATTTTCTAAATAATACCCTAGTGCACTGAAGGAGTGAAGGTAAGGATTTCCAGATGCTTCATCTATGGTCAAGGTGCATCTTAGACATTGGACCCAACTAGTTTATTCCATGGCTCTTTTATAAGGCCGTTGCTCATATTAAAGTATGATGTAAGAGAGCTTACGAATTAAAAATAAAAACCCACAGGGTCACGTGACTGTGCAGAAACAACAGGGAACTAAGTATATCTTTCTTTGTAGGCCATGATGTTATGGGTAGAAGACTTTTGCTTTTGCACGTGCTGTAGCATCAGGCTGACACTGTTATTTACATATTTGCCTAGTGACGAAATAGTAGTTGTTCGTAGTAGTTTGCTTCCCCGTCTACACTCTGGGTTGTGTTTCGTTCGTTCTGCCTTTACTGCTGACACGTGGGCACACTTTGTAGCAACAGCTGAACCAGGCCTGTCTCTGGGGCTATCTTGCAATCTTAGTTCAGATGCTATGCTGAGAACATCAACATTTACATTGACATAAGGAACATGCTGGTTACTCCTTGGATATTAAATACCAATTTTGTGGCATCCTAAAATTCTTGAGATGGTACCTTGAATGTTCTTCTAAAACTATTGTTTCAGTGAAATAAGAAGCAGCACAGGGTTTTTGACAGATTTCTCTTTGCTGCTTTTGCTTGGCTCTTTGATCTCAGCAAATTGTGACATTTCTACCCCAGTTTATATAGAGAGATCCAGTTTCCATTAGCAGTCTTTTTTTTTTTTTTCTTGCTTGACCAGAGGTGAAGAATGATGTTGTTAGAAATTTTCTTTTCTTTTTTTTAATTTGTAAAGTTGAGTGTTCTGAGCATATTTATCTAACTTTGGTCTTTCATCCCCAGCCTGGCATTAGCTAGTCAGAAAATTTTGGATATTATGTTTCAAAAGCTTAGTACAGATTTTGATACCACATTGCAGGATTTGATACTGGGAATGACTGAGACCAGTGTTCAGGAATAATTCAGGTGGCTTTGACTGCTACTTGCCAACTCACTACTTGACTAAGCATTGAATCATAATGTAGGTTAAGTGTGGTTAATTTTTTTCCATTGAGTTCTTGAAACTTTATACACATTGAGTTAGATATGTGGCTTAAGTTTAAACTGTGTTTGCCATAAGCAGGGTTCCTTGGCTTGCTGTCCAGGATGCATTTGGACAGACCAAAAAGATCTGTTTGGTGGCAATATGCTCAGTTTTTGAAATTAAATTACAGAGCAGGTAACTCTATTATTTAAAGTATGTTTTAAAAAGTAACTTTTTAATGTACCATTTTTTGATCTCGGATCAAAAGATCAGTTTTAATTCCCTGAAAAGACATGTAATTTCAACATTATCTGTATGATAAGTGCAGCCCATGTGTTACTTTAAGTTTATTAGAGTCTTCTTAGCTTAAAAATCCTTATTACTGACAAGGAAATAATAAAGCCTACCTTCACAGGTCACTGTGAGAGATAAGTAAGATCATTCATTCATTTATTTGTTTAACAAATATTAAGCATCTGCAGTGTACAAGGCACTGTGTTAGACGCTGGGGATGTGACAGAGAACAGCATGAATTCCTTACCCTCATGGGGCTTATGTTCTACTTCCTATTTGTAAAGCACATTATAGATGGTCAATAAATCAGTAGTTCTAATTGTTGCTATCCAACATTTGCCTCAAACTTGTAATCTAAAATATGTTGTTAACTTATTTGAGAATTTTCCAGATTTTGAATTTGAGTTAAATTAGAGATGTTGAAGAATTTCTGTAGGTATAATTGCACATTAATTTTAAGATTCTAAAGCAGTGATTCTGAACTCTGACTGCACATAAGAATGACTGGGGGAACCTTTAAAAAAACTCATTACCAGTGTCAGGAGGCTGTCCTCAGAGATTCTGATACAGTTGGTCTAGTGGGAGACAGCAGCACTGGTATTTTTAAAAAAGCTCCTCAGGTAATTCTAATGGGCAGCTGTGGTTGAGATGTAGTTTTAAAGGTAGGAATCTTTGGTGAGTATTTACAGATTATGGTTAATGATAGATTTGCTATTTGTGTATCAGGATATATGGCTTGATGTGAGAGGAGCTCTGTCATTAACTGTGGATTGAACAATTTCAGTGATCAGTTTCAGAATAAAATACGTGGCTTCAGAGGACCAGTGATGTGGACTGTAGGCAGTGGCTGCCGCAGTGTGTCTGGGTCCCCTTGTCACTTTACCGTGCAGAGCTTGGTATTCTCATCCTTAGAATGAGGGATACAGTTAAATGTCAGTACCAGCCTTTTGCTCTGCTATAATCTATGATTTTAGTGCCCAGTCTGTAAGTTACCTGTTACCAGGATGGTTTCCTGACCTGCTGTCTTGTTCTTCACCTTCCCCGTAGCAGATCAAACCAGTGGTGGACATCCAGCTGAAGCCTGCCAGACCATGATCTGGCCAACAGACAGCTAACTCACTCTTGAGGGAGTTTGAATAAGATACAAACATGACTATAGTCCATGAAGCATGGAAGGATGAGGACTGGGTGGGGAGCTTGATGATAACCTTGGACCACGTATGGACTGAAGCCAACTGTGTAAAGAGAACCTCATAGAGCAGATGTGCAAGATGGGGCACAGATTTCATGAGAATGCACCTAGATGATCCATGAGACAGACAGCAAGGAGGGCTTTGTCTCTGACCTCATCTCAGTTCCCGTCCCCAGGGCCCTGGCTGTGCAATTTCTGTCCTCAGACACCTGTGATGTGGCCTGCTGTGTCTTTATCATCTCTTCTTCCTCGTGCTCCCCTCAATGAGTTTCTGTCCTTTGCGACCTCGTATGCTTTGAGTAGAACATTAGGTTAGTAGAAACTTTGGGGAAACAAATGGGGCAATGATAAAATTAGAAATGGGGTAGGTAGAATGAGCAGAATAGTGCCATGTTGTGGAAGGAATGAGGGTAGTAAGTTAGAGTCTCAGCTCTGTCCCAGAATAGCTCAGTGACCTTCTCCAAGGTGCTTGACACTAGTGGGCTGGTCTAAAACGGGAATGGTGCAATCTCCTAGGGATGGTGTAGTGAAAAGTTAGATTACAGTTGTGGAAATGCTTTGAAAAGGTAAAAGGGCATGTCAGTGAGGGGATTGCCTTGTTAACTGAGATTTGGAGAAGGCAAGTTTTGAGATGTTAGCTCTCAGAGAAAGAGATAGTAGAGAAAAGAGGCTGAATGATAAAATATGCCTGAAGGACAAAGTTTTAAAGTATTGATTTAACTCTAAATAAAGTATTTCTTTCCTTCTGTCCATTTTAAATTTCCACAGCTTGATTTTTCTTTCACTGCTTATTATTTCATCCTTAGAATTTCTAATTATTTCTTGTCTAACTTATCTCATAGGGTTTTTTCTAATACTTTTAGATACAGTTCAATATTTTTCATGAGGTTCTGTTGCAAACATGGGTAAAAGAGTTCTGTGTATTATTAAGTTAATAACAAAAGTTACTATTTTTCTCTGGGTTCAGTGAGGAGCAAGAATTGGGTCATGCATGCAAACAATTTAGCTGGTTGGTTTCCTTCTTGTTCTCTGTTGGCACATCCTAAAATCATTTTGTTGTCTGCCACTCAGTGGGCTGGGGAGACAATGGGAGAGGTTTATGATGGGAATTGTAAGGGTGTCCAGAGTTCAGGGCTGAGGGAAATTGGCCCTGCAGTGAACATTTGGAAACCTGACTCAGACAGGATTTCCTCATCTTTCTACCTTACTCTACAAGATAACTTTTCATTGACACAGTTGAGAAACTGAAGAAAGATAAGGTTAAAAAAAATGAAAGGAAGATTAGATTGGTCATAGGTCTTTGCTATCATTTATGCGTTCATTTACACCAAGTGGAATAATTCTCTGTCGTGGAAGTGCTGTTACATTTCCCAATATATTTGGACTTCAATATCATTCCTTTATTTGGAGCCACTT
Source organism: Camelus ferus (assembly GCF_009834535.1). Taxonomy (NCBI): domain Eukaryota; kingdom Metazoa; phylum Chordata; class Mammalia; order Artiodactyla; family Camelidae; genus Camelus; species Camelus ferus. Next base: position 9,790,054 of record NC_045712.1, on the reverse strand, counting down.
ACAAATTCATTTTATATCAGAGGCAAAAGTATAAGGATTTTTGTAGATTTTACCACCAGAAAGACCTAGGTTATTTTTCCTTGTATTCCAAATTGTTTTCTCTTACTTTAGTGGAAAAGGAAGGTCATCAAATGCTGCTCATAGATCTGACATTGGACCACATGTTGCTTGAATCATTAGCAGCTTCTATGGAGTTACCTTACTGCCAAATATTTAAGATTTCTTTAAAAGGCATGAGGTTTATTATTTCCAGTGATGTATGGATGGAGGATGCAATAGTCTTCTTTTAAGAAATTTACTGACAAGTTGATTAGGGTTTATAGAATTAAGTTCAGTGGAGAATCAGTAATTTTCAGAGGGTGTCTTTATTTTATTTTTATTATTATTATTTTTTTTTTGGTTGGTGTTTTGAACAAAAAGTGAAAATACTTAAGGATCATAGATAAAATACTGTAACAGGGCACTGAAAGAGGATTGCTAGTCCATTATTTTCTAGGGACACATTAACTACAGAAATTTAATGGAGGGCCATTGGGTGTTAAGTGTCCCTGGAAGATACTAGATACTTAACATTGTGGTTGAGTATTGTTTTGTCTGACCTTCTGTCTGTGGGTTAAATGGTATATGATTGCCTCACAGAAACTAGTAGAAGAGTTACATACCTTTGGTCAGGTCACTGTGTGACAGGATAGCTTCTTGATATCCCTCTCGAAAAATCAATTCTCCATTGACCTTTTTTTTTTTTTAATTGAAGTATAGTTGATCTTACAATGTTGTGTTAATTTCTGATGTACAGCATATTCATTCATTTATACATATATGTGTGTGTATAATATAAAAATATATATATTCCTTCTTATATTCTTTTTCATTATAGGTCATTACAAGGTACTGAATATAGTTCCCTGTGCTATACAGTAGGACCTTGTTATTTATCTATTTTTAAATTAATTGATTAATTATTTATTTTTTGATTTATAGTTTGATGCATTCACAGTGTCTGATGACCTGGCTTTGTAGTGTTGTTTATTATAAAGTATAACTTAAGTTTTGATTCATTGACTCATTCAGTAAGTCTTTTCCCATTCTGTATTTTTAACCTGTCAATTTTACTACCATTTTTCTGTGTAGTCTGAAATTTTGGTATCTTTATATCCAAAGAGATGGGCCAGCTATTAATCTATTGGTGCGTTTAGGAACAAGATACAGTAATACTTTCAGGTGTCCCCTCTCAATGGAGTCACATCGAGATTCACTTAATTTTCCAGCAACAGTGTGTAGTAACAGTCCCTTCTCAATGGAGTCACATCGAGATTCACTTAATTTTCCAGCAACAGTGTGTAGTAACACATGCAAAGTATTGCCAACCAAAGATGTTCACCTGAGCCTTGGTGTCTGGAAATCTTTTTGGAGGTCATGCCAGGCCCGTGTGACTGATCTCAGCTACTCAGACTGTACTCCACTCCCCGCTCTCCCTACCCCAGCAAAAACAAGTATGCACCCTAAATCACAAAAGTTAGGAAAAGTTAGAAAAAAAGTTTAAAGAGGGAACAAAAGGGAGGAAAACTTTTCTAGGATAAAGTTTTGTAGTAAATTGGTATAGTATGGCCCAAGGCCTCAGGCATACAAAGAGAGATGTTCACCACAAGACGATGTGACTCAAGACCTCAGACCTACAAAAACACTCTTACCAAGCAGAATATTCCAAGGGCTCAGAGGTTATCTCCTAGAAGCCAGTGAATGTCCATCCTGAAGAGAGGCCTTCCTTTGGAAAGTGCGGGGTTTGAGCAACCCAGGCCTGCTGAGGTCAGTCTTTCCTGCCCACGTGTCTAGTAATATTTTGTTAGATGCTGGTCACTGTGAGTGTTACACTGTGGTGTCTCTGGATTTTGTTACCTCTTTTAAGAAGTATTGCATTATGTCCTGGCAGGCAGTTAATTTACTTGGGGAATCAGCTTGATTCTTTTGAGGTTATTTTTAGTCTTTGTGACAGAGGATCTTGGGTATCCTTATTGTAGGCTTGGTTTATCCCTGGCTCTCAAGGTATGGCCTTTCTGGAGTGTCTACTAAATGCCATATGTGTTTAATGAAGTCTGCACTTTGGCAGGTTGGACCTTGACTGCCCCCAGCCCTTTGTGAGCTCTGAAAGCTGTTCAGTGGAGGGCTTCCCAGTAGAGGTTTTTTTCCTGGTAGTTATTTTCCTCTGGTGTTTGTCTTTGCCCAGCTTTGCAGAATCTCACCCTCTGCTTAGGTATATTGCTCTTTAGCTAAAGATATAGGGAGACCCATACAAAGATTTCTAGATTTCTCTTTTTACATAGCTCATTCCTTTCTTGTACTCTGTCCTACAGATTCCAGTCACCTCATTCTCCCCGAATTCCAACCTTTTCTTCTCAACTCATTGGGGTTGCTCTGCTCTGCTCAGCTTCTCCCTCTGCCTCACAATCTGGAAAGTACTTCTAGACAGAATGCTGATTAGCTAGCTCTGTTGCTCGTTTCTTTTGTTTCTCTTCCTTCGGATTCACAGTCATGAAATGCCTGTTGTTTAGTGACTGAAAACTGTTGTTTCATGTATTTTTTTTCTGATTTTCTAGTTAGTTACAGTGGGGAGAGGTCATCTGGTACCAGTTACTCTGCATGATTGAAAGTGTAATTTTTTCCTGATGTAATTTTTATGTAGTGGTTAAGATCAGGGGATGAGAATCAAAGTTCAGAGTTAGTCTCCAGCATTTACTCTTTTTCATCTTTGGAGGTTTGTTAACGTCTCTCTCACTTAGTTGCCTTATCTGCAGAATGGACATAAAAATATCTAATTCACTAGGGTTTTATGAGCACTAGTTTTAATAGTGCAAGTAAAATGCTTAGTGTAACTTGTGACATATATTAAGGCTTATTCTTTGATGATGATGATGATGATGATGGTAATGAGGGTGGTGGTACTGGGCTCTGTTTGCATCATTAAGTGAGGGTGTTACTGGGAAAAAATGCTATTATATTAGAAAGTCAAGGTGCTACAAGTGTTATGGCAATGAATTGTCTCCGAAGTGTGACAGAATCAAGGAGAACATAGACATTTTCCTTTTCTCTGCTTGTAAGATTGTCAGAGAAGTTACAGAAAAAGTCATTAATGACTTCTAGCCGTGGCGGCTGGAAGAGTTGATGCTTGTTCTGAGATTACTCACACAGCCTTGAGGGACACAAAACTCCCAAAGACTTTGTGCAAAATGCCTTTGAAAAATCAACCTGATTATATCTTTAATGTTTTATTTCTTAGGCTGTGTGACGGGTGTATTTATTATATTTGTCCTCATTCTTTTTGGTACACCTGAAATGTTCCATAACTGTAAACAGCTGTCTTACCCCTTCAAATAATCCTGATGTGCATGTTTAAAAAAAACTATTAAATTAATTATATAAATTGCGATATGATGGATAGGATAGCTCTCACTTAGGTCAAGTTTTAAAATATGTGTAGAATGTTACCATATACCTATACTCGTAATGAACATGTGTGTGTATGTCATGTATGAAAAACGTGGTTTGGAAAGAAACAGCAATTTCAGAAAAGCATTTCTTTTCTGAGGAGAGAAATGGGTGGGAGAGAGAACAGGCAGGAATACTAAACGGTCTTAAATTGAATCTGATATTTTATTTCTGAAAAAATCAAATTAGATATTTGGAATAACATCTTAAGATCTGGATGATGCTTATGAGGGGTTTTGTTAGATTCTTCTCTGTATGTTTGATACATATCTTAAAAACAAATAGAATAACAACAGTGTTCAAGTTGGAACAAAAGCTCTTTGCTTTAGTGCCTTGGTTCATGTTAAATCAAGGCTTTTGGGGATGTTTCTGGGAATGTGATTATAAAATTCAGTTATTGTGTCTTACCCCAAGACTGTTCCAGAATATAAAGTTACGCTCAAGAGTCCAGAATGCTGCTCTGTGTGTGTGTGTGTGTGTGTATATATATATATATTTTTTTTTTAATTGAAGTATAGTCAGTTTACAGTGTTGTGTCAATTTCTTGTGTACAGCACAATGCTTCAGTCATACATGAACATACATATATTCATTTTCATATTCTTTTTCACCATAGGTTACTACAAGTTACTGAATATAGTTCCCTGTGCTATATAATAGGAACTTGTTGTTTATCTATTATATATATATTGGTTAGTATCTGTAAATCTCAAACTCTCAGTTTATCCCTTCCCACCTCCTTCTCCCTCAGTAACCATAAGTTTGTTTTCTATGTCTGTGAATCTCCTTCTGTTTTGTAAATGAGTTTGTTTATCTTTTTTTTTTTAAAGATTCCACATATGAGTGATATCATATAGTTTTAGTCTTTCTCTTTCTGACTTACTTCACTTAGAATGACAATCTCCAGGTCCATCCATGTTGCTGCAAATGGCAGCATTTTATTATTTTTTATGGTTGAGTAGTATTCCATTCTATAAATATACCACAACTTCTGTATCCAGTCATCTGTCGATGGACATTTGGGTTGTTTCCATGTCTTGGCTATTGCAAATAGTGCTGCTATGAACGTTGGGGTGTATGTGTCTTTTTGAATTAAGGTTCCCTCTGGATATATGCCCAGGAGTGGGATTGCTGGATCATATGGTAAATCTATTTTTAGTCTTTTGAGGAATCTCCATGCTGTTTTCTGTAACAGCTGCACCAAACTACACTCTCACCAATATTGTAGGAAGGTTTCTTTTTCTCCACAGCCTCTCCAGTATTTATCATTTATGAACTTTTGAATGATGACCATTCTGACTGGTGTGAGGTGGTACCTCATTGTAAAAGGTATATTTTAAAGTCAGAGAAGTAATGTTAGAGTCTGTGGGCATTGAAATAGGTTCATTTTCTTTTACAAATTGATTTAAATTTTTCTTACAAGTAGCACATGGCTTGGAAAAAATCAAAGAAGTCTGAGTGTTTCAAATGAAAAGTGGCATTTGTTGGCTCCTCTGTTCCTAATCCTGAGTCATTAATAGGTTGAACTTTTAGTAAGATTCACCTTGAAGAGGAAAAAGATATCTATGTATGTACATAAGAACACTATAATGGTTTAGGAAAAGCACCTGCAGTTGTGCAGTTGAGGGTGTGATGGAAATGAAGGTTCACACTGAAGAGACTTTCTAAGTCGTGATTTGTTTTTTTTTTAAACGCCGTGTAAAAGGCTCAGTGTCTCTTGCATTGTTAGCTTGTGTTTCTTTTAACCTTCATTCCTTAAAGGCCCATCCTAAAAAAGATTCAGCCTTGTTTTTTTCCCCTCCATCAAAGACAGCATCTCAAAAATGGTACTAATTTAAGCCCTGCTAAATGTCCAGATGCAGCACCTGGGAAAATGGAAGTTCAGAAGTTCAGGATTTGGAACTGCTTAAGCTAGGATATTTCTTCTTGCTGTGGTTGCAGGTCTGGTTCTAGGAGCTGGTAACCTCTTTCGGGTGGGCATTGTTCCATTGTAACAGATGGCCCGAAGTGTGGACGTGCCAGAGAGTGAGGCCCGAGTGTGAACTTGTCCAAGAAGTTGAGGCAGTTCTCAGAATATCTTCTTCTCCCAATGATAGCCTTGTCATTGCAACTAGGACTTTCTGGGTTGGAAGAGTGAACTCCATGATGCCTGAGAGAAGCCTTTAGAGCTGTGTTGTCCAATATGGTAGCACTGGCTACATGTGGCTGTGGGCACAGGAAATGTGACTCGTCCAAGATGAGATATGCTCTAAGTATAAAAGGCACACCAGATTTTGTATAAAAAAACTTTCATTAATAATTTTTAATTTTGATTAATGTTGAAATAATATTTGGGGCTCACTGGGTTAAATAAGGTAAAATTAATTTCACCTGTTTCTCTTTTTTTAATACGGCTACTAGAAAATTTAAATTTATGTATGTGGCTTGCTTTATATTTTCAGTAAAAAGTGCTGTTTTGGGGAGAATCTTCCCTGGGGATGTACATGAAACTTGGTCCCACTGTCACTTTGACATGACTGTGCACTTTGAAATATGTCAGCTCAGATATGGAATTAAGACCTTGGAATTTTTAAAACCTTTTAAAAATTTTTTTATTGAAGTGTAGTTGATTTACAATGTTTTAGGTATATAGCAAAGCAATTCTGTTTTGTATATATACATACATACTTTTTTTTTCTTTTCAGATTCTTTTCCATTATATGTTATTACAAGAAATTGAATACAGTTGCCTGTGCTACACAGAAGATCCTTGTTGTTTATCTATTTTATATATAGTAATGTGTATCTAAAACCTTGGAGTTTGTAAATTAGTTTCTTAAGAACTTGCAGTTTAAATGTAGGAATAAAAGCAAGAGTAGGATTTTTTTTTGTTTCAGTTGTGAAAGAAGTTTTAGAAACTAAGAACTTTGCAGAGCTAAAAATTCATTCCCATTGTTTTATTTTTAAGCCCTATTTTAAGTTTCTACCAGGACAAAAATGTTCACCCCCTCTTGGGTTCCGATGGCCTGGTAAAACCTCTTTGTGAGCCCAGGGGATGTGATGGAACTGGCACAGGAGAAAATGAACTTGGGCTCCGTGAATGTGCAGGGCTTGCAGAGTCCATTGTCATAAGCCAGCGCAGAGCTTCTGCGGGGAGGCTGGGCGGCCCATCCCCTGCACTTTGGACAGCAGCGCATCAAGACGTCTTTCCAAGGAACCCTACCCGGGTGCAGGAGATTAAAAGCGAAAACATAGAAATAGGAACGTGTAATTAGAGGGCATACATACACACATTCAGTAAGACTGCTTGGCATCTGTCCCTGTGCGTGTGCGTTTTTCTGGAAAAAAGTTAGATGAGGTTTTCCATAACTTTTTTTTTTCCTTAAAGCCTCATTGTAGGATATTTTCCGGCCCTACATTTTTCCAGTAACTTCAGCTCAAAGCTCATAGCAATGAGGCACTTTCTTGTCAAAGGTGAGTCAAAAACGGGAACCTTTTAATTCTGTCCCATGACGCCGGATGTTACAAAGCAGTGCTAGCGAGTTCATTTTTGTCCCCTTCAGTCGTCAGACTTTTAGCGCCTTGCCCTCTTCACCATTGCGAAAGCCGGGAACGCAGAGGGTAGGTCAGTTACTCGCCGTAGAAAATGCATTCAGGAGCGTGCACATGAAGCGGGTTATAAATAGTGCCTGCCCTAACAATGCTGGGATTTTCTCAGCTTCTGGAGACATTGAAGCCTTTGTTTTATGGGTCGCTGCCCTCTCCCCCACCCTCTAAGCTTGAGTCATAAAGCCCAGAAAACTAATGAAGTTGCTGAAACCTAAAATCGAATGGGCAGGATGTCTGGGGAACAGTGAGAGATGGCAGAAACCTGGTGCTCGGACTCGAGGTGGCCGCTCTGCTGCAGTCCTGCAACTTACTCGCTTTCCATTAAATTGTTTCAGGCCCTTGAATCCATGGTTTTCCTTCAATAGAAATTAGACTTAGATTGAAAAAATTAAAAGAAACATAAGTGTATAGCAACAAGGCTAATATTAGCTCCTGAATTCTCCATGTAGAATAGGAAAGAAAAAAAATCTATCCATGAAAGCAAAGTACAAGCCACATTGTCTTGATGGCGTGTGTGTGTGTGTGTGTGTGTGTGTGTGTGTGTGTGTGTGTGTGTACATGTATAGCCATAGAACCAAGAGTGGCTTTTGCAATTAGTAGTTGTTTTCAACCATTTAAGGTAAAAACAAAAATAAAAACCATACACCAGAGACCGTATGGCTCTCACAAAGCCTAAAATATTTACTGCCCTTGGTTTAGAATGTGCTTGCTAGATAACATGATAACTTGATGTATAATCAAGTAAAACTTCTTTTCTTGGATTTGATTAATTCACCCAAAAAATATTTCTTGAGTATTTGTTCTGTTCCTAGCACTGTTCTAGATACTAGGGAATAAAGTTAAAAAAAATAAAGATATTCCTGTCTTCACAAAGCTTACCTTCCTGTGGAGGAAGAAAGACCAAACCTGAGCACACCCAGTGGAAATAGGAAACTGGAAGATTAAGTCCCGGGCGGACAGAGCGGCTGAGTGTGAGATGGGGCACAACAGAGGGAGCTGTGTGCCTCGCCCTCTCCTCCTCCTTCCGTGGGCCGTGCTGTGAAACGGTGACTAAGTTATTTCCCAGACTTTGCGTTCACCCCCATCCCCCTCCGCCCACACATAAGCACAAAACGTTGTTTGCTTTTCCCTGTGATTTCCTTATTTTCTATGTTATTTCTTTCCCCAGATCTCTTTTAGCCCCAACTGAAATTCATGATTTCAACTCAAGCTCACTGAGTCCTAAATTAGGTTGGTCTTCACCAGGAATACTTATTTCCATCCTTCCCTTTCAGTCAGCTTTTCTGTGTCCTTCTACTTAAGGCTAGTTGCTTGTATGTAGCATATAGTTGGGTTTTGAACCTAAGTCTTTTATGCTTCCTACCCCCCTCTCTTCTGGAAATAGGGGTCACGATTTGTTTTACTTCTTCTAGCATCAAGGCCCTTCCCCAGACCTGATGCTCTCTGAAAAGCCTGCATTTGGTGATTTGCTCCTTAGCGAGTTTAATTAACCACTGTTGGTTTTATTTTGAATCTGTCCTGTTGCTGGAATCCTTTGTGGCACTACCTGACCATTAATCCTGCTCTCCTGAGCATGTGAGTAGTGGAGTGTGATTTCTGTTCTGGTTCCGAAGATGCCCTCCCCGGCCTGCACTCTGGTTCGCAGAAGGACCAGAGCTTGGACAGAAGGCCACGAAGGACAGACACACAGGCCTGGAATTATCCTCTTACAGAACAGTCACCACATGCGTGTGAACAGCTAAGCAAAGGTCAGAATATGAGCAACGTTATTTATGGCTCAGTGAGCGATTTGATATTTGAACTCCGTCATCGTTTGTCAGAACATTGGTATTATTAGTGCTGTGCCAGGCTAAGGACCGTTAAAAAGTGATTTGCGACAAACTCAGGGGAAAAAAAAGGCGTAAAAAGAAGACAGTTTAGATGTATCCCAGGAAATTAGAGCCCTGCACCTGCCTCGGAAGTAGTTCTGTTATTCCTGCTGCTATCAGGCTTGCTTGCCTCTTAACAAGAATTTCTCTCCAAGTCAGTTTTGTTACCTTTAACCAGGGTAGTACTCCCAGGATGAAGTTAATATCTGTAGCACGCATGTAGGATGTTGGCTTATTAGAATTTACGGCAATTGCTTCCTATAGGGTGTGTGGTTAGTTATCAATTTATTGTCTCTCAGGTTTATTCACCCTCTGTTACCTGCTGTGTGACAATGGATCTGGATTCTGAATGTTTTTCCTGTGCCGACTGGCCTGATATTGAGCTTTGTCAGGTGAGGGCCCTGGAGAGACATTACAAGAGGAAGGCGGTCTCCTTCCTGCAGCAGGTGTGTGCGCTCACCTGGCTTCTGCTCCTTATACCTGCCATTTGTATATTCTTTAAGGTTCTATTTACTTCTTACTAGCTGTTATAGTTAATAATTCCTTATATTAAACTTTCCCCATTCAAAGTACTGCTGTGTGGTTCCCCTCTCCTGACTGGACCCAGAAGGATACAGGGTCCCATCAGCAGAATTAGGTTCTGTTCTTACAAGAAGTAAGTAGGTAACAGAGTCTAAAGGATTTGTACAAAGGAGCATGAAATAAGAATGTATATGCTCGTATACATTTCTTTGTGTTCTTCTGGTTGAATGACCAAGTCTTAGGAAAAACTGGAAATCTGCAATTATCTGTAGTAAAGGAGGAGGTTCATGGTTCTGATGAGCCGAGAGTAAACAGTTCCACAGAAGATGGTGTCTGACAAACTGAACGTTCTGCTTTCTGTGAGAGCTTCAGGATGTGTGGACGAGGCTGCTGTGGGACCCAGCGGTAAGTGGTACAATTCAGTTCCTGGGGATTGTCTGCAGAGCTGTGATATCTACACTGATAATCCGAAGTTGATTAAATGTCCATGTCAAGTGTGTTTCCTTCTACCCTTGTAGCATGTGATAGGGTTGCAAGCAGTTGCTCTTTTGTTCCCCTTTTCTGTGTGAGTGCTGCAGCAGTGTGATAGCAGCAAGTGTAGGACTCAGGAAAAAAGAGTAGACTAGACTAAGGTGCCCTGAGGATTATCAGGGCTGATTCCTCCCATTTTGGGATGAGCAAACTGACCACAGGTGAGGTTAAATGCCTTCCTCTCAGGAGTATGCATCTAGTTAGAGAACAGAAGAATACACCAAGATACATTTTTTTTTTATTCCTAGTCAGTTTTTTTTCCCACTTCCAATCTATTTACTTTCAAACCTGTAATGATTTATTTTCTTTTTGGGGTTTATTTGTTTATTATTTATTTTAATGGAGGTACTGGGGATTGACCCCAGGACCTTGCACTCTGCCACTTAAGCTATGTCCTCCCCCTATTTTCTTACATTTGTACTTGAAGCCTCCAAAAATACAATATGTGCTTTATTAAAGAATATTTGAGTCTGAATACATTAAAAAGATAAAGCAGAAAATGCCTTGAGTAGGTGCATTGTTTTTTGATTAAAAATATTTTATTGAAGTGTAATCTATTCTGAGGAAAGGGCACTCACTTGTAAGTGCAGAGCAAGATGAATTTTTTAGAAACTAGACTCCTGTTATTCAGCTCTGAGATCAATCAGTCAAATGATATCTGTACCCCAGATGCTCCCTTCTTGGGCCCTTTAATCGTTCCCCGCTCCCAAGAGTGGCCACCGTCCTGACTCCTAACAGCATAGATGAAAGTGTGCCTGCTTCCTGCTTTATAGAAATGGAATCAGTCATACAGTCATACAGTAGGCCCTTGCCTATGCTGGCATCTGTTGATCATAATCACATCTGAGACATTCATCTGTGTTGCTGTGGGTGATTGTAGTTGATTCATTTTCATTGTTATATGGTATTTCACGGAATAAATCTAACTGCAGTGTATTTATCTGTTCTCTTGTTGATGGGCATTTAGGGAGTTTTCTAGTTTGGGGCATTTACCAACAGTGCAGCTGTGATCATTTGTCTCTGCAATTATTTTTTAATGTTTGGGCATTAAGAGATAGGGAAACATGAGGCCAAGGGCACAAGCTTGGAATTAGACAAACACATTAACTTTGATCTTAAGTCAAGTTGTTTACATCCTTGAGCCTTCTCCTGATTTGGAATGGGCGTGCTAATTCCAGTCTTGCAGGGTTTTGGAAAAACTTGTGTGACATCATAGGTGCTCTACGTTGTATTTGACACATTGTAAGTTCTCAAAGGATGGAAGTTGCTATTTTTCAAATTAAGCTTTTATAAATAGTAGCAAAGCACCAGCATAATTTACCGTTTCTTTCTGTTGCTTGTACACAGTGTTTTCGGGTTTTGTTTTGTTTTTTTCTTTTTTTCAGAGCTTGCCCATGCTTTATTTGAATCATCCTTTCTCCCCTCTCCCTTCCCCTATGCTACACTTATTACTTGCCTGTTGTAATCCAGGTTGGGGGCAGGGACTGAAGAGAAGTTTTTACCAGACATCATTCTTGAGTTTTCTTCTCAGTTTTTGCCTTGTAGGCTCACCATGATAACACGATTTGCTTACTGTTTTTTTCTTATTTTGCCTTCATCAGCTCACCTTGTTTCACTTTGCTTTGCCCAAAGATGTAGAATCCTTACAATAAGGGGTTTGTATGCCTGCACCTCAGTGACCTGGGCAACCTGTGAAAAATGAGGAATCAACAGTTTCATTCTGTAATTCAATAACTGTTTACTCCTTCCGCCAGATGGTGTGGTGGAAGCTGTGTGGGGCTTAAAGGCAACAGTCAAATCCTGCCTCTAGAAAATACATGTTATAAGTACCATCAGTAACATACTCGCCTTTATTTATAATCGGCCCAAAGCTCAGATTACTTGCCTGGGTGCCAGCTAATAAGTCAGTCAGTGAGTATTGACTCTGTGTTCAGCCTCAAGCAGGCTTTCCTCTGGAATGCACATTTAGTTGGACTTTCAGGAAAATCATTAACTCATCCCAACCTAAGGAAGCTCTGTAAATGACTAGAGATTTCAGGATTATGTTTGTATAGTTTCAAAGGTTGAATATTGAGATAAAGGATAATTTAATAAGATTAGCTAGCATCCTTCATTAATCTGGAGCTATTTTAATGAAAAGGAAAAAAGAGAAAAGGGCAACCTGTTTGCTTCTTAGAAGAGTCATATGTCAGTTTTGTTTATAAATTATGTTTAATCTACTTTTATTTAGGTTGGATATATGATAAATTTCAAGTAGGTAATATTAGCAGATCAGAAGAGGTAAAAGAAAACAGTTGTGGACCAATCATGCATCATTTTAGTAGCATTTTTAAAACTTCTTCATACTAGTTTGCACAGTAAATACATTTCTGTAAAGCTGCAGATGCATAAATATAGGAGATAAATACATAGAGATTATATTTTATAAATGGAATAATATGAAATCATCGTATTTAGATACATAAAATGGATCTCATTATAATCATTCTACAAAATGTAGTATTTGTTATAAAATGAAAAATCTGTTCCTAATTTGTATGTTTAAATCTTGGGGTAATTTGAAGTGAGGCACAGTCAATATATTAATGTATTCTTGGAGTATGATATTATGAGCATCATGGACTTGATAATTTTATCCCTAGATAGTTGAAATAAGCGTCTGACAGAAATGTCATAAGAAACAGAACACCATTTTTCTCATCAGCTGAAAAGCAAAAGCATTGGCATCTGAATTGAAAATGGAAATCTCCAACATATGTGTGTTTGTGTTTATGATGTTAGAGTTGTGCTACTCCAAGTATGGTCCGTGGACTAGACTGGTTCATGAACTGTCTGTCTGTCTGCAGTGAGGTACAGACAGAAACTGAGTGTTCAAAAACCTTTATAGCAGTTGGACAGAGTTATTGTAGGTCTCTTGAATTAAATGTAAATTTGGGCTTGCATATTTGTGTATCTGTTTTGTTTTTCATTTCATTTGTCTAAGAATTCATTTTTATTATAGTTTACCAAAGGATTGATCTGTATTGGATTTGAAATTAAAAAAAAAATAGACAGACTGGTGCAAACCACAAATCACAAATGGTTTGAGAAGCGTTGGTGAGAAACTCATATTACCGAGACAGACAGTGTAATTTCTCATCTTCCAAAGACGTGATTTACGATGCGGAATACTGTGGCTCGTGCTGTGTTTTGCATTGAGTTTTCCTAATCCCTCGTTAACCATATCCCGTAATCTTTCTAACATATCTATTCTGCCTATTTAATTGTGACATTTCAATCCACTGATTTCCTAGAATGATTTGCAAAAAAGTAATTCTTTGGATTTATTCCTTCATTCAGCTGTTATTTGTTTATTGAGCATTTGACTGTTTGCCCACACTGTTCTAAGCACTGGAAATTCAGCAGTCACCAAACCAAACCAAAAACAATCCCCTGTTCTCTTTTAACTTATATGGAAAGAGTTAAAATATGTAAACATATGTATACACACATGTGTACATACACAGATGAATGAACCGCATGGTGGTGTTTTGGCTCCAGTGTTGTCCAGTTCCACTTGGGCCATGCCTGTATGCGCTCCTCTGCTCGGTGGATGTTAAGGTCACCTTTGATGTGGTTTTGTGCTGAACCCTGTGACTAGCCCAGAGTGCCCAGGTGACAAGTGTTGGTGGCTTCCCTCAGGGCCACTGGTGTTTGAGCATGGCTTCCCTAGACTGGTGAGGACGGTGGAACCAGTGGAGCCTCAGAGACTGGGGGAGTAACCTTCGTATCCACCGTCCTGAACTGCTGCCCCCTGGGATGTTGTTAAATACAGAGTTAGTTCCGGGGTGTTTCTTTGGTTCAGCCAGAGGGACTGTGGCTCCAGTAGGATGTTGTTCAGATCCTGAGAATCTAGGAGGGAACTGTCAGTCCTCTGAAATTAGGACAGTGTTGTGTGCGTGTGTACTTTCTGGGGTGAGGGCTCCTAGTTTTCATCAGCTTGTGCAAGTAGCTCATGACCCTGAACGCTAAAGAATCTTTGCTGTTCGGTAGCCAAAGAGGCTTTTGTCCTCTATTATTTCGTCTGGTTTTAGCTCCTCCTGCTTTGTCCCTTGGGCTTCCCTGCCTTAGCTAGACCTGCCTGCTCGCTCTTTCTCCAGCGTGCCACATGTGGTCCCACCTGGGATGCCCGACCTCCAGCCACCCACAGAGCTCATCTCCTCACGTCCTTTAAGCCTTCGCTCCATCACCCTCCAGCCTTACCCCAGCTACTTTACAGCAGCATCCCTCTCCTGCCCCTGTCTGGGTCCTTGCTGCTTTGTTTTTACCCCTAGCACTTGCTACCTTTAACATCTTAGATGGCTTAGTTATTTATCAAGTTTATTGTCCATATTCCCCTTCTCACCCTGATACTCCGCAGAAATAGAGATTTTTGTCTCTTTGTTCATTGCTGTATCCCCAGCTGCCTCAACCAGTATCCGACACATAATAGGTGTTCAATAAATATTTCATGAGTGGATAAATGAATAAATGATCGAATATGGGAATCTGACACTTTCAAAGTGTACCACATGGAGCTTAAATTCTGCCACTTTAGCTAAGATTCCTCACGTTGCTTTGTGTGTATTCCATCCTACTGGTCATGGTTTCATGAATCTCAGTTCTTATGTTGCCATAAATCGGCTTTCACTAGACCTCCTTGTTTTTCTTTCCATGCTTCAAATATTCCTATGAGGCACTTTCATTTTTTCTTGCTGTTTTTCACAGTTTGTTGGATTTTACTTTACCCTAGACCCTCGAAGGGTTCATGTATAAGACTTTAGGCAAGTTAGCTGGCCTCTCCATTCCTCAGTTTCTTCATCTGTAAAATGGGAATAATAATAATAATAATAGTATATGACCTTGCAAGATTACTGTGAAGGTGAAATAAGATGATAATTGTAAGGTGGATGATGGCACAGTGCCTGGCATGAATATACTGGTTGTGTTAATGCTGATGGCAGCAAAAGTATCTTTTTAAAAAATATTTCTGGGGGAAGGTAATTAGGTATTATTTATTTTACTGGAAGTACTGGGGATTGAACCTAAGACCTCATGCATGCTAAGCATGCTCTCTACCCCTGAGCTAGACCTTCCCTCCTGACAATAAAAGTACCTTATGGCTCAGCATAATGTCTGCATGTGGCAGACACAGAGTAAATGGCCATTGTTACAATTATATTTTTCTCTCCCATGATTCCCACCTCTAATGACATGGTCCCAGACAGTCCCCAGAGAGTAGGGCATTAACAGAACATTCTAGAGAAGGTTGAGGGTTGTCCTTCTTTCTCTTCCTCTTTTCTTCCTCTTTCCATGCACGGTTTCTCTTTCCTTGTAATGGAATGAATTTCAAGTTTGAAATTCATTTTTTGCTGTGCAAATCTGATCCCAGTTGTCACCATGATCATGGTACTCAGTCTTTTTTCTTTCTTTTTTTTTTTTTTGTGACGTTCTGTTTGAATGGATAGCAGTAGGTCCTTGAGATGTCTTTCCACATATGTATTTTACAACAATCACGATTTCTGGCAATGGTTTCTTTTTCTTTTTTTTTTTTGGAAGGCGTTTCAAGGAGCTGCCTTGTAAAATCTCTGAATGCCTCGGTTATTTGCTTTCCGTCCTTTCCTCCTCAGGGCCAAGTTAGTGAAAGCCTCAGATTTGAATCTTACAGATAATCAATCAGCAAATGTTTATTAAGTTTATATGCAGAAGACTTTTGGAGCAGCATAATGGCCTGGTGAAAGGTGAGCTGTAGAAGGATCAGTCTGGGGACTATGTGGGTCGTTGGTGGAGAGGGTGTTGCAAACCCAGCAGAGAAGAGAGCGGGGGCTGGATTGTGGGAAATGGCAGGAACCGGAAGTGTAGCAGCGCTGGTTGGAATGGAAGCTGGGGTGATGCTCAGGGTATCCAGGTGTCTGGCTTTCCTGGGTAGGGCCAACAGTCTCCCAGAGCATTTGCCTCGGTTTCCATTTCCACCAGCAGTGCCTGAGAGTTCTGCATGGTCCCCGTTCTTGCCAACACTTGGTTACTGATGCTGTATAACCAGTCATACTCAAATTAGTGTTTGAAAACAGTAACTATCATTTTACTATCAATCATGGTTTCTGTGGGTCAGGCATTCAGTGGGGCTGTGCTGGGAAGTTCTGGCGCAGGACCTCTCATGAGGTTGTAGACAGTTGGTGGCTGCCAGACCTTCTGAAAGAGGGTACCATTGGTGGTCAATATATACCCCATCTTACTGTCTTTCTCCATCCCAAGGCACAGGGCCAGACTGGGGCAAGCCAAGAGATGTGGAAGTCCTGGCCCTGCCAAGGAATGAAATGAACATTTATTGAGCATCTCTTGTGGGATAGACCTTGTGCAAGATGTTCTTCTATTATATAAGGTTTTTATTTCCTTCAGTATGATCTTCCCTTCAAAGTTAGCTTCCTAAACAAACCTTTCCTTAACAACCCTGTATTTGAATACACCGTCTTCTTTATTTCCATCTTATTGCTCCATTTATTGGCTCCCTAGCTCTCTTCTCTGTTTGCACACTATGTGTAGTTTATTACCTGTCCACCTGCCTTCCTCCACCCCCGAGCATGAGACTGAGGGTTCATGACAACAGGGACTCTGCCTCCCTCATGCACTGCTGTTTACCAAGTAGTGTTGCCACATGAAATTTAGGGCACCCACTGAAATTTGAATTTCAGATCAAAACCAATAATATTTTAGTATAAATGTGTCTCAAGTATGGGACTTTAACAAATGTATCTCAAATAATTAAAATCTAAAATGTATGTCTCAAATGCGAGACATGCTATACTGAAATATTTGTGGTTTATTTGAAGCTCAAATTTAAATTGAGTTTTATTTGCTACATCTGGCTACCCAGGTACCTGATATTTAGCACAGTGTGTGGCACATAATAGAAGCTCAGTAAATATTTGAATCAGTGAATGAGGAAATGAAGGAGCTCATATCTTTTTCATGAACAGTTCTGCAAGGTGGATATTATTATTTTAAAGATAGGGAAATTGATATTCAAATAATTTAGTAAGTCTGTCCATGGGCCTAGAGACATTTGGGACAGGGTGGAGGTAAGAGGCCCATTTTGAAAGCTGCTCTTTTCAGTTATCTTTGATTCTTTTCACTGCCTCATGCTGCCTCACCTTGTTAAAGGAAATTTCCTCCTCGTAGCAGTCTTATTTCTTCACTGTATCAACAGAAAACTAAACTGTCTTGAATTTAAACAGAGAGTTTATTAAAGGATTTTCAGGAGCTCAGGGTGCCTGGGAGGCCAGAGGAGCACACCTGAGGCAGAGCAGCTTGGAGCCATGTCCCAACACACGAGCACTGATCCAGTGGAATAATGAGGTTGCCGTCTCTGGGCCCAGATACTGCCATCGCTGATCCCACTAACACAGACCATTAAACTACATGGCCCTTTGGCTGTGCAGCCCTAGCCCTGAGGCCTTCCAGACGTAGCTACTTCTTTCCTTGTCAGTGTACACAGTTCTGCACAGTCTGGCCCCGGCGTATCTGATTGGCAGAACTGGAGTCACATCTGCATCCTAGCTGCAAGGGAGTCTGGGATAGTGAACGTTTGGCTTCCAAGATCAAAGCTGTCTCTGTCTCCTTCTAAACTCATAAGGATGGGAATTCTCCAAATGCACAAAGTGTCTTGAAAGGTGCTAGGTAGCCTAAAATATAGTACGTGTTCTCCTAACAGCTCCTTTGAACTTTGGTAGTATGATCCCTTCTAATTTTTTAAAACAGGCATTACTTTCTACCTTGTTTGAAAATAGGATTTATATTTGCTTTAAATTAAAAAAAATTTATTTATGTATTTTTTATTGAGGTATGGTTGATTTACAGTGTTGTGCACAGCCTAGTGTTTGCTTTAGTTTTTTTTTAGTGTGCCCAGAGAATTGAGCCTGTACTCACAGGAGGTACTCAGTACACGAGTGAATAAAAGCTCAATTCTGTGTGGTGAGATTTTACCGCTGACTTTAACTATATTCATATATATTTTAAAAACCTCCTGTTATGAACATTTGTAATAAAAAATTAAGTTTTCAAAACTTGGTAAGTAACTGGGAGAAATGCTATTGTGCTGAAATCCCTTATCCACACTCCCAAAATTTTGAAGTCTTTGAATGTTAATTTTTTTTTTTTTGACTCTCATTTGGCAGAATTACCTGACCTGAAATGACATGAGGCTATTTATAGTCTTTATTATCCCTCTTAGTTGAATATTCATGTTTTCTGCAGAAATATTAATGCAGTTGATTACTAGCTACTGCCCTGATCACACTAGGGATATTATTTTGTGTATATACTTTGTTATTGTTACAAAATCTAGAAAATTCTGATATCTAAGACCCATCAGTCACCAAAGTTTTGTTTTTTTTGAAGTGTGTGTGTGTGTGTTTACACACATGCATACTCTGTACATAGAAATTTCTGGAATGATACCTTGAAAATTGTCAGCAACGATTACCTCTAAGAGAAGGGATTGGATGGGGGAGACAGTGAGAGATGAATTTATGCTCCCATATTTCTTCTTATTCTTATTCTTCAGTATTCCTAATTATTATTATAAGATGATTGCCTTTTTCAATGAAAGAAATGAGGAGAATTGGCTGGAGGTTTTATTGCATGTAGGAAAATAGTGGTAATAGTAACGTTAAAAGACAATTTATCAAGCAGGCTCTGCCTTCACATCCTAGTTCAACATTACTGACTGCTGACAAGGACCCAGAAAACGTTAAACACACACCAGCAGCTTCTTGCCTCTTGGATAATGTGCGTGCTCTGGTGGCAGGGAATTTGCATCAGCAAAAACACCAATTTCACTTAAAAAAATAAAATCAAGGCACTCAAAAATATCATGAGTAAATGCAACTCCTGTTACTAGTGATGGGTTTGGCTTGTTTTACGAAGTCTGGACGATTACTCATCCTCTGTACATTTGGAGAAGTGCTTTACCAAAAGCCAGATGCAGACGTAGTAGCAGGGGTTAGTAGGTGGATGAGAGCATTAAACACAGTGAGTTTTTGGAGCCCTGGTTTGTAGCTGTTTTTGGCTTGTCAACAGGCTACTTTTGTGAGTCAGCCTATAGGATGGCTTCCCAGGGTAAGTCTGATTTTGCTTTTCTGAGTTTAAAAATCTATGTGGTCAAGGAGATCTGACTAGTTGCCTTTTGCATTGGATTCTGTGCTTAATTGTGCCTGCATTTCTTCTGTGAGAAAGACATTTATCTTATTCCAGCCTATCCTGGGGTTCCTGCTACTGATTTTTATAGCTTTGCCTCACCTGCCCCTAATTTTTAAAGTGAAATGTCTGAGTGCTGAAAGGATTTGCAAGGGGAATTGCAAAGGTCATAAGTAAGTTCTGCGGCTGGCGTGCAGAGAGCCCTGTGATTGCCCACAGCCCTCTGTGACCCTTTCTTTTAAAGAGGATGTTTCTAATAAATGAGTGTAGTGCGCTTACGTGCTTGTTTATGACCTTAAAAATGGTTTAGATCTTGCTGAGTGGCCATTACTGATGCTTTATGACATGTTATAATGGTTTCAACTGGCACTTTGAGGGGGGGGGGTGTTAAAACAACGTCATGCATCAGTCAATGTGAAGTTTTTTTCTTTTCTTTTCTTTTTAAAGAGACTCAGGGGAACATTCAACATTAGAATAAGTCCCTGGCTTCTGACCTCAGAGAATGTTGGTTCTTGAGGTCAGAAAAAGTGAGGATTCGCCAAGTTCTCACAAATGAGCTTTGTGGTAATTGCTGATGATATTATAAAACATTGCTTTTCCCACTAGATGTTAAATGCCCCTTTTCATTAGCTATAGTATGGAGAGCAAAATCATGTGATTTTTTTTTTTTTTAATGTTTAACCATAGCTACTTTTAAAGGGCAGTTTTCATTTTGTGGCTGCTTTTTTTTCTTCCAGTGTCTAGCGCAGTTGAGGACTTTGTCTTCTTGTATCTTTTTAGGACACTGGTGAATAAGGGGTTCTGAGAAGCTCTCTGAACAGAAGGGGATGAGCAGGAGCCTGGGCTGGAGGGGCTGGAGGGGCTCAAGGGGCTGGAGGAACCTAACGGCATCGTCTGCCAGCTGTGGATATAATGCCCTCTCCCTCCCTCTCCAGCTCTCAGGCTGATGGAGGTCACTGTAATGTGAGGGCTGGGACATGTTGGTGGCTGATAGTTTTACTGAGTGGCGGTAACATCTCTGTGGTCTCAGAAGGGAACTTGGGTCAAGATTTCCGTTCATTAGTGCTCAGTACCCACCAAGGAGAAAACTGATCTGCTCTAAATGCAGTCCTACCTCAAGCAAGACTGATAGATTAAAAAGAGTAGGGAATTTCAGTTGATTTCTTTTTAAATGAAAATCATTTAGAAATCAAAGCCCTCATGTTCTTAGTATATGTATCACCTAAAAATATTTGTATCCCCCAGGGTCTGACGCCCTGGGCCAAGAGCTGTGTGAAGTTGGAGATTAATGTGGTTCATCTTTCTAGAGCATCAGTAATTCTTGAATATTTGAGAGAAGGGGGCAAACTTTCAGTAATCCAACTGGTCAGTAATTTAGGAACTGTTTCCTGTTGATAAAGCAAGGGTATATTACAGGTTAGGGTGTGAGATAAAATGTGAGGCAGCAAAGAGACATCTCCCTTGCTGACGGTGAATTCAGACCATGTGCTCCTTGCAAGCAAGGGTGTCTCCTCTGCTGAGATGTGCTTTGGTGGAAAAGTTATGGGGTTTGCTTTCGCCCCTTCTCAAATGCAATCTTTCTGAGAAGACTTCTATGAATAGAAAAGGGTGAGTTGCTGTGAGGTTTGAGAAAAGCTATTGCCCTGGGTGACCTGGACACTTAATCCACCATGTCACACACACAGGTACTTTGAAAGGGACAGGAATCTCGACTGAAGGCTTAGCTACCACATGGAAATTTTTATCATAATAAGACAGCGGTCTTTTTCCCTGCGAGAGGGAGAAGCATAAAATGTAGTGGAGCCTGGCACCTGAATGGCACCTGAAGATGTAACCCTGTGACCTTTTCCAGTGTTCCCTCCCTCCCTGCTTTGGAACCTGAATAATGACTTACCTAAGCAGCTTTCTTTTCTTTTCTTTTCTTTTTTTTTTTTTTTTTAAGAGAAGAGTAAAATCAATTATCGGTGATTTCAGAGCACTTTATTTTGTGTTTGAATTATCTAGCCTCTTTTGATTTTGTCCTTTTTGCCCTCATTTCTCAACATTTCTCAGCATCTCATCAAAGGACAGGAGAAGATGCAACCCCCTGTAGCTTTTTATGTCTGGTTGTTTGTTAGGGAATTTAACTTAAATATATAGAATGACACATACATTTCTCATTTTGTGGGAAAGAAAATTCAGGAATATACATGTTTGAACTTAGTCTTGGATACATACACACACTTGTATGTTTCTGATCTATATCTATCTATACCTTCCATGGAATGTACTAAACTCTTAAATCCGTAATCACACACACACATGCACAAAATGAAATCTTAAAATAACCCTGCTAGAAGAAATAAAGAGGGAAAATTAGTAGGCAGTCTTCATGACACTTTAATGTGTGTATTTATTACTTAGAAATATTCAAATACAGCTTTGTTTTGTGTCGTTAATTTTGGTGGCACAGTATTTGAAAAGGTGACAGATAAAAGGGCAGAATGCAGTACTTGAAGCTGTAATTTGCAGGAGGCTGATAATACCAGTCCATTTTCTTTTCCAAATGTGCTATTTATATAATTTATATTTTTAACAAATCTTAGAACTAGAATGAAAACAGTAATTAATCTTAAGGGCAAGAAACGTTGCAACTATGCCAAATTTGGAAACTTTAAGAAATTCTCTCAGTAGTTAAACCCAGCCTATTGAATATTCTGATTTGTATGTCACAGAGCATAGTGCTAAGCAGATAGTGTGTACTTGATTAAGTCAATTGGGCAACCCTTAAACATTTTTTTTAGAAACGTAAGCATATTTGATTTAGAAGTGGCAGGTCAATTTTAAAGTCAAGATAAATAGGTCAGGCAAAACAGGCACATGGCAGGGATAGTGGTGTATTATGTACAAAGAGAAAAGACTGAGAAGAAGAACTATCAAAATGCTCGCAGTGTGATGATGATGAATGATTTTTATTTTTTATACTTTTTTTTTGTTTGTTTTCCTTTACTTTTCCAAAGGGAGCCCATGCATTCTATGAAACACATTACTTTCATGACACATGTTAGGCTACACATAATGATCTGTTAAATGTCGAGTTCATTAATTTATAATAAAAACGACACATGTCATATATGATGTGAATGCTGTCCCTGGAGTTGGGCAGCATAGTAGCTTCAAGTAGGACTTACGTTTGAGTGAAATCAATTTTTTTTTAAATAACGTTTTATATAGTATCCCAGTATCATCAATTCTGCTCTAACACAACATATGCTTTTCTAAAAAACATCACCAGATTCTGCAAAATCAGGCAGTAGATACCATGGAGTGTTTGGGAAGAGTGGACCTAGGGGCACCATACTCAAAAACTTCATCAGTGCCTCAGGGAATCCAAAAAAAAAAAAAGGAAAGATGGGAACCTTAGAGAAACAGTGGAGTTCTACACTTGTTCAGTGGTTAAGCACTAGGCAAATACAATATAAACTTGGCACTTTGCCCTGAAAAGACCTAGTATTTGCTTGTGGAAGTGGGTGTGGGAAGGTTTGCAGCTTGTAAACAATGACGTGTTGGAAGGAGGCTCTTCTGAAATCAGGTGGAAAGTTGTAGCCCCAGATATGGGTGGTTTTGATACTTAACAGGTAAACTGGGGTAGCGGGCAGATGTTTGAGGTGTGTATGTTTTGTGTAATTCTCCACTGCCTGATTCAGCTGGGTGTGGTTTTCTGTGTTCACCTAGTGTTTCTTTTGGACAAAATCATCCATCGGGAATCCAAAATTCCTGTGAGTTATGCTCACATGGTCCCCTAAATGTTTCAGTCATGTTTGAACAAATTTGCATTTTCAGAACAAGCATTATAGCAGAACTAACTATATATGAGACAGATGAAGTAAAGCTGCACTCGTTCTAGGTACGTCAAGAGCCCAGTTTGGGACCCAACTGCCCTTCACCGTCCCAGGGGCCCCAGGGACCATCTCTGTGTGATGTAGGGCTTGCTTGTCCTTTGCTTAGTGACCTGGAACAGATACAGAACAATGTTTTGTGTTTTTTTGTGGAGACATTTGATCCTACCTTTGTAGCCTTCCTTGGCTGGTGACTGGAGGCATGCCAGGTTCTTCAGCATTTATAAAGTTCAGTCCTACTGCCAGATGGACTGTCCAGTAAAGTGAACAGCCTTGAACTTAATGGCCCCATGGAATACCCGACTCTAGGTTCTCATCAGGGAATCTGACCTCTCACACGGTACTATGCAATACTTCTCAAATGCTGCTGTAACATACAGTGTTTATGGATTACAGTCTGAAGTGTAAAATGTTTGTCTGTTTCTCTGAGTACTCTCAAACAACGAGAAGGGAAGGGAATGTCATTTCAAAAACCTTTTTCCAAGGTAGCTTTTACTTTGATTTGTCAAATAACCTTTAAGAAAGGTGTGAGGGTTTTACACTTACCAAAGGGATCATTGGTTAAAAAATAGTTAAGGGAAATCTAATGTAAAAATCTAACAATAGCCCAGAC
Source organism: Camelus ferus (assembly GCF_009834535.1). NCBI lineage: Eukaryota > Metazoa > Chordata > Mammalia > Artiodactyla > Camelidae > Camelus > Camelus ferus. The sequence goes on along the minus strand of NC_045712.1, from coordinate 9,766,358 downwards.
ATGGAAGCAACCTAAATGTCTATTGACAGATGATTAGATAAAGAAGTTGTGAGACATATCTGTCTGTCTATCTATCATATATATATATGATGGAATATCATTCAGCCATAAAAGAGAATAAAATAATCCCAATGGCAGCAACATGGATGGACCTGGAGATCATCATACTAAGTGAAGTAAGCCAGAAAGAGAAAGAAAACTACCATATAATATCACTTGTATGTGGAATCTAAAAACAAAACAAACAAACAAAAAAACCCACAAATGAACTTATTTACAAAACAGAAACAGACTCACAGAAATAGAAAACAAACTTGTGATTACCAGGAGGGGAAAGGTGGGTTGGAGAGATAAATTGGGAATTCAGGATTTGCAGATGCTAACTACTATGTATAAAATAAATAACAAGGTCCTATTGTATAGCAGAAGGAACTACATTCAATATCTTGTAATAACCTATAATGAAAAAGAACATGAAAAGGAATGTATATATATGTATGTTTAACTGAATCACTATGCTGTATACCAGAAATTAACACATTGTAAACTGACTATGCTTCGATTTAAAAAAAAAAAAACTATACCTGAAATAATCCAGACCAGCAGAAATTTCCAAACTTGAGAATTTGGAAACTCCACTGACTATTTTTATTACGTTACACTTAGTTTTATGCTCTTTGCACCCCTTGAAGGTCATTATGAGATAGAGCCCCGTGAATCTTAATTGTGCGGGGTGCCTATCTTGTGGCTGTTACAGTGCCCTCTTCATGAAGATTCTTGGGCGAAGTAGCTATGGTTTTGATACCACAAATGACTGTACTTCTCCTCAACTTTGGGTTTTAATTTTATGGATACAGTTAGTCATGTAACTGATCGTGTCTTCTTCCTCTTTACGGCCACAGGCATGTTTTCTTTACCCAGACTTTTTTTTTTTTTTTTTAAACCAAAAGACAAACTAGTTTGCCAGCGTTGGAAATTGAGAATTCGCACCCATGTGTTTGAATTTCCAGCATCCATTGAAAAATCAGATCTGGGAACAGTGGAATCACATGTCTCCATTTTCATTAAAGCAGAGCGGGCACTCTTCACTTTGTTTTACCTCTTTCCTTGAACTGCCTGGCCCTTGTAGACATTGGACTCTGTGCCCTGTGGCTTAGAAAGCCCTTTGTGACTCACCTTTAGAAGACATATGGGCGCTTATTTGCCTTTTGTGAATTAATCTCATTCCTAGGGTCAGTTAATATTTTTTTCTTCAGTTCTCTTTCATCCTGTTTTCTTTACCCACACACATTAGGTTTCTGTTGTTGCTTCACTTGGGGTGTTGTATGCTTTTACATAACCTGCTTTAAGTTTTTTTGGGGGGGGTAAGAAACAAGGTATAAATACATAAAAATAGGAGAGTGACTTTTTCCTGTCAGATCATTTTATTTTTATTTTTTGCCTGGTAAGAACTTAAAACAATTTCAGCTCTTTCTCTGACCTATTTTAGAGTCTACCTGATTCTGGCACCATTCAGAGCTCTGAGATTCTTTGCTGCGGTTTTGCTTGGTTTTGTTGGGTTTAGTTTTGGTAATTCTCCATAGGGGGTCTGAGAAAACATTGTTTTGTACCTAAGAGTCGTTGGCTTCCCATGATTTTGCCTTAAGAACTGAAAAGTTAAGTAAGTTGGAAGATTTGCTCATTGAGTTCTAAGAGAGAAGATTAGGACACCACGAACCTTCCAAGAGGTTATCTGCCAACTATGAAGGCCCCAAGGAGGTGTCATTCAGTGTCCTACGTGTGGCACTGCTGTGAATCCTGGGGACATGATCAGAGGAGATAATAGTTGCTGCTGGTCTGGGGACCTTCTGCTCTGAATCTGGCTGTTGAATGTGAGTGTAGCCTGAGTAGTGTTTAAAACAGCTCTGAACTGATCAAAATGTGGCATCATTAATTTTGATACACTCTTCAGGATTTCCATATTCCTTTGAAAAATCTGAAGACATAACAAACATTGGCCAGCATTTGTCCTTGGATGGGTTTGTGTCCAGTTCACATCCCCTGCCACCACCAGTTGTCTCCATGACACTGAGGCTGAATGCATTTTGTCCTGCGTCCCTACCTGTTCTCGCTGTTAACCTGTTGATACCGCGTGCCGTGTGGGTGCACCACCCTGACTCCTCTCGCTGGTTACCCTCAGCCAGACTCGGCCGTGTTCTCTAACTGCTGTAGTCACCTCCCAGCCTCTCTGCTCTTCCCATAGCACGCCCCCTCCAGTTTAATGAACTGGATTTTTGTCATCGTCCCTCTTCTCCCCAGTCTCAGGGGGTTGTAAGCTTCCTCAGCAGGAACATCCTGGCTGTGCATGAGTGTAGGTAGAAAGAACCCTGTGCTCATTCATGTGGCAGATATTTATTGGGTACCTGCCCTCTTCAGGTGCTGTTCCTGTGCTGGGGATAGAGCAAAGAGTAAAACAGGCAGAGATCCGTGCCCTGCTGGACTTTACGTTCCGGTAGGGGGTGGTCGGTGCTATGAAGAAGAATAAAGGCGGGAGGGGTTGCTATTTCATTTGAGGCTGATAGGTCAGAACTCTCTTCTGTGGCTCCTTTTGAACAAAGATGTGAATTAACTACCGAGGAGTGAGCTGTGCAGCTGTCCGTGGAAAAGCATTGTAGGCCGAGGGGTCAGCAGCAAGAGTAAAATCCCTGAGGAGGGAACATGCTTGCATTTGGCGTTAGGTGTGGTTTTTATTTCATTGCTGCTCCTCGTTGTGGTATGAATTAGGGTCAGTTGGCATTCTGGTGCCCTCTGGACCATGTCTGTGAACTCATGTCTAAAATGCAAGATATAAAATGAAATGAAATGAAATAAAATGGATTAACAGATACAAACTACTATATATAAAATAGGTAAGCGACAAGGACTTACTGTATAGCACAGGATTTAAACCCAGTATCTTGTAATAGCTGATAATGGAATATAAATTGAAAAAAAAAAAAATCACTGTGCTGTATTCCTGAATCTGACATCAATTTTGTAAATCACCTACACTTTGATTAAAAAATATTACATTAAAATGTGAGGTTCTACATTGGAGAAAGACCATGCCTTTATCACTTGTCTCTCCTTAAGGTCAAGTCTGGTCTTTGGCTGTTGTTAAGTGTTCAGTAAACATATATGCAGTTAACAGATGGCCATATAAATAGTTATAGAAGCATTTAAAGGGTTCCAAAAGCAGGATCTTAGTTACGTGTATGTCACAGTCCCGCAGATTAATGACTGAACATGGCCAGCTCTGAAGCGTATGTACCAGGAATTTTTCTTTAGTGGTGACTGCACATTCTCCGTGCTCAGCAAGTTACATCTGCATGGCAAAGCTGAGGAATGTATGATGGAGGAAAGGGACGTGGACTGTGTCTTCTTTGTTGTGTTCGTTGTTCATCGGTATGTCCCAGCTTCTAGCATAGTACCTCTGGGCTCATAGTAGCAACTCAATAAATCTTTGTTAGTGAGTGAATAAAATCAAAGCAAGTGTACATGTTCAACTCTTTCATAAAGCAGTGTTGGAGTCACACTGCAGAGATATGCCTTCTGCCTCTTTTCTTCCCAAGAAGGACGCATTAGGACTAGAGAAGATTAAAAAGATTAAAATGGCATCAAGGCCATGCAACGTGTTACGTGTCTTACTTCCTTTAACTCATTCAGTTATTATCTCATTTACATTTGGGGAAATGGAGGCTTAGAGCTCGTGGCAAATCCAGGGAGTTTAAGTCCAGGGGTTGTGTTCTTAACATCCTAGGATGTGTTGCTTATTGGGAAAAATAACTATTGGATATAGAAACAGAAGTATGAAAAGAATTCACTTCAGCTAAATGGACTGTGTTCGTGGCATTGGTAACTGATGGTCATTAATGTTGGCAGACATTTCTATCACACATGATGGACAGGTTTCAGATGGAGAGAAAGGTCTGCTTCGTAACTCACACTTCTCAAGTTTTCTTTTGTCCACCTCCAAGATTGCTTTGGTTCAGTTTCTTGAGAATTGTTCAGGGTTTGTGAAAACCATTTGGAAACCCCTTCCTGACATGAATCCTTGTTTCGACTTTGCTTAAGACGTGGGTGATTTCTAAATGCCAGATCACGTTCCACATGCTTCACAGCCTATCAGCCCTTGCCATCACAGCCACGTTCAATGACATGCCAGCAACATTATCTTCTTGTCAGCCTCAATTCCTCCCTTCTGTCCCCAGCTCATGTCCCCAACTCATGGACAAGCGTTTCTACGTCCTGTTCTAGGACAGTTGGGTTTTCCTACCACTTATTTCCATTTTTGACGGCCTGAACTCATTTACTACTGTGCTTTTGCAGGAGAACAAACTTAAACGTGAAAGGAACCTTGATGAGTTTCTAACAGTCTGTAGTGTTCAGGGAGGGTCACTGGAATCCTTCCATTTTCCTTTCAGGTGAGGGGAACGCTGTGATTTTTGTAGCTGGTTTCAGCCTCGGTGGCTGAGGGAAGCAGGTATCCCTTCCAGCTTTCTGGGGAAGAGGAGCTGCATGATTGTGTTTTCTCATGACTTTATTTTTCCAGCTCTGACTGTATGGCAGTGTCATTCTGGCAGATATTGGCTGGCCATGGAACATTTTTCAGTGCAAGGATTTCATGAATGTTCTGTCTATTACCATGGCCGAGGAATCAAAACAAAACACTCTCCACACATTTCCTCGAGCATTCATGGGTGGGCTGCAGTATGTTACCTGTCTGCTAGCTCCTGGACCATGTGAAGAATTTAAAATAAATTGTTACTGAAAGCACCATGATTGAGAAGATTTGGGTAGAATATTTTGTACCGTTTTCCTTTTTTCTACACAGTAACGCCAAGCCAGGAACGGTAACTTAGACAAACCGGGTGCCGAAGGGCTTTGCAAGAATTTATGTCTTCAGACTCTTGTTACGACCGTGATGTCTTCAGACTCTTGTTACGACCGTGATGTTATTGACAATAATATGTAACATCTGTGTAGCTCTTGATAGTGTCTGTTCTCAGTGGAGAAAAGAGCAGATGCTGATAATATTAAAAATACAAACCAAGCCCACCACAGATACCCCAAGGATTGCCATGATTTGTTTCTCCTCCTGCTCTGCAGTGTACTTCTCACATGTTTACGTGGTTAGTGAGAATAATTCACTGGGTGTGAGTGTACAAGTTGTTTACACAGGGAATATTTTCAGAGGAGAGGTGGCTTTCTGCACTGGGCCTTTACTTGGGCAAAGCTCCTTCTACAGCACCTCTTGGGTCTAAGAATGCAGCAGGTTGGCCCAAACCTGAACCAGGGAGTTAACTTCTGGTGCAGTTTTGGAGGAGTTCTTTTGGGAAGGCCGTATGATTAGCATCAGGCCGGGTGAGGATGGTGGCAGTGAGGACGGAGTTGTTAATAATAATGGCTACACTGTATTGAATGTTGACACTGTTTCAGATTCCGTGCAAAGTACATGTTATGCATTGTTCCTTGGATTGCCTCCCAACAGCCTGTGAAGTTGGGGCTCTTCTTGTCCCCATTTGACAGAGAAACTGAAGCTTAGAGGGGCTCAATTCTCCCCTGGGCTTAAAGCTATTGAGACAGGGAAGAGCTGGATTTGAACTCAGTTCTTTCCTTCCTTCCTTTCTCTCTCCCTCCCTCTCTTTTTCTCATTGCAGAAGACTTTACAGGCACATCTCATTTTACCATGGTTTGATTTATTGCACTTCACAGCTACCGCCTTTTTAACAAATTGAAGATTTGTGGCAAACTTGCATCAAGCATATCTGTCGGCACCATTTTTCCAACGACATTAGCTCACTTTGTGTCTATGTGTCATATTTGGTAATTCTTGTGATATTTCACACTTTTTCATCATTTTTATATTTGTTATGGTGATCTATGATCAGTGATCTTTGATGTTACTATTGCAAAAAGACTACGGCTCACTGAAGTTTCATATGATGGCCAGCATTTTTTAACAGTATTTTGTAGCTAACGTGCATATATATATTTTTAGATACAGTACTATTGCACACTAAATAGACTATAGTGTAGTATAAACATAATTTTTATAGGCACTGGGAAACCAAGAATTTTGTGATTTGCTTTATTGTAATATTTGCTTCATTGTGGTGGTCAGGAACCGAACCCACAGTATCACTAAGGTGTGCCTGTGTTTATGTATCTTTTATTGGTTTATAACATTTAAGTTTCATATGTACAATATTATATTTGGGCTTCTGTATACACTACAGTGTCCTCACTACCAAAACTTTAGTTTCCATTCGTCCCCATACTGTGGACCCTCTTTACCCGTTTCGCCTGCCTCTCACCTCTTTCCCTGCTGGGAAATACTACTCTGTTCTCTGTATCTGTGTGTATGTGTTTGATGTGATTTGTTCATTTTTCCAAAAAATTTCACATATGAATGAAATCATACAGTATCTGTCTTTCTCCATCTAACTTCTTTTACTTCACATAATATTCTCAAGGTCCATCCAAGTTGTCAAAAATGGCCAGATTTCATCTTTTTTTTTTTTTTAATGGCTGAGTAGTATCTCGATATGTATACAGACCGCAAGATGTGAAGCCAGTTCTTTCTGACCCCAGAGCCTGGACTCACCCCTCATTCTCACCACATCCTTCCTAGGAAGAGGAAGTCTTGTCTGGAATATTTTAGTGATCTGGTACCTATTTCCCTGCTTCCCTCTTCTTTCCTCTCTAGGTCTTTTTCCTGCCACCTGCTTTCTGAAGCACGTACCTCTTCACTGAAGTCCCCCTTCCTTCCTTCTTTGCCTAGTGAGTTTTTCTCAATCTTCAGGACTTCTGTACTCTGAGCTTTCTTCTTTGAGTTCTCCCAATACTTTGCTCCTCTCTTAATCAAAATCCTTTGCAGCTAATAGTCAGCTACTTAAGTATTCCAAGGATTCCTAGACTCTGGTCCCAGCACTCAATGAGTTTTATGTGTCTGTATTGGTGTGAATTTTTTTTCTGGAGACAGTCTGTAGTTTTCATATGATTCTCAGAAAAGTAGTTGACCAAAAAAGTTAAGGTATTATTTCTAGGATTCTCCATCCTCCTCCAAGTAATGACCTAAGTAGAAGGGATGAGCTTGTCATATGGACATTTATTTCCTTGGGTAAATATAATAATACAATATTTTTTGATTACCTGGATAAATGAATGTATATAGAAGTAGGGCCATGGGGTAGTGCATAGCCTGTGGCTTAAAAACATAGGATCCAGAACCAGGCCGTGTTTTGGATTGAATTCCTTCTCTGCCAGCTCTTTAGTAAGTGATACAATCTTTCAAAGCCTCTCTTTTCTCACTGATAAAAGGGGCATCTTAATAGTATTTAAGTTAGAGGGTTGTTACTGAAGAGTAATACGGGGTACAGCATGCAGAATGCTTAACACAGGATTGCATAGCATACCTCCCACAATTAGCTGCTGTTATGATTATTATTACTCAAGAACTTTTGAAAGGGGCGGGAGGATGAGGTTCTGATTTTACTAGTGACTGTCATGGAGACATTAGAAAAAGAGTTATCATGCCACTTTGAGTTTTAAAATCTTAGAACCAACATGTTTCTCTAGCCAGGGTGGCAGGTGCAGCTCGGAGACCCCCCTGAAATGTTGTTCTTGGACATTTCCTTTCCCCGTGGCCTCGCCCCTGGCCATGCGTGGCTCAGGCTCTACAGACGTACACCTGAAAGTGCCAGCTAATGGAAATTTTGTGATGTGGGCATTCTGCCCCAGAGGATTTGGACATATGCTTTTTGTGTCTAAATCAACAGAAAAAGAGTGCAGCTGTAGCCACCCCTCTGCATAATCGTTGAAGTAGCCCTTTTCCTTGCACGTTCTTGGAGCCCCTGAAGTGCCAGGCCTGTCACTTACTGTCCCCTCTGTGCATCACAGGTGAGTCCAGTAGGTCAGATGAAAGGCAGAGGCGGGCAGGACATAATCACTTATTTACGTAGCCCTGATGAATAGCTGTACACAGATCAAGACATACATGTTATTTATAATAGTGCAGCCTTAGGGTCACATTGGCAAGAAGCAGACTTTAGAAAAGTGCTTTAGTTGGACACTTATGAACTCTGGCCCATTAATGCACACTAAATATAGAAAAGGTAGCTTGAAATCTCTTTATAGAAAATATATTGTGAGCTGGATTCATTGATATAAGGGGAAAAATTGTCGACTCCTAATTTTCCCATAGTCAGTTGTTTTTTTTTTTTAAAGATTGCACTTGGATTTTTTTTTAATTAAAAGTACAGTTGATTTACAGTGTTGCATTAGTTTCTGGTGTACAGCATAGTGATTCAGTTTTATATATATATATATATATATATATATATATATATATATATATATATATTCTTTTTCAATATAGTTATCATAAGTTATTAAATATAGTTCCCTGTGCTATATAGTAGGACCTTGTTGTTCTGTTTTATGTGTAGTTGGTGTCTGCAAATCCCAAACTCCCAATTTACCCCCCACCCTGTTTCCCCTTTGGTAACCGTAAGTTTGTTTTGTATGTCTGTGAGACTGTTTATGTTTTATAAATAAGTTTGTGTGTATTTTTTTTTTTAGATTCCACATGTAAGTGATACCATGATATCTGACTTACTTCACTTAGTATGATAAAGTATATACCGTTCCTTTTTATCACTGGTATCTGTATGACCTTGGGTGAGTCATTTGCAAATATTCATTTTAAAAATATCTTAGAAAAGGATAGCAGCTTTATACACAATTACCAATAACTCGAAGCAGCCCAAATGTCCTTTCGTTGGTGAAAGGATAAATAAGCCGTGGTTCATCCATACAGTGGAATACTAATTAGCAAATCGGTACTGGTCCCTGCAGCAGCATGGGTGGATCTCAAGTACAGTTGCTAAGGGGAAGGAGCCACACTCAAAAGTTTATGTAGTATATGATTCCATTTATGTGACATTTTGAAAAAGACAAAGCTACAGGAATAAGAACAAGTCGTTTCTGGGGGTCAGGGAGTGGGTGATGTTTTTACTTGAGAGGGGCAGCCTGGTGAGTGTTTGAGATGATGGAGGTGTTCTGTGTCTTGACTGTGATGGTTGGTGGTTACACGAATCTACGCATTTCAAAACTTACACAACTGTACACCAAAAAAGGTGAATTTTAATGTTACATAAATAAAAATAAAATAATTTTTTAAAAGGGTGACAGCATGTACCCTGACACACTCAGAGAGAATTGTGGACTTGCTTAGAGAGGGATCACACATGTCATTAAAATCTCATGAATAGGTTTTATTTTAACTACTACAAGGCAGTGCTTTATAGGAAATCATAAAGGAAAACACTGGTCTACGGGCTCAGTGGTGTAACAATTGACTTCGGTAAACATGCACAAAAAAATAAAAGGTAATTTTAAGGTTATGATTATATTATGAGAATTTAGAGGAGATCATGGATGATTTTTTATTAAATTGAGGGAGATTTATCAAGGTACACTCTTGAAGAATGGGTAGTTTTTAAATAAACTTTTAATTGAAGTCTAATGTGGCTGCAGAAAAGTATACCCTTCTTATGTGTACTGCCTGATGACCTGTCACCAAGTAATCAGCGTCCAGTCTCTGCAACAGACTATCACCAGCATCCTTGTTTGTTCCTTTTGCTCGTCAACCCTTCCCCCAAGTATCAGCACTATCCTGACTTCTGACACCATAGGTTAATACTGTCTGGGAGTTATTTAACTTTATACAAATGGAGCCACGCAGGCTGTACCCCCATGTCCATATTCCTTTGCCCAACATTGTGAGTGTGAGATTTGTCCCCGTTGTTGTATATGGCAGTAGTTTGTTCCCATGGAATGTTCCGTTGTATGACTGTATCACTATTTATCTCTTCTGCAGTTGATGGGCATTTGGTTTGCATACAGTTTTGCCCTCTTACCAGTGGTGCTGCTATGAACATTATTGCTGTATACTTTTTGGTGAACATACATTTATGTGTCTGTTTGCTGTGTGCTGAGGAGTAGCATTGTTGGTCATAAAGTGTTTACTTTTGGTAGATACTGCACACCATGTCCAAAGCCTTTGTGCCACTTTGCATCCCCAGCAGCAGCACCTGCGTGTTCCGGTTGCACCATTCCTCACCAGCATTTGGTGATATGTTTCTATTTCATTTTACTTAAGAATTGTGTTGGATTTTTGGTAGAAAGGGATGGTGAGTGCATGAAGGGTCCTCCAGGCAAGAGGAATGGTCCAGTCAAGAGCATACAGCTAGGGTTGGAGGATGAGTACTTTGGTCCCCTCTTCTGCGTGGTTTCTGTTACCCATAGTCAATCACCATCAAAAATATTAAAAAGAAGACTCCAGAAATAAACAATTCAGAAGTCACAAGTTGCACGCCATTCTGAGCAGCGTGACGAGATCTCACACTGCCATGCTCCGTCCTGCTCCGAAAGTGAAGTGTCGCTTTGTCCAGCATATCCAATCCATTAGTAACTTAGTAGCCATCTAGGTCATCAGACCATCTATCATGTTCAGGGCACCTTTATTTTAATAATGGCCTCAAAGCCCAAGAGTAGTGATGCTGGCAATTCCAATATTCTCTTGCTGCGCCTGATTTGTAAATTGAACTTCATCGTAAATATGTATGTATAAGAAAAAGCATAGTACATATAGGGTTCACTACTATTCTCGGTTTTAGACATCCCCTGGGGTCTTGGAACTTATCTTCCATGGATAAAAAAGCCGGGGGGGTGTTGCTGCTGTATGTTGTTTATGTTGGTTGCACTACTTAACAGTAGTTAAGACTAGAAAGGTGAGCTGGCCTTGATTGCCAGTCTAAGAAAGACATTTGGAATTCATTCATTCTGTGTTGATGAACTAGTGATTTTATTAAGGTAGTAGCATGAAAACAGCAAAGCCCTGCATTAGGAGGAGTTATCTAGCAGCGGGTGTAGAATGTATTGCGGGGAGTGGGGAGGATGATTTAGCAGTTCAGGCCAGAGCTGGATCGTGGCAGAGTAACTGTGAGGGCAGAGGAGATACGATTTGGTGTGGACAGGTAAGATGTGATGAGTGACCAGAAAGTGGAGGGTTAAGGGCAGAGGAGAGTGAGAGATGCCTCTGACCTGGGAGTACCTTAGCCAGACAGGTCCAGATTTACTGTTATCTTTCCTAGTGAGTGACCTGTATTTGCTGTCTCTGTACCTTCACTTTCCTTATGCTTCTCTTGAATGCTTAAAAAATGTTGAATATATCATACATATAGAAGAGTGTCTAAAGCTATTGGTTTAGTAAAGGACAGTAAGATGGATAAGCTTGTACCTACTGTTCATCCTGTGATATAAAACACTCTGTGGAGGCTTCACCTTTGATTATATCCTCCTCTCTGTCACACCCCCCACTGAGTTAACCCCCGCCCTGGATTTTATGCTAATCATTCCTTTGCTTTTCATTATATGCTTTTCATTATATATTTACTATGAATGCATGTCTAAACTAGACTTTGAACTTTAAACAGTGGAACCATATGGCCTTGTTCTATGTGACTTGCCTTTTGGGAACATTTAAAAAAATTTCATCCATGTGGACGCATATAGTGGCAGTTCATTCATTTTCACCCTTGTGTATTAATTCATTGTGTCCATAATCCTCAATTTATTGATTTTTTTCTCCTTAATCTTTTCTCTCTGTGTTACGGCTTTAATCAAAATAATTTTTGCACATTGACCAAACTACTGTTACATATTTGACTCAAGTACATCAATGTACTGTGTCCCCCAGGCTTGAAAAGCTGTCTGATAAACACACGGAAGTTTTTGCTTAATTCTTTAATGCTTACAACGAGTTGGAACCACTTTGTCTCCTGTATGGGAGAGCTGCTTACTTTAAAAATAGAGTTTCTTAGCCTCAGCTCTGTTGAACATTTGCGGCCAGATTGTTTCTGTTGTGAAGGCTCTGCTGGGTCTTGTAATATATTTAACAGCATCCTTGGTCTCTGCTTCTTAGTTGCTGGTAGCACCGGCCTCCCTGTTTGTAACAACCGAAAGTGTCTTTAGACATGGGTAGATGTCCCCTGGGGACAAAATTATCTCTGGTTGAGAACCACAACTTTAAAGGATTAGAAGTCAATGAAAAGGCATTGAGTTAATATGACTGATGTGAGAGAATCATTACTGTAACATTCCTCTTACGTCCCTGCTGCCCCACGCCAGCCCCAGGTTAGTGGCACTGGAGCAGTGGCATATTCTTGTCTCTGGCAGCGGACCTTCCTGGTCCTGGAGATCAGCCATGTCCTCTAGCAAGCGCCTTAGCAGCTTCATCTCCTGTGCGCCTTAGCAGCTTCATCTCCTGTGGGTGACTTTTCTCTATGTGCTTGTGGACCTATATTCTGTATATCCTACATACATGTTCTATATTCTACCTACCTGCAACTCTCTTTGCTCTGATCTCTCCTACCCTAGAGGTAGTCTTTACTTTTATGGGTCTGATGAGAGGATCATGCTAATTGTACTTATAAATTACTTCCATTTCTCCCAAAGCAAAGGAAAAAATGTATTTTTTGAAATTCTTAGTTTAAAAAACTGTAATAAATACATGTTAATAAACCAAAGTTAAAAATGCCAGTGAACTATAAGATGGATATATTTCAAACACACATTTTTAAAGCATTAATGATAGTTTGATATTAATTGGAGGTTAGGCGTTACAGAAAATCTGCAGAATGGTAAACTGAGGGGACCTTTTGATCTTTAAAAATTAAAATTTTGATCTTCAAAATTGAAGTTAAAATCTACTTAGGTGGTACATGTCTCTCCCATAACCTTGTGGATGGATTTTTTTTCACGTGCAACGCAAACCTGTACATGAATCCCAAAGCATTACAAAGTTGGCTCCATCTAGTGTGTGAAAGTATTATACAGCTAAGGGGAGAAAAAATCCTCTACACTAGGGTTCTCTTTGGGTACTTCATTATGAAATTAGAAAAAGCCAAACCAGAGCAAAACTGGACTGTAAGTTCAGGAGATAACACAGGCAGAAATGACCTTCACAGCGTGAGAGAAGAGGTCATTGTACATTGAAACACCAACATCAAGCTCGCCAAACATTTTGTTCTAACAGCCCGGCCTTTATTATTATGTTTTTTTTTTCTTTCTGGACAGAGGTCCTGTTTACAGCATTATCAGCAAACGTGGCGTATCACTTCCATTGTGATAGTCTCAGTACTACTTGGCCTGGCCCCCACTTTTTCTGTATGGAATCCTATCTAACAGTCATGCTCACTTTCCACAGTTAGGAAGCGTTGAGGGCTAGGCCCGTGGACTACACGGTTTTCTTTATCAGACTGGAATTCTTTGTAGCTGTTAGCTTCTCAGTGCAATAGAGTAGTCACTATCTCTGGGCTGTATTTAATCATGTGTCCGCTGAAGGATTCTGGCACATTCTTCATCTCTGTCCATCAGAGCTCCCAAATTTGAGCCATTCTCATACTAACCTTTGCCCACATATTCTATAGGGAGGCTTAAATAAATTAAAAATATATTTGAAAGGAAATGCATAATAAATGGCAATGACAGATGGATATATGTGTATCATGAATGTAATGAAACTGGGAAAAAGAATTGTTAGATCCTCACTAGGTGTGTTGTCTGGAAGGGCCCGAGCCTGAGATCAGAGCTTTTTTGGTTACAAAGGGCAAGTGTTGCGAGGTTGAACACATATTAGCATCAAACGGAGACTTTTCCTGGGATGAAAGAGATGTGAAAGGGCCTTTCTCACTTTGTAATTCCATGGTCATTTAATGTGGAGTCTGTGTGTCTCCATCTGAGATCATTCTGTATCCCACATTTTGGGAAACTTCACTCCATGTTTACCATCTTTGCCAAAGGAAGTTTAGCATTCTCCCCTCTTGCCCTTGAAAGCCTTTTTGAATAATTCTTTTTCCTCTGAGCACTTCTGTACTTCTCTTGTTAACAAGTAGAAACTGTGCCGATGTTTCACATTTTCTCACTCTCTTTTTCAACTATTTGAGGACAAACATTGTGTGTTTCTTTATGTTTCTAGTGAATGCCATTAATTTAATTCATGCTTGGTATAAATACTCAGGGATGCCAGCTTTATTCCTGTTTTTTTTTTTTTAAAGGTAGATCATAGTCAGAAAGTGACCAGAAAAAGCACCATGGTCAATTAATTAATCATTTAACCCATTGACGCATAGTTATTGGGTACCTTCTCTGGGTCTGGAATTGTGCCTGGTTAAAAAGTGAAGAGGTAAACTACACAGACATGGTTTATGCCTTCATGGAATTCAGAATTTAGTGTGGGGTGTGGGGAACAGACAAGTAAGGAGGCGACTCCAGTGCAAGGTTCTAATTTTAGAATTAGTTGGCTTCTGTGTTTGTTGAGTGACTCACAGAAACTTGGAACAGAGAACCGTAGTGAGAGGTGCGTGGGCTCTGGAGTTTCAAACCCCAGATCTGCAACCCATTAATGTCTTGACTTTGGGCAAGTTACTCACCTCACTCCCTGTCCCTCTGCTTCTCAATTTAAATGAAAAGAGATTAAATAAACATAAGGTTTGATATGCAAAAATTAAGGTACAGTTATCACTGTGACCATATGATGAATTCCCTGTCTTCTTCCTCCTTCCTTTTTTTTTTGCCCCCCAAAATGAGGCAGAGACGCAATCTCATTATTTTTTCAGATTTTCTAATTTCTTTCCTGGCACACTAGGAAATGAAAACACATTAATCCTTGATCCAGTATTAGAAAGCAAACATCCCTGTCAACAGGAATATCATTGTGGACGGCGCTTAAAGATCACAAATTCACACAATTTCCTAATTGTCTAAATTAATGAATGATTTGGAACGTTCAGAGTTACTCCAAAGCATTTGTCTCTTCAGAATCGAAGGTCCGTGGTGTATCATTGATGTGTCTCAAGCATATTGAACAGTGCCTGGAACATAGTGGGTGCTCGGTAAATATTTGTTGAATGAATGAGTTTTAATAAGGATATTTTGATTTTTCTGTCTTTTATTCATGATTTTGTCGTGTATCTCTTAAAAATGAAACAATGTGATAACCTATTATGAAAAAGATATATATATATGTGTGTGTGTGTGTGTATACCCGAATCAGTATGCTGTACACCAGAAACTAACACAACATTGATATTTCAACTATACTTCAGTTAAAAAAAAAACAGTGCTATTTAATATTAGGAGCCCAATAAGCTTGAGTGGGAATGGTGATGATTCTCTGTATCTACATCACCGGCCTCATCTGTAAAACCTGGCAGGTAATAAATACTTGGTAAATGTCAAAGAGAGAATTAGGTAGCTTTGTTAGGCACTATTTTTTTTTTTAAGGGCACATGACTTAATTTTTTTCAAGCCAAGATTTAATACTTCTTTTATGTCACTTCATGGCAGTATTACTTGAAATTACACAGGCTATTAATTTAAAATATTGGTGATTTTAACATTTTACTATCAACATAAATATACACTTGGATTATAGGCAAGACTCCCTAGAGTGTAAATCAGATACAGAACGCTAATGTGTATTGAGTTTATTTTGATTGATTGGATTTAATCAACAGACAGGAAGGATTTCTGTGCAAATATTATTTTTCTCATTTCAAATCTTGTTTGCTCAGCATAACTGAAACAGGATGTCATTAGTATAAGTGTGAGTATTGCGATGCTTTAGAAGTTCGGGAAATTTGACTATTGACATAAATTTAGCATCCAGTGAGCTTCTGTACACAAAGAAGTTTGATTTGTTACAGTTTTGCTTATTTGAGTGCATTATTTCCTGCTTGACTTCTGAATATATTTATATACTAAAAATGCAAATTTAAAATGTAATTGACACATTGAGTCAGAGCTGAAGGTTCCTGGGCTGGAAATTGTGCCTGTAGCTAAGACAACCATTGAAAAGCCATTGGGAGTTGTCCATTATCAGAAGAAGTTCCACATCACCATCAACATCCTAGTTTTCAGTTATTCATTATGAATGAATATGTTGTTCACAGATATCTCTAGACCTTTCCTGAGCTTACATTTATTTTCAATCTGCACAACCTCTTCAAACATCCAGTTTCAAAAGCATTTTCACTGTTGTCTCCTAATAATTTTATTTGTCCTGGGACTTGAAGTTCTCTGAGGCTATAAGGGCTGACTTCTCATGCCCTACTCTGTTCTGAAATAGTCCTTTTCCCCTGCACAACACTTGAGTGCTATTTTTTACAGGCACTGTCCTAGGTCCTTTTCATACCTTACCTCATTTAATCACATTAATCTATTAAGTAGGTGATATAAATAATCCCCATTTTACAGATGCAGACCTTTGAGACTCAGAAATGAAATGAGTTGCCCAAAATAAAGCTACGAGATGAACACAGTGTGTGGTATATGTGTGTGTGTCTGCAGAACACCACCATGCTATGCTCTCTCCTGTTGAAAAATGTTGCTAAATTTATACCCATAAGAGAGACGTATCAGCTATTCACTTATTTATAAAAGTGGACCTCTCAGAGGTTTGCTGCCCTCAGGTTGAATCCACTGCCCTGGATTCTTACTGTGTCTTGTCCAAATGAGAGTTTTTGCACTTCCGTCCCACCTTCCACGGTAGCATTGTGATTGTCCATGAGAAAGACTCTTCCTCTTCCCTCAGCTCAGTTTTTGAAATACAAATACTGAATTTTCACGAATGGAATAGGAAGTCAAACTGGCAGAGCATCCTTTTCTTCTTTATCTTCATCCCTTTTCCAGTTCCCCCTTGGACCATAAAGGATGAGGTGGTTCTTTGAGCTCCTGGTACCCTGCTGTGTCTCACTCAGAGACGGAGGCTGGGGAAGGGTGGATTCACCTTCCTTAGTAGCCAGGACCTCAGCTAGGTGATCTGTGGAGGCCACTTCTAATAGCCAAATATTGTGTTGCTTTAAAATATTTTAGTATCTTGGCTCTTGCTTGAAAGAAGAATGAAACTGATGTCTTGATGATGACGGCGGAAGTGCCCTCTCCTGCTTCTGTCCTCAACACCACGTTAGAAGGATGGCAGAGACTTGCTGTGTTGCTTATTTGCTCTTCAGTCTTTAATTACTTAATAAAAGAGTTACTACAGTAAAAGAGAAGTCTACATTTTTATTTTTAAATAAGTTAGGAGTTAGCCACTAAATTGAGAGAAAAACACCATGATTTTAAAGTCCTCAAGTGGAAGACTTGATTTATTATGAAGTCCTAGTGTGAGGAACTTTGCCGCCCCCCCCCCCCCGGCAACCTCCTTACCTTTTCCTGTGTATTTACCTCCATAAGGAAAGTAGTTGCAATTTTACTAAATTCCTCCTTTGAGGAAGTGCCGTCAAAGTGGCAGAATCTCAGTCAGTGTTTCTGTCTTCAAGTTTGTGCTGTCTCAGGAACCTGACTTACGTGGTAGATTGTGGTCATACCCTGTTGCCATTTATAGGAGACCAAGAAACGGCCTGTGAATTGCCTCTAAGGCAGGGCAGTCACTTCCTTTGAAGTGAACTCTAACAGAGACAATATCAGAGCACTCAAGGTAACGAATTAATCTCTCACATTGATTATTACATTAAGAAAAACCAAGCTATTACTTCATGTACTTCTTCCTTCATTCAGTGTTTCAGATAGGATTTGAGATGCCTCAAGGTAGATTTATATTTATATTTTCAGTGCAGAATTTTCTAAACAGTTTTTAAAAAACAATAATTTTTTTTCCTCCAGATGTGTGTATGAGCATCTAAACAGTTCTTTCATAATGCTGACGTAAGCCTAGATCAAGTTTACCTGGGGTTATCTTGGTCTTGTCTGCATTTTCCTTTTCAACCTTAAAGGGCTTCTTTGTGAGCCGGTATAGTGAGCCGTCTTTCAGAAAATGCTGTACCATCATTGTTACAGGAAGATCTGTTATTGGTGGTAGAAGAAAATAGAAACAGGATGAAAGAGATAAGTGTGATTGAGTGCTACTGAACAGTTATTTCTGCAGATAGGTAGTCATTCAAAATTCCCTTCAGTCACACCGTGAGAGTTTCAAATTAGAACTGCTGGGCCAGTTCCTGGTAACTTTTTGTCCTCATGCTTTTATCCATGAAAGCGAGTTGTGTTCAACAACTGAAGCTTCCAGAGGAAAAGTATACAACTGTGTGTCCCACACAGTTGACGCCTATTAACCTCCTTCCTAATGAGTTAAATGCCATCTTCAAATTATATTTCATGGCTCCTTCCTTACCCGATGTATTTTCATTTTGTCACTCATCCATCCATTCTTCCTTCCATCCACTCATCCATTCATCTAGCAAGTCTTTATTGAGCACTGGGAATGAAATAAATACAAAGGACCCTGCCCTCAGGGATGAACAACAATGAAACAGACAAATAAAATGGTTAAAAATTGGGTTACATTGTATAAAAGAAAGACACAAACATTTGCTGAGATAGCAAGTCGCGGAAGTGGGTATTTGTGCTTCAGGTAGGGTGGGCAGGGACACCCTCCTTGGGGGAGAAACGGAAGCCCTGAGACGTCATCTGAGAGATGAGGGGGAGCAGCCCTGGGAAGGAGTCCTTGGGGCAGCCATTCTGGTCTCCCTCCCCTCTCTTACCACGGGGCCTGGTGTGTGAATTTGGGGTTTCTCCAGTGTGAGCCCCTGGAAAGCAGAGCCTCTTGCATCTTGTTTTTGTATCTTCCCCACAGCACTGAGAAGTGCCTCTCAGATGCTGGACGAATCAATAAATGAGCTGAAGGGCCTTTTGGTGGCATCTGATTTTACCCAGAATGTGAGCATGAGGGTATGGGGGGGAAAGGGAGGATGTGTTTGTTACTCTGGAGAGTACCTTTTGAGTTTCATAACCACTTTCATGGTGCTTGTTAACTACCATGTAATAAGTAAGGCTTTCACTTAACATTCAAAGCATATCCATAGTCAGGCCAAGTGGACATTTAAAAAAATCAAACTGTACAAGTAAAGACTTCTTTATTCAGCAAATTAGGGGATCTTACATTCTTGGAGAGATCATTTACATAGAGTATATTGTATATAATCATACATATTATGTTATATAATAGTGGTTCCCAGGCTTGACTTCACATTAGTCTTTTATGAGAATATATAAAAATACGGAATTCAATACCATACCCTTGGAGAGTCTCATTCAGTCACTTGTCTGGGAAAAGATCCTTGACATTTATATTTCTAAACGCTCCTGGGTTGATTTTAGGGGTTGGGGTGGGGAGAAGGGTCCCCAGATGCATTGCAGGTTTGGAAACTATTGCCTGGGATCATAATGAAATATTTGAAGACTGGGTAGGTGCTTCCTAAATTGTACATAGGAGGTAGTTCATGGCACGTATTAGTCCTCACATGGTAAGTACTGTGTGGGTGGTGGGTAGAAGTGTGAATTTACTGAAAAGAGCAGTGACTATCAAAAGAAAAGGCACAAGAAAATGGTATGCTTTGGAGGCAATACAACATTTGATACCCAGATAAAATAAAATAGGAATTCTGACTGTGATAAAACAATGGTTCAACTTTTCTTCCGCTGGGTTTTGGACATGATAACAAGTAAAAGCTCTTATCTCTTCTCTAACTTGCTCAACCTAGTGATTGAATTTTCCCTTCCAAAAAGATTCCAAGGCCCAAATTTAGCAATGGAAAAAAAAAGAAAAAGAAAGAAAAGAAAAAGTCGGCTGTCACTTGGATGTTTGATAGTTTTAAGTTCCATTTTAGTTAAGGTCATCTTTGAAGAAGGTCAGTGAGAACTGTGATGACTCTAGTCGGTTTGCTGGAATTTGGGGCAAGGAGTAGTAATTAAGATTTGAAATGTATTGCAGTACAGGTGATATTTTTAGTCTGCATTCAGTGCTTCATTTTTAAAAATATAGTATTTTTCCTTTTCCTCTGCTACTAATTCTTAGTTTGTGTTTAAATTTTAAGATTTATGTGTATGTGTGTGTGTGTTTACATATGCATATGTCTACGCACTTAGGATGCACATCTGAATAGTACAAATGTGCATGAGAGAGTTGCTTATGTATTATGGATTGATCCATTTTAAACATATTTATTAAACATCAACCATGGACTGTTTATTCTACTAGGTTCTAAAGATACAATGGTAAACCAAACAGACATAGTTCCTGCTGCTCAGAAGACGTCTGTTGAGTAATTGTGTGACGACTCAAGGGGCAGTCATGTTAATATTTTGGAAATCTATGTAATGTTTCATGAATTTTGTAGAGGGTGTCAGATGTGTAGGTCAAACTTTATTCCATTTTCTGGTGGGTATTTCATTGCTGTGTTTAGGAAGATTCCCCAAGAAGCCTAGTATTATATAGATATTTCTGAAGGACCATGAATAGGTTGAACATATACCCCTTAAAGGTGATTTTATTTAAACACTTACATAAACAGTTAATGGAGAGCCTTCTTGGGGTTAGTTAGATTGTCCAGGACAGAATGTCAGGCGACATCATTGACTGAACGTGCCAGGGGAGCCTTTGGCACCACATTGTGCCCCTGATGGAATGGCTGGAATTGATACCATTGGTTTCATGGTCAACATTTGAGATCCCACAGAGGGTACAGATTTTCCCTGTGTGTAAGCATGTAATAAATCAGGGTTTCAATTCTAAAATTTACCCGGATACCTTGTAACTTAATGCAGCTTCAAATAGTGTCCAAGGTGGGAGAGAGTCCAGCTTGGTCTTTTAAAAAGTAATCCCTTAAAGGTCCTGATACAATAATTTCCTACCTTCTCCATTTTTTTTGATCTTCCACTTTTTCTATGTGTGTTTTTTTTTTTTTCCTCCGTTGCATTTCCACTGGTTCTCTAGATTGGTTAATGTGCATCCAAAATAGACAGTTCCAACCACAATCATCATCATAAGGGCTGTTTTTTAATTGAGAGCTTGCTATATGTCAGAGAGTGTGCCATACACATTGCATATATTCTCTCCTTCAGTTCTAACAGTAACTTAGGATAGCTATTTATCATTTCCCCTTTCTTGTGTGAAGAAACTGGGTTACAAAAAGTTGAGTAAATTTGCACAAGGTCAGAGAACTAGTAAGTGGTGGGGTTTGAACCTGGATACGTTGGTGGCAGAACCTGTATCCTTGATTTTTATGCTGTATTGTGCTAGAGGTAAAAGAGAGGTGTGGAGGAAGTTGGTAAGGGAAATAGTGTGGCATCTTAGTCCTCTGTTTACCTTAACACTCAGCACAATGCCCATTGTGTGGAAAGTACTCAGTAACTATTGTGATGAATGACTGAATGATTCCCCACCCCACCCCTATTCCTTCCATTTATTGGTCTTCAGTTTTACCAATAATCTTTCCACTTTTTGCCACTTCTCTCCACTCTTGTTCCTTCTCCCCTCACTCCCCACCGCCACCCTAGTAGAGTGTGATCCCTTCCTATCAGGACCATCGCAGTGGCCAGTCTTGCCCCTCCTCTAGGTGGTTCTCAGTATAGCAGTCAGGGGGACCTTTCTGAAGACTCAGATCTGAGCCCATCTCTTCCCTGCTTACAGCTGCTCAATGGTTTCCTGTTCATCTTTGAACAAGATCAGTGACCCTTCCCTGATCTCCCAGATCCCGCATGGTCTGGTCCTAGTCACTGCTTTAGTCTCACAGATGCCATGATTTCACTTACTCTCTGTCCTCCAGCTGCTATGAATCTTTCAGCTCCTCACCTCAGGATTCTTGCATATGTTGTTCCCATTGCTCAGAAAACTCTTCTTCCCTGCCCTCCCCACACCCTTACCCCATGACTGCCACCCCAACTCACTTATCAGCCCAGAGGGCCATGCTTAGGGGAAGCATTTTCTGACCATTACATTTTATGCTTTCCCAGCTCCCTGTGGCAGTCATCATGTTTTTCATTATATATTTGGATGATTATTTACTATGTGTCCCGCTAGACGGTAAACCCCAAGAATTTCCACAGTGTCCAGGACATAGGTGTTCTGTAAATATTTATTCAACAAAAGAAAGAATGAATTTTAAAAATGAGCAAAGAATAAAAGGAGACAGAAATAGTTTGTCTGAGACTCCTGGCTGGATATTTCCTTGTATTAAAGGGAAATTAAAAAAACATAATTTTACTACATTATGGAATGCAAGTTTGATTTGTGGCTTATAGAAATTGCATTGTCTTCCAGCCATTTACTTTGGAGACAGACTCTGAGGCACAGAGAGGTGAAGTAACTTTCCCAGGGTACACAGCTAGTCAGTGTCAGATGTCTTTGTTCTGACCTTTGAATTGTGTGTAGGGAGAAACAGACACATTTCACTAACTGTGCAGAACATGTTTGGTGTGCTGAGTCTGTAGGAGCTGCATTCGTATTTGATAATATTGATGTTGTCACGTCAGAATTGTAAGGTGTCTTTTGAGAATACGTATTGTCATTATTTTTTTCTCTTCTTGTATACCAGTGCATTCAGAATTTAAATGGATGGCAGTCTAAGAATACACAGATGTCTGGCCTAAAGATGTCCCAAAAGATAGTGCCCGCAGTTAGAAGCAGCTCGGGTTTGACTTCCACTAGTCCTGGGCAAGGAGAGCCTTCCTGATATTCTTGGGGTCTGAGGGTGAGGAATGCTGTCCGGATCTCTAGCCTGTCAGCAGGAGAGTATGTTCAATGATTAAGCCCCGGTTCCAAAAATGCCTGTGCACGGATGCAAAGCAGCCAGAGGCGTGTGATGATGCCGGAGATCTCCCTAGTGGAGAAGGGCACAAGCAGTCCCACAGCCCTCCTAGGTTCTGTGGCTCTCTTAAGTGTTAAAAATTCACCGGTATGTGAAATTACCTCTCCTTTCAAGTTCTCTAATAACGCGCAGCCGCTGCAAGCCTCAACCGGTCCCTGCGCTCGGGGAGGGCTAAGCAAGCATCCCGAGGTGTCACTTGGCTGCTGGGCTGGATTTCTGGCGGCGCCTGGGTCCTTGCATAGCCCCCTTTGCAGAGTGAGGCAGCATTTTTGTCCTGCAGGTACAGTAGGTACTGGATTAAACAGGTCTGCGGTTGCAGACAGACACCAGGCACCGTTCTAGCACGAGCTGTGTTTGGATTGGAGTTTCCAGGGCCTTATCAGGAGCCACCCCTAGTGACACAGCCAGTGCCAGAACTAACTTTGACTTTCACTCTTCGCCAAGGGCTTGCAGAACACCTTAAAGGAAAAAAGATGGAGGCGCTTAGAGTTCAGATGTTCATGCCTTGTTCCTTTGAAAGCTTATATCTGTAAGTGAAGTTTTATTCTGGAAATAATCCTGGGACCACTTAACAGGAGTTTTGTTCTTGTTTTTGTTTTTTTCTTTTTTTTTTTTAAGGGGAGGACAGAGAAAGGGAAGATTTATTGGTAGTTAAAAATACTGGAACTGTTACTTTGTGACTGTGGCTTTAATCGGCTTCAGTTGTAACCTCTAGTAGGTGGCTGTGACAAGGATAACAACTAATTTGTGGGGGGAATCAAAATGCTAGCCCATTAGCTCTGCCTTCTTGTTTAAAAGGGAATGTTGGTCTTAAATTAATAATGCCAAAAAATGACTGCTTGAAAAACCTGAGTGAGAACAGAGCTTGATTTATGATTACAAGGTAGGCTGCAGCCCAGGTTTGTGATGAATAAAAAAGGGTTTTCCTCAGGAAAAGGAGGGTGCTTAGTGACATTTGTCAAAATTGCCCCATTGCAAACACTCTGGATTTTTGCTTTCTCCCTTTTTCCCCCCTGACTGTGGAATAGGATTAGTTGCATTAATAAACATCTCATTTGCATTTCTGTATATTGATTTTTTTTTTTTTTTTTTGGTCTCTCTAAGAGGAAAACAAAACATCCAAACCTCAAAATCCTCTATCTGGCATAGAATGTAGAACAAGTTTGAAATGGGCATTTCAAAGAAATATTAAAATGGAGAAATGCTAAATGGATGATAACTCCCCCCCACCCCTCCCCTCTTCTTCCAACATTTTCTTTCAATGTTAGGTGGTAAGATTTGAAAACAATGCTAAAAGCTGTTTCCCTAAGTGAATAGGCATTCAAGCAAATCAACTTAAGCAAAAGCCACCTCTGGAGCTTAATAATTATTTACTGAACGTTCCTGGGTCATGAGAGAGGTTTTGATTAAGTCAGAAAAGCATTATGTTCAGCAGCTTGTGAAGGTGTGTTTAAAGACAGCAAGAATAATGGAAAAATACTAAACGTAGCAGAACTATTTTTAGAACTTGATTCTTAAAAAAATAAAATTCCCACAGATTTAAGTGTGGCATAAGTTCCTGATATTCAGTAGATATATCTTTAAAAGTTTTTACAGTAGCTTTTAGAATGATTTCTGATTTCTTGTGCTATTTTTGCTGTATTGAGTTTGCCTTTATAGTTTTTTTTCCACTGTACATGTCATTAAAACAGTTTACTCATGTCTCTAAAGTGATAGAACATTTTATGAACAGAGTATACGTAATTATGTATTTAAAATGTCATCATGTTAGAAATGTTATGAATTTCTGCTTTGTAAATCAGATAGCAGTTAGGGAGATGAGGGTTGTTCTTTGTGATTCATACCCCACAAGAATGTCCTCCATAACTTACCAATTTTTAAAATATTATTTTAAAGCGAATTAATGGAGGTCATGAATGGATGCACCATACCATTCTCATGCAGCATAAGGGCAGTAGTGATGTCATCCTTGAATTTATACCCAAATTAATTCTTAATTTCAACTACATTGGCTTAATTGATTTTGATTTTTTTCCCCCTGGTTAACTAAAATACTTGCCACAGGAGCAGGCTTCCCTGACAGATTCTCAGAATGAAATTCTTAGCATACATCTTTGACAAAACTTGTGCACTGAGCTGTTGCCGATTAACTCTTTGTGCCTGTTCTTTTAGGGAGGACGCACACTGTTTAATTGTTTCTTTTGTATTTTCCTCCAAGAAAGCAAAGGACCACCAGAGCAGAAGGCAACATTGTAAGAGATTTGGCTTTCTAGAAAATAAGTTGTCAGTTTTCACTAGTTTACCAGATACTAAGATGTTCAGAGGATACCAGTTCAGGAGTCATTGCATAACTTTTACTTAACTGTCTGCATGGTGTGCTGGCCACCATTCTAAGACTCTTACTTGCATTAACACTTTCAGTTCTCATAATGACTCTGTGACAAAGGTACTTTTTTCCGACCTCCATTTTGCAGATGACAGAATGGAGGTTCGGGCAGGTGAAAGATCCAGTCCAAGTCATACAGCTGAGAAATGATGGAGCTGAGATTTCTGCAGAGGTACTCTGGGTCCAGGGCTTTATGCTTTCCTCTGTTCTGTGATATGGATTCTTATCTCAGATACTAAATGAATTGCTCTTTCTTCCTCTGCTTTTAACTGAGTTGGTTAATCCAATGCCCAGATTTCTGAATTACCCAAACTATAACTCCTTTGAGCCTCTGAGGGGCCAGAATGAGTTCAGTGCCACAGTACGCATCTTTCAAGCGTATTTCCTTGTATCCAGTTCACTACTGATTTTAAGGCAACTGTTGGGGGGAGAAGAGAACTCTACTAAATATATACATTGATTATACGACCTATTCTGATTTGAGAAGTCTTAAAATGTGGAGGGAAATTTTGTATTAGAATTAAGTTAATACAGTAGGTCTCTAGAGCTTAGAGCTTTTTGGAAAAAATGTGTTCTCTGTCCTTGGAGAACTGAAGTAAATGGTTTGACTAAAGGTCTTCCAACACTAAGGTTCTAGCATTACCTACTTTTAGGAGGAGGTGAGGTATTTGATAGAATAGAGATACCAAACTTACTAATTGGGGAGAGATTTATTTCATCCTACTATGTGGTAAGTATTCTTCTAGGTGCTGGGGAATTTATTGTGAATAAAACAGAAAAATCTCTGCCCTTGTGGAGCTTGGCTCTTTCTGGTCATGAAGGGCCAGGAATATTCCAGCTCTATCCTTAAGTCTGGGACTCATCCTCATGGTCAAAAGTGGCTGCTGGAGCTGCAGCCATTACAACTAAATTCTAGGAGACATGATAGTAGGCAGTGCAAAGACGGGTATCTCTTTAGGGAGAATTCTTGGAAATACCACATGACCTTTCTGCTTTAGTCTCATTGGCAAAACTTAGGCATGAAGCTAACCTAGCTCCTGGAAAGTTGGGAAATGTGAGTGGCAGTGTACCAGGTGAAGCAAGGAGAAAATAGAATGGATACTAGATTGTCTGAATTGTAGATCTTAGGCTGAAACTTTGATTATTTCTTTTGGAATAACTGATATTTTCTAAAATGTCACAAAAATGAACTGTGGTCTAGGGCCAGAGCCCATCCAACTGGCTCAAACAAAAATGGAGACTGTCACTTGTGAGTCAGTTCCCAATGTCCAGGGTTATCAAGGCTAGAGAGATGGTTTGATCCAGATGCCTGGTGTCATCCAAACACTGGCTCTGCCTTCATTCTTCCTTCTCCTCAGTCCTCTGTTTCCTCTTTCAATTCACATTATTGTTTCACCTCATTTGGCTCTCTTTGCACACAGGTCCAGGAAGTTCCAGATTTACATCCTAGCATCTTTCCAAACCTTAGTATAGAGAGAGTTCTTTTACCCCAGTAATTCTAGCCAAAGACAGGGCTGACTCTTATTGGGCTGTTTTGGAGCACAAACCCATTTGATACACATGGTGACTGGTTGAGCCTCTGTTGTGTTTCTATGTCTGGAGTTAGAAGCATCACTATAAGCTACCTCATGAACTGACAGTGAGGAGGCTGGTTTTCAAAGATGAAATTGGGGGGTACTTTGCCAAAGAAGTGGGACAGGATGCTGGGCAGGCATAAGTAGCATGTGACCACCTTAAGTCATTGCCATTATTTGTAAGGCTGTCCCTTCAGCTATGACAGGTGTACCCATGCACTGCTCCTGAGACCGTAATCGGTCCTTTTGTCTTGATTTCCACACAGTATTGCAAACTTTGCATTTTGGTAGATACATCCTAGACATGCAGTAATTGTTAAGTGCTGGCAGTCTAAGGCTTTTGAATCTTCTCTGACCTGTTGTGATGTTGCCAGGACAGGTGGACAGAGCATGCCCTGTGACTAGGGCAATTATTTGAGTAGAGATAGAAGAGCTTTCTGTCTTTAAAAAGATCCTTCCAATTACTTTCACATTCATTTCTGAATTCTGTCATTAGATTGTCATAGTTTTGGATAAAAAGTTCTTCCTTTTAAAATACTCTTAAGTGGGATATCTTGTCATGCCATATTAATTACTTACACCTTTTAGGGGATGAATTTTTCAGAGCCTTTTAAAACACGGCATTTAGATGTGAATGAGATTCCATAGTTGGACAGAGTAAACAAGAATTCTAAAATGTGGTCTAGTAAAAGGCAGCTTGATAGGAGAGACAGGAGGAAGCTTGAATGTGGGGCACCTCAACTTTATCTGCGTTATAACATTTTGATAGTGGGTTGTCGGAAATAATTTCCTTGAAGGGCATTGTGTGAATGTTAAGTGTGGAAACCCATCAGTGGGAAGTGGAGGACAGTCATGGTCATAAAATGAGGAAATGGCATCCTCCTATGTGTGTTGGAAAATGTCTTTTAATATTAAAGAAATCGGCACTTTCCTCGGTTGGAGTGCTTAGAAGTGCAAGACTCTTTGGGAGTGGTGAAGATAATCAACTTAAAGAAAATTTGGTGATGAAAAATTTCTGGAAAAATACTGGTCTGATATTACAGAGCTCTTCCAAACATTTTTGGTCATCCCTCCTAGTTAAAGTAAGATTTTTTTCAAAGCAAACTCTCTCAACATGTTTTTATTTTACTTGGAAATTATATACATGTGTCCCCTTTACTAGTACTGTATTATAATATCCACCATACGCAAAAATAGAAAGTGGAAATGATGGATAAACTCAATACAAATGTTCTCATCTTTTTTTTCTGCACCCCAGGGTATCATTTTTGTACCCTCCTTTGAAGAATATTGGTATATTGGGAGCCCTATTATTTTGCTCTTTGATCTAAGCAATTATGGTGATTACTCTTCTGGCACTTGTTGAAAGACCAGTTTAAAGATAATTAAGCCTGAATATATATGGAGAGTCTACATTTTTTTTCAAACTCATTGGGGTCCAGGTCTTGAAAAGTAACGATTTCAGATTTTGACTTATGTATGATTGGGGGTTCTTGCTTTTTAGAATGTTTTCGTCCTTTTGTGCAATGAAAGTTACAGAGCTCCAGAGGACAGGCGTAGCGTCTGCCTTGGACACCATGATATCCTCTTGTCTAGCAGAACCTGGCCCTTGGAAAATGTTCAAATATTTGTTGAAGGAAAGAAGAGGAGAAAGACAAGCTGCACTTTGAAATCCTTTTTATTTTCTCTGTGCCAGAAACCTGTAGTATTTATTGTCTGAGCTGGTAATGTTACCAGAAAAAGTCGTTTGGCAGGTTTTCATTTTTTTTTCTTGACCCCTAAAACCAAGGTTAGTGATGACTGAAGTCCAGAAGACCTCAGTTTTTTAAGCCAAACTGTGAAATCTGGTACTTTCACATTTATATGGATTATACTCTCAGTTATTTTAAGTGTGATACATATTTATCATATGTATCATATATCATATATACTACACATCAGACATACCATGTATTTCACATATATATCCTCTATACAAGTAACAGTATATTCTCTTATTGGTGCTTGGTTCCATCATACATGATGAAAAACTCATCCTTACGCTTAAAACGTGATTACTTTGAAAGGAAGGTAAAGGTTAAGATAATGGAAGTACTGATCATTCTGAAATGTTAGATCCCCTGACTGACATTTAAAAAGATGTATCCATTTACTGACTCTTATTTCAGTGATTTTTGCACTTGAACTTACTTTTTAAAGACTTTTAGCTAACAGAGCAAACTGTTTGGGGCAATTTTTATAGATTCAGCCTGTAGGTTCCTTACAGATGTTGTAACCGTCATTGGTGGTATCTGGACAGCTGTTTTAGTTTGTTTGGTGTTTCAGCCCATTTGGCAGGAGTGTGTAGTCCTTCCCTTTCCATTCCATTCAACATGTTGGGTTCAGTTATCAGAGCTCTTGTCAGGGTTACTGGAGGTAGGAATTGGGATGTGAATTTCCTCAGACATGGAAGAGAGTGTTCTGGTCAAGAATCAAAGATGTAGGTTCCTGTCCCAGCTCTCCTCTGAAACAGATGGGTGATCTTGGGTGTTTTAATTTCCAAACGTGGCATCCGAATCAGCTGCAGAGTTTTTGTAGACATATTGATTCCTGGGCCTTCCCTAACCTGAAATCAGAATGTCTAGGGATGGAGCCTGGGCATTTTGATTTTAGACACAGTCCTCAGCTGATTTTGGGGGAGCCAGCCTTTTGCATTTGGAAACGCTGGTAGCCTAACCTACCCATGACACGGCTTTCTCACCTGTGCATGAAGTTAATTATTATGCCTTCTTATGTCCCCACTGGGTATGTGAACATCAGCCATTGTGCTTTGCTGGACATAATGACATTGTATCCAGTTCTGGCAAATGCTAGGCTGTGAGCTCTATTAATTGAATGATTATAATGAAGATCAGTTTTTTCCTGGAGAAAAACTCTAGGATTTTTACTTTCTATCTCATGAGAGAATTGCAGGGAAAATTGTCTTCTTTCTCCACCCCTGTAGAACTTTGTCATTTCCTCTGAATCAGACAGAGACTGCCTAAACCTTCACAGTCAGATCTGCTCTGGTCCAAACTTGCATATAGGCTTACAAAAAACTGCTTCCTTGCACCAAAAAAGAGGTAGCATGTTCATGGTTTCATATTATTATTTTTTTGCTGCCAATTTGTGAATTTTGTTCCAATTTATCCGACCTATGTTCCAGTCATTATGCTAAGCTTTTTACATCTATTACAAATTTTAATCCTCCTCACCGTGCTGAGAGGCAGAGGTACTAAACACTCTATGAATAAGGAAAACCAAAGCTCAAAGAGACTAACTTGGCCATAGTCACAGGTTAGTAAGTGGCAGAGCTGGATCCTGCCTGAGAAATTGAAGAGAGGAAATGCAGGGGAAAGTTTATCAGCTCTTTCAGCCTAGAAACTAACTATTTCACCTGACAGCTAGATTCATGTCCTGGTTGACCAAGATACAGAGACCAAAGACTGACTGATAAGGTTTAGTGAAGGGGCGTTTGCATTGCTGTCAAAGGTAGGGATGGTCATGCAGATGTTTGAATGGCTAAGTATTGGATGCCATGGAATTTCTGATGTATTTAAATGGTTGATCAAGGCAGTGGAATTAACTATTTGAATTCAGGAATATACCGGATAGTTCAGAGCATGTGTCCACCTACTTACACCATCACAGAGAAGGGGGAGGCTTTGAAAGCTAAAAGTGTAAATTCTGCCATCGAGATAGGAACTCAGGTCACATTCATGGCTACAGCCAGTGTGTTGGGCACTTTAAGTTAGCTGACGATGGCTCATTCAACCACTGCAGTGCATGTAGGAGAGGCTCAGAGAGGTTGAGCGGCTTGTTGAAGATCAGTTGCTCAGCAGTAATGGAGCTCGAACTTGTGTCCCCTTGATGGCCGTCCTTCTTGAGTCACCACTGAGCAGTTCCCAGTTCTCAGAGAAGTTGTGTGTCTGGCTTCAGTGATTTGGGCAAGTGCCAGTAAAGGCATTTGCCTCCCGAAGTTGGCTTTCAAAGAGTGATTTCTTACGGTGAGGCATACACCTTCCCACGTGGAACTAGCTGAGAGTCAGATAATCTAGATAATTGACTTAATTTGGAGGTATCTCAGAAAAATTAGGTGACCCTGGCTTTAAACTCTATGAGATTAGAAACCAGGTATTCCCTGCACCTGGCACAGAGGAAACACTCAATAACTATTTGTTGAATAAATGACCTTTACATAATCTGATTAAAAGGAATCAGACTGATGGAATTAGGATTACCTAATGCAGATTGAGCTTTCTGGGCCCTGGATGAGTTCAGTTAGCTTTTAAAGTTAAATACATTTGGACAACTCTTCTCGCTTATCATTAGTGGTTTAAACATCAGGTCCTCATTTTAAAAATAAGCTTTTGGCCACCGGTGATGTTCTCACATAAACCTCGACTTTGAGTCTAAAACATTATTCTCATTTGACCTGCTAGCATTTTGAAGTGTAGATATCTTCATTTTTGTCTGTAAGGTGATAATTGCGGATTCAATTATTTCTAAGAGAAAGTGATATTTGAAAGACTGAGAGTAAAGCTGAAAATCTGAGAGTCATCTTTAACATGGAAATATCCCGCAGGGAGTGTGTGCAGTGAAGTGGCTACATCTTCCTTTGCATGGTTTTCTTCCTTTCTTTTATTTTCTTGAGAAGATTTATTAAAATAATATCAATCAGCTGAGCTCTGTTAGATTTTCTTTAGTGGGGTTTTAATTTTTTTATATGCGTCTGCCATAGAAATCTGTATTTCTTTTCCTGATAGGACATTCCAGTAAATGTTTTCAATGATATTGTTGTTGACTTTAAAGTCTGAAACCTTAGTGCGGTTGATACCTAGTAACTTTAATTTAAGATGTCTGAAGAATGCTTTACTGTTAATTGAAAGGATTTTTTCCCCCAGTATCACAGCCAATGGCTTGTCTTGAGCAGCTAATTAGTGCGATTATTCCACAGCTGCATTTGCTACAGCACAAAGGTTTGCTCCTGTTTTTTATCAAAAGGATCAGTCTCTCTGGGAATGTTTTAACCTGACAGGCTTTGAATAGTAAGACCGTCTATTATTTATTTATTTATTTTTAAATAGCCTTCTTTCCCTGGTTTGGAAAAGTACATGTGAGCTTTGAACACAGACTCAAAAGTGGAAAAATGCGTCTTCTTTTGATGCTCTTTTAGTTGAACCTTACCAGGTGAATGGATTCTTTTTGAGTCCTGGCTAGGTATTTTTCTTGTGTGAGTGAGTGCATGACGTGAAAATAATAAGCAGGGTATTAATACTGTTCAGTCTGTGTGCATCTGTAGGAAACTATAGAGGAAAGAGAGTTAAAGTTTTCTGGGATACTGAAGACTTCCAGGAGAACTAGTGTGCTGGATACGAGTCACTACTCTCCCATCCTATTGTCAAAATCCTGCCCGTGATGGCCCAAGTCTCCTTTCTTCTAGCCAAATGGTGCCTTTGATCACTCTGGTCATTTCTTCACGCTTGTGAATTAGTTCATGTTCTTCATGTTCTGAAATTAGTGGCATATCTCCTCCCACTAAAAAAATATTACGGCTTTATTATGACTTGGAGGGGGGAAAGCAAAGAAAAAGAGATTGATCTGTAATTCCACTGCCACTCTGACTGTGATTATCTTTATACACACCCTGCTGGTCATACATGTATTTGTACACACACACACTCTCTCTCTCTCTCTACTTATTCTAAATTAGAATGTAAATAACTTTTGAATCCTACTTTTTAATTTACTCTTACAACATGCATTTCTCACTTTGCTCCGTACTTGTGCATTTAAAAAAACAGGTAATATATGATCAAATCTATGTATCATAGTTGACTTTTTTAACCAACTTTATACTTAAATCTTTTGAATGGTTTTGTTTTTTCCCTAAGTTTATTGAGTCATAACTGACAAAAATTGTATTTAATGTGTATAATGATATATCTATAAAATATGTAATGTGATGATTTGATACATGCATACATTGTGAAACACATCTATTGCCTCACAGTTACTATTTATTTTCTTCTTTTGTGGTGGGAGCACTTAGGATCTACTCTAAGCAAATTTCAAGTGTACAATACAGTATTATTAATTATAGTTACCATGTTGTGCATTAGATCCTCAGAACTTGTGTTGTAACTGAAAGTTTGTATTCTTTGACCCATATCTCCACTTATAATTTACATATCATGCTCATACAAGGGAACAGATTTAGGTGGTTCAGAATATTTTGCAATTTATAAACAGCTTTGTAGTGCAGTTTTTCTGCATTTTGAATTATTTTCAAAATCATCCATCAATGAAATTTCTGAATCAAATTGATAATATTGTTTTCTTAAGGGATTGTGATACCAACAGTGGCTCAGGGTAACTTTATCTTTGTACTTTTTCTTTTTTTAAATTGAACTATAGTCAGTTACAATGTGTCACTTTCTGGTGTACAACATAATGTCCCAGTCACATTGCACTTTTTCTTACAGTGAGCATTTTTTTAAATTGAATCATACCTGGAATACTTTATTGCAACTGGCTTTTCTAAGTTTATTATATTACATAGTTTTATTCACAACAATAAGTATATCTCTACACCATTTTTAGTGGCTGGATGGTATTAAGTTATATGAACCTATCACAGTTTATTGAACCAGTTTTCTGTGCTGAGTAATGAGTTATCTGCTAGTATAATTTTTATTGTGTAGTTTTCTGGAACTCTGAGGGTGAAATGCAAACATTTCTTCATCCATTATGAGTGGAGATTTTTGTTTGTTTTTGTTTTTGATTTTTTTTTTTTACCTGCAGAGTTTGAAGTTTCCTATCTTTAAGGAGTTTATAAGGATGGTCAGTGATTTCAAGGCTTTATTTTGCCTTTTGTTAGAGGATAAAGACGAGACTGGGATTGATACTCAAAGAAGGAAGCTTAAAGGTGCAAATACTTCTCTTGAAGAATAACTTTGGAGTGAATATTTTCTCAAATATTACTCTTTTTCTGTTGCCAGTTGCTAACTAAGGTATTATATTCTTGGCCCTAAAAAGTGATTTTTTTTAAAGAAAATTATATTACTGGAAACAATTAAATTTTCTGGATAATAACATTTGTTGAGGCAGCACTGCATGGCGATCATTGTATTAGGGGATTTGTGTGCATCATTTTCTTCATTATTTTCTTTAATCCTCCCAAAATCCCTAAGAGATAGGGCTTTAGAGTATAAATGATACAACAGACGTTTAAAAAATATCTCCTACTTTGATAAGTGGGTAGATTAAAAAAACCTACTGTTATTTCTATTTCTCTTTTCTGGATATGGTAACAAGGGCAGAGAGAGGTTTAATGGTTGATTTTGGAGGGCTGGCAAGATAAGCAGTAAAAAACTGTATTTCGGAAAATCAGGAAGTCCTTTCTCTTTTGACTTAGGACAAGTGTTTAAGCATTTTAAATAATTTTGGGTAGGGTCAGTATCAGCACCGTTAGAAACAGGCCTCATGGGGAACTCACCGAGCACGTGTAGGGCAGAGCAAGCCAAGATGAATCAGAAGAAAAAACAGTACAAAGAAAACCAAGAAAAGAAGAATTGGGTTGTCAAACCAGCTTGCATTCTGCGCTCTTTCCCAAAGGCTGAGGTCGAGTTCAGTGTTAACATTTGGGTCCAGATGCTTCTTTCATTAATGATTTTTACTTCCTGTATCATAGGAAAATGTCCCCATGATAAAGTTTACCTATTCTTTAAACCATTCTGTGCTAGTAAACATCTTAGATATCTCCAAGGAATTTAGATAGCATGTAGGAGTAGGTATTTGGTTAGATTCGGTTATAAAAAAGGAAATCAAGTGATGTATTTTTAACTGTGGAAATCTGGGTGCCATTAAGATGCCTTGCTTCTTGGCACTTCAGATGGTGGCACTATATTTGGTGGTGATGAGTAGTCTGCAGTATAAAATGTCAAAAAAAAAAAAAAAGCCGCATGATAAAAATGCCTAGATGCAATCAAGCCGACTTACTTTAATTCAACTACTAATGACTTAAATCCTGTTAGCTCTTGATTTTCAATTAGGTGGAGTACTATTCCGCGATTTGATTATATTTGCACAGGCTCATTTCATAGTTTGGTGCAATTTAGGGTACCCCCAAATGCAAACGCAGGGTCTCATTAGAAAAGTAAATGTGTGTCTTTTGGTTTTCCCACAGCAGTTCCGAGGAGCATCCCGGGGCCTCCAAGCCTCCGATAAGCTCCTCCAGTATGACATCACGCATCTTGCTACGCCAGCAACTCATGCGTGAGCAGATGCAGGAGCAGGAACGCAGGGAGCAGCAGCAGAAGCTGCAGGCGGCCCAGTTCATGCAACAGAGAGTGCCCGTGAACCAGACACCAGCCATAAACGTCAGTGTGCCCACCACCCTTCCCTCTGCCACCCAGGTGCCGATGGAAGTCCTTAAGGTATGTGAGTGTCACCTTGTTGGTTGGGCCAAGCCTTCTTCAACATTCTCCATTTTCTAGCTGTTTTATTTATCTCAGTGTGTATTTGGTTATATTGGAACCATCGGAATCATATTTGTAAATGTCAGCTCTATTGATTTCTACATGGCTTTGTGTTTTCAAAGAAGGATGTTAACTAACTGTAGATTTAGTAGTAACCCTCACTAAATGATGTTCCAGGAGAAATTACAAGTTAGGATAGGTGTTTGTTATAATGATATCTTTCTTTCTTTGGGAAAGTTTCCTAATGTACAAATTATCTGAAATGAGCCTCTTCTAATAATTTGTATGTAATTTTTTTCTCCTAAATACATTGCATGGGCCATTCTTTAGTTTCCTTCTGTCCTTTGTAAGTAAACTTGGCTGTAGAATTTGAATCTTTTTAGAAAGTCTCTTCAGATATAAAACTGTAGCAGAGCTTTCTACCCTTTAGTAACCAGACTGTGTAATCCTTTAACTGATGTGAGTTGTCTGTTTTGGGTCTCTTTGATTTCTTGCTAGAGTAGAAACTGCAGGAGCCTGTTAGCATCATTCTATCAGGGACATATAGCTTCCTAATTACTGAAAAAAATTGTAACAAGTCTAAGAATAGAATTCTGTCTCACACACGTATCCTCCACATCACATTGGGAGGTACTCCTTGTTTAAAGATAAACATTACAACTCTTAAATGTGACTGATGCAAGTGAAGTTAAAAGAAAAGTAAGGGGACCTCCTTACTTCTTAATTTCTTTTATATCCATTCACCTGATTGATTCATCCTGAAGAGTCCCAAGTGTTACTGTTCATTAAGCAAGGTGAACTGTACCCACTGGTAATTCCTTGTTGGTCTTTGCATTCATTCCTGTGCTCAGAAAGTACATCTCCCACTATTTCAAGTTTACTATTAAAACGCATAGACGGAATGACGTTTTATACTTGGGAAGCAACCTGTGATCCTTTCCAGGAAGTAGGAAGGGGATTCTTCAAAAATAAAAGTTGTTTTCTTATTTGCAAAGACTCTTAAAATGTAGTGATGAACTAGTGAAACTCTTTCATAGAGAAACCAATTATTCTGCTAGGGCGAAAAAGATCCAAATGGTTTAGTGTAAAATGTTACTCTACTGTGATTGAAGTTCTGGATATTGCCACAATTAATGATTGTTTTTTGCCCTCCACCTTCCCCCCAGTAAAGGCAAGGTTTTCTCTTGGAAATAGATTCTACATGAAATCTTTCTGTTCTGCTTGAGTGCAAACTGACAGTCACTAGGTGTCTATAGATGTAAGATTTATTTAAGATTTAAGTTGTCTTGTGCTCATAAGAATCATAATTGTTTTTGTCTATACCACAGATTATTTAAAGTTGTATGAATTAAATAATAATAATGTGGAGAAATATGTCTTTTTTTTTCTTTAATAGTCTTTTTTTAATCTGAAGGGCATATTTTAGAAGAGATGACATGGATTTGTGTTAGTAGTGGTTTATGTCCAATTTGAAGGTAATGCTTGATATTACATTAAAGTGTATTAGTTGAAATCTATATTCCTATTAAGGCAGTTATATCCGATAAGGGAGAAATTACCCAAATATGTTGAACCATCATTTCCATATCATCTTAAAGATGGACATCATTTTTAAATGTTTTTATTACTTAAAGTATGTAATTTTGAAATGATTAAAATTAAAATCTATACTAAATGGTTTGAATAATATACCCGTTTTTCCTTATATGTTGCCATGTTCTGGTAACACCTGCCTTAGCTGCAACCCTCAATTTAGTTAGGCCGGAAATATGTCCAAAGTTAAAACACAAATAAATTAGGAGAACTGGAAGACCTAATCTAAATAAAAATGAACAAATGGTAAATTTATATTTAATGCTGAATTAGTTTATCTCTGTGTAACTTGTGCATTTTTATATTTCAGTTATATAAAATAGTGAAGTGTGTCATAAAAATGAAAAGAAAGAATTGTAGGCATAGCAATGTGGAAAGGTTTGATAGCTATTTAGACAGATTTTAGTATCCTTAAGTGGAGGACCAAATAAAAATAAATGGCTTCATATAAGATGACATTCTAAGAGATTCATATTACATTTTAAAGGAGAGTATTATATAAATGATTAGTTCAAATACTTAATGACTTGGTACTTTATAAAAATAGTTTACGTATTTTTGAAAGTTTTATATATGAAAATATGAAATATTTATTATGAAAAGAGAGAAATACGATAATTTTCTTGTTTTCTCTTTTTTAGTTTTTAAATCCTAAGCATAGTATTATGAAGCACATTGTTAATAGAAAAACAGTTAATTTGCTTAATCTTGGACCATTTTTCTATGAATATACATTTCCATGAAATTAGTAACACTGAGTGTATGAATTTATGCATAACAATACAGATTATATTGAATAAGTAATTTTTCTAATAGTACAGCCAAAGTAGATTTTTCATTTAATTTTTAAAGATGTAAATTGCTAAAACAGAACATATCTGCTTCTCAGTGGAGGTAGATGTATACGGTCTGACATGCTAACATGTGCTGGAGAATTCTAGGTAAATCTCTCCAACTCCCACTGGTTTGCAAAAATTTGATAGGAAGTCACACACACAGACTCACAGTACCTACATTTTACTGTCACTGGGTTGAATGACTGATTTTGAAAAGCTTAATAGTGTTTTCTGGTTAATACCCTTTCTTTCACAGAGCTATGCTTAAAATATGAAGCTTTAAAAAGTATGTTTTAAATTGTTGATAGCTTCTAGGAAGTTAGGAGCAGTCTTTGGAATTTACAGGGATTGGAAATATGAATTACTTATTCTTCCCATGGTCATCGTTCAGTCTGTAAATTCATGATGCTTTGGAGGATTAGTTCGCTGGTTTTTATATTGATTTGATTAATTTATGGTTTTATTTCTGTTACTGACTTTTATGTTGGATGACGTGGCATTAGTCTTATTGCTTTGTATTTACATGTTAGAGATCTCCTCTAGGTTTCTGAAGAGCAGCCCTATTCAATTGGGTATTGTAATTTAAGGATGCTTCTTTGTCATAAATAACCAGTGCTTTTGAGTGCCTAATGCATTTTTCACAGTAGTGAACACCTTCTGTGTTTCAAACTGTGAATTAACAAAGTATGGCATTAAGAACCATTAGTGGAAGCAGTTTCTTCCACAGGTGGGTTTTATTGACATGCATGCCTGAGGTTTGAGATTTGATCTTGTTTCTTTCAAACAAAAGTGGGGGAACCAGGCACAGACCTTGTGGACACATGTCAGGTCTCATGGCTATAGAAGCGTCACATACCATCCACTGCATCCTCGTCCATATATCCATCAAGCATGCATTTTCACTATGTCATCTCTCTAACTCTGACTGATGATGGAAACACCTGGTTGCTCTGATCGTAGACTGGCGAGTTCATCAGAATTCCTCTCCCCACTCTCACATAATATGAACTCTGACAGTCTGTAGCTTGAAAACATTAGTGTATAGTTTGAAAACATTTCTCTGTTTAGAAATTTATAGGAAATTCTCAAGGATTTCCCTTTCTACCTTCCTCTCTCCCTTCCTTCTTTTGCCTTGGAATTTAAAACTTTAAAGGCAAGATGTCCTCTCTGGAATAAATTGTATATTGAGTTTTTTTCTTCTTGGGAGAAAGGTTATATGAATTTAAAAGAAAAAAATGTATTTTTGATAACTTTAGGATATTTTATCTTAAGTAGTTTGAAGGAATTATTTTTTAATTTCCCCCCTTTTCCAAGTCATCTCAGGTAATTTAAGCAGTTGGGCAGATTGCTGCAGAATGAGAAATGATACTTGCCGTTCATCAAATACCGAAAGACACTTTGCCAGCGCCCTCTGCATTGTAAATTGAATTTACATTGGCATTTATTTGGTGTATGTCTCATTGTGCAGCGTCCTGTTTCGACAGAGATTCTGGCAAGTCAGGCTGGATGGATGTCCTTCTTCCTTGTCACCCTGTTCCACAACCGACGTTCCGTGATTTCGCTGATGAGGGAAAGGCTGGATAACTGAATTGCTGGCCTTTTCTGTGTAATTTATGCAATTGACCTGGTGTTGAATTGTGAAGGTGTGGCTTATTCTTTAGGCATGACACAGAAACAGGAAAAAGAGTGTGTGGAGTTACAAGTGGACTGGTTGCTTACAGATTAGCAGAAGGGATTGCTCCTGTACCCCACTATACGTTTGATTTTGTTGCCAATTTATTTAGCCAGGAACACAGAACTTTATTAGCATCACATTGGCCAAAAGAAGCAGGAACAGATGCAGTCTGTATCTGATTGGCTTGTCTCAGTCCCCTTAGGAAATCTTGCTAGAGGCGCTGTCCCCATAAAAAAGGACATCTGAGAATTCTTCTGATACCATAGTCCATGGGCCATCATATATTTTTTCCAGTCCATGTGACTTACCACAAACACCCTGTGAGCTTTTGTTTTTGAATCAAACCTATTGTCTGCAAGACCACGTCTTCTCCCGGGACAAAGGGACTTGGTTTCCAGGTTCTGCAGACATCTCTTCATCCTCCTAGGAACCTCATTTCCATATAGGGTCTTTGAATCTCTTGGTTGTATCACTTTGATGTGTTCAGTGTCACACGTAAGGTAATTTTCTTTCCCATTAAAACTCACTGATAATTAAAAATTATAGACAGTTCTTGTAAACATGGAACAGATTTAAACAGCTTGGAAGGAGACACCAGCAGAGACTCTCCATTCCTCCCTCCCCCTCCTGCCTCTCTTGAGCTCCTAGGAGGGCAGCTGCTCTTAGCATTTGAGAGGGCAGCCCTCCTGGCTTCTGCTGCTTTCCAGCCATTAACTTTTGTGGGAGTGAAGTCTAAAGAAATACATTTGGCAGTTTTGATCAAGTGGATATAAACCCTCTTTCTCTTTGTTCACCTTTGTAAATGGAACAAAAGAAATAGTTTCTCCTCCTTCTGGGTTGTCTGTATTTTTGAGAATATTGCATCAAACTCCACTGTTCCTGAGGCAGAATGGGAACCTCTTACCCTGTGTATTGAAAACACTTAGGTCATCCTGGTGATACAAGTGTGTGCCAGCTTCCCTGGGCCTTGAGCTGTGGCCTGTTTGTTTCCCTTGCAAATAGGAATGTGTACCTTGTGGGTAAGGGGTTAGCTGCCTCAGGGCTGGCATAAGAAAGTGCTCCACAGGGTTGTTGTACATAGGTGAAATCTGACTTAACCCAGGCTCAGTGGGGTGAGCATCTCAGGACATGTGCATGGATTAATTTTAGACGTCGTATTCTGCCTGCACCGCGTTTAGGGGCTAGGAACGCGTAATGAAATGCTGGCTGAAGAAAGTCATCTTTGCTTAGATTTTTGGCCTGGTCCACTTGGAAGGGCAGCTCTGTGGGGAG
Source organism: Camelus ferus (assembly GCF_009834535.1). NCBI lineage: Eukaryota > Metazoa > Chordata > Mammalia > Artiodactyla > Camelidae > Camelus > Camelus ferus. Next base: position 9,725,797 of record NC_045712.1, on the reverse strand, counting down.
CAGCTGTCTAAAACAAAATAGTCAACCTGGACACAGCTAAGCCTAGGAATTAATTCTACTTTTCCGGAAACATGGAAACATCAGCTGTAATCCCATGTTCAGTTGGTAATTTTGACCTACAAGATGGAAATGAATTCTCCCACTGTGAGACATGGCCATTTTTTATGCGGCCAAAGGGTACCACAGAGTCTCGGTGGTGTGATCTCCTCAGGTTGTGTATTGAGTCAGCCGTGTTCAGTGGATACCTGAACCATGCAGGTCTGGGAAGGTCACCTTCTCTTAAGGGACGAGGATCTTTATTATCTTCTCAATGAGCTGCTTCGACATCACTGAAGTCACTTTGTGGGCTTGCATGAGGGGCACTTGCTCAGCTCCTCTTTGTCTGCTGTTACAAAAAGTCGCACTGATAGGAGCAGTTTCCTCTCATGTACACAATTCCCCTAATTCCATGACTGGAGGGCAGGGTGGCATCTTAAGGAAGAATATTGAGGTCTGGCGTCTGGGAGTGAGGACTGAAAACTGGAGCGAGCCTCTTTTTTATCTGGCTTTGAATAATCATTTCTTTTCAGTGTGCTGAGATCTGTAGAGCCTCCATCCTTGGCAGGGGTAATACTGTCCCCTGGCAGAGCAAAAAATCGGCTCTTGGAGGACAACAAAGTCTGAGATGTTATAATGGTCTGTGGCCCTCTAAAGGGCCATAGTACATAAGCAGAGATACAGTATACGTACCTGTTAAAAATACTATGGTAATCTCTAGGTCCGTCTGTGTTGCTGCTAATGGCATTATTTCATTCTTTTTTATGCTTGAGTAAAAACCATTGTATATATACCACATTTTTTTTATCCATTCAGTCTGTCGATGGACATTTAGGTTGCTTCCATGTCTCAGCTATTGTAAACAGTTCAGCATCTTTCTTAACTCCTCTCTTTGTGTTTTGTTTAGAGAACGCTTAGAGAGACTCTGACAGATGTGACACCTGCCTTCCAGCTAGTCTCCATCTTCCCAGGATAGCTGTTAGAATAGCAGTCATGGTTAGCATGCCCAGCACTGGGTAGTTATTATTAGTGTCCCCATTTCACAGATGTGGGAACTGAGGTGAAGGGATCAAGTAGCTCATCCAAAGTTGCTGAAGCAAGTGGTACAGTCAGGATTTGAACCCACTCAGTTGGACTGCATGACCCAAATTTCTTGATAGCCTAGGACCTGTAGTAAATGTTTATTACAGAGCTTAAGGCCATAGCTTAAAATTTTTATAGGAGTTAGTAGTGTAAATGTGGTACTATGGAGGAAAGGCACATGGCTACAGAGACATTAATTACTGGCTGAATTAGGTGTTTGGCTGAACCCTTCATATCCTTTGTCTCATTTATCCCTCTAACAATCCTGTGGGATAAGTAAGATAAATCCCTCCCTTGACATGGGGAAATGGAGGCATGGAGAGATTGTCCCTGAAGTCACACAGTTAGGCTCCTCAGCCTACCTTATCTACCTAGGACCACATACCCAGCTTCCTCTATATTTTCTACAGCTCAGGGACAGACTGTAAACATTTCTAAAGAATCACCGGTAACAGACTACGTTAGAACAAAGGGGGAGGTCCAAGAGAAACTGCAGAGGAGTCTCATAGGTTTAATGGAAGGACACATGAGCTTAAGCATTTGGAATTAGTAAGGGGCCATCCATACTGAATAATAAATGTATCCCTGAGTCTCCACGATACGCCAAATGAAAGACCTGGATATGTTCTTACTGTATGAAAATACCGCCTAGCCACACTGACCACTATGGTAATTTACGGTTTGGTTATAGTCATCATTATTGGTCAGAAAGCTCTACAGTGAAAGTTTCTGTAACAACATCCCAAAATCCTGACCCAAGACGACTTATGTTCTAAAAGTCTTGTTGGACCAGACTTCACAATTCATAAGCTTTATAGTTCTATACATATTAATAATATATTTGTAGTATAAATGAATTTTGAGATGCTCAATTTGATAGACTCACACATGTCTTTTAACTATGAATTTTCTCCTGAAATTATGGTTGCATTTAGCATTTTTCTTCCCCTGCCCCTCTACAGTATTATATAGCTGTTACTGTATTTTAGGACATGAAACTGAAACTTCAGTTCTGGTTGTTTTTCCACTTGCTTTTATATGACAATGTCAGCTGTAATAAATCTTATGTTACCGTAATCTTATGTTACGCGAGTCTTCTTCACAAATGTTACCTGCGTTATCGCAACAATTGAAAGAAGGACTTAGGTTTGAAAGACTACCTTCTATAGGTATGTTCCTGAACAATAGAGACTGTGGACATGTGCAAGCAAAATCTAATTTTAACATTGCCCTACTAAAATAAGTGGGTGGGATCTGTGTCTAAAAATATGTAAATGAGTACGGTGGCTTTGCACAAGGTTAGAGCTGCAGTCAGTACAGGAATATTGGATCCTGCCCTGAATATGTCTCTTTTTATTGACTTCTTTGAGCATTAGCCTAAACTTTAAGGAAAATTTAGCTCCCGATAATACACTAGTCTTTCAGGCCTTGTTTATAAAGTTTAGATGTTTTTGCCTATTAGTATAAAGCTTTGCAAAAAAAATGATATGAATCAAACTTGGAGTATATGAAACAGATAAAATAGGAGGCTGTTAAAATGCAGAATGGTCCTAGAAAAATGAATTATTTTAATCAGTGTTTTAAAAACTAGGTAATGTTCTAGAAGAGGGTCTAGCTGAATCTACATCAGACTGTTCTTACTGATTACCGCTGGAATGGGTTTTGGGGCTAGAGATGGTGGTGGTTATATATTTTCTAACCAGGAGAGCACATGCTTACATTCTTAATGTAATTAAAGTGAATATCTCTTAAAACATTTGATTTAGGAGTCTTAGCAAAGTTCTTTTCACCTATAACTCTTTTGAGCAGCACAATTCTCCTGTCAGGTGAGTTTACTTTCTTAAAGGAAGGATGGCAAGGTGTAAGGGTCCTGAAAATTAAAAATGAATAAAAGGATTTGAATCACCAGTTTATGAATAATTTTAAAAAGTAGTTAAGAGGCCCAACATGAAAAGCAAAATTCAGATTTCTACTACCTTATCACCAGGCATAGCTTTGTCATAATCTCCTCTGTTGGCCCTGAGTTTTGTATAATTAAAATTTAGGAGCTAGAAATTTTGTTGAGACTTAATTAGAAGCGACAAACCAGAGACATTCCTGCTGGTTAGGAAAGGCTTAAGAAATTCTTATTGGCTAAATTACAAATATGTAACATTTTTTCTGAACACTGCATGGTAGTTCAGACTGCCTAAAGGTGACAAGATTAGCTCTGTTTTTCTAGTGAAGTAGTAAAAATTAGATTAATAAGTACCAGGCAAAGAACCTTTTCTTTTTTTCGAAAGGAATCTTACCTTGAGTCCTTCTGGCTGTGGAGATCGGTGCCTTAATTAGCCACATGTTCTTTTTACCTCCTGGGAAATAAGTCCGGGATAAAATTGGGGATCAAGACGTAGGCGCACATTGACTTAGCACACGCCGCTAAGTAATTCATCAAGGAATGTTGGTAATTAGTCCTGCCTCTTTCAACTCTTGGCTTATTTCATAAAACCGGTTGATTTAAAATAATGCCTGCTGATTTATTACCAACACGTTTCACGACTGAGACTTGGCCCTTGAACAAAAGCAATATTGTGCAGGGATGGAAACGCGCCCTCTTGTTTTTGTGTTTTTACAAATTCTGAAGGGCATCTGTAGTCCCCTGTTAACTTTGTTGCATTTTCTTTTGCCCCATTCAGCATTTTCCTGGGCTTTCTTTTGTCTCCTGGTGAAGAGAAAGGGGGAGCAAATTAGAAAAAAAAAAAATTCCAGGCTCTTGGAGGTTTTGGATGTGATGTGCTTGTCAAAGTGTATTGACTCAGTGTGATTTGATGGAATTTAATTTGAATCCTTCGTCTGGTAAGACAGGCTGTCGTAATGGCCTTTGGTCCTCCTGCATTGTTAAGTGTTTGGTGATATTTATGACAGCCAGGTTAATCTTAAAAGACTGAATTTATGAGAAGTACAGAACCTTATGACTTCAGTCTGGTAGCCTTGGTATCCAAACACAGCTCTAAGTTATTCTTTAAACGCCAAATTCCCTTTAATGCCAACTCGGTGTGCTTCTTTCTGCTTTGAGATGCGACCCTAATCGGCATCCTTGCTGAAAAATCTGGGATTAGATTGGAGGACTCAAAATTGGAGCATATGAAGCAGATAAAGTAGTCTCCAGTACTTAACTGGGGAACCTTAGGCATGTTTCCTGTTCTTTCTGGGTCTCAGTGACCCCATCTGTGAAATGGAGGTAACAGTGGCCTGGAGAATTTTTGTGAGGGTTAAATTAGATAATTTACCTAAAGCAGTGCTCTCTAACAGAAATAAAATGTGAGCCACAGAGATGAATTTAAACTTTCTAGTAGTCACATTAAAAACATTAAAAAGAAACAGGTGAAGTCAACTTTAATAATATGGTTTATTTAATTCAGTATATCTAAAAGGTTACTATTTCACCATATATAATCAATATAAAAGTTACTAAGATTTTTTACATTCTCTTTTTTCTGTGTTAAGTCTTCATGTTGAGTCTTTCACACTAGGTCCTCAAAATCAGATATGTGTTTTACACTTACACGAGCATTGCAGTTTGGGTGCTGAATTTTCATTAAGTTACTCGATCTGTATTTAGATTTTGTGAGATTTACAGTCAGAAAAGTGGATTTATATCTACTTACCAAGTTGCTTCAAACGAATTTAAAAGATTTCCAATAACTAAGTTGAGTACAAGTCTTTACATTTACGTTTAAATGAAATAAAAAAATGTATTTTCTCAGTCACATTGGCCGGGTTTCCAGTGCTCAGTAGCACATGTGGCCTATGGCCTCTGTATTAGCACAGATCTGAAGCATTTAGCACAGTGCTGAGTAGATGGAAAGTACCCGGCAAAGGATTCTGCTTTATTGTTGTTGATAATGAATAAAATAATAATTCCTAATTATTAATCACTAAATATAGTAATTATGATTATCATCTCCAAGTTGCCATCTTCATTTGCCACCATTTATACCTGCCCAAAACGATTGCTGTCCCGCTGCCTTCCTCCCCACCAAAGGAGACCAAAAAAGTTAGTCCTTTTTTTCTCACAACCCTTTGTAGCCCAGGTTAGGTGACGTACCTTATGTGTGGTTGATAGTTCCTGTCCAAACACCCTTTCCCAGGCGAGCACAGCAGAGTCACCCTTGGTAATGTGGCATTTGGACCCGTCTCTGCCAACAGCCTTCCATTCAGGCTTGAGCAGTGACAGCTCTTAACTCATCGGTCACACGTCTTACTCATCCTTCCAATCCAGCTTTTTCTCAAACCTACACGTACCACACTTACATGGCACCTGCTCTGCGTGTTAAAGATGTCTAAAGCCTTAGGAACATGGAAGCACCCCGTCAATGTTCATGATGCAAAAAAGACATGGAAGGAAAAGGAGACCCGTTAATCCTAGTTCTTCTTTAAATATATATATATATTTAATTGTAGCTGAATAAACATATAAGGTATTAAAAAACTACTTTTTGGGGAAGGAGTTGTATATATGATTTTTATTCATGCTAACGTTGCTAAGGCAATTTCTTTTCTCAGTTAACCTGCAGTGTATTTTTAGGAATTTTTCAGCACAGCTGATAACTCCATGAAACAGTTTTTCCTCCTTATATACCAGGCACCTAGATTTTCTGTTTGCTAGTTTATGACCATTTGTTAAACAGGAAATAATACACCTAAAACGATCATTTTAATTTTATTGGGTACCTCATCATTCCTAATGCAAACAACGAGTTGATGATACTGGAATTAGCAAACTTTGTTAGAGGGATTTAATGTGTTCTTCATATAAATACTAAGAGTGTGTGAAGTTACATTCTTGTTCAGTTTAGCAAGAAAACCAAGGGAGCAAAAATATTAACCATGCCATGAGTTCCAGAAAGAAAAACGTTTCTATTGTCAGGTTTTTTGGTTTCCCGAGTTTGGAACTACCTATTTTCTCAATGTTTATTACTTATTTTATTATCATCTTAAAAAAAATGTAAGTTAATAAACATGCATGCTGTTGTAAAGTTGATTTCAATTTTCCTAGTAGCTCTCCAAACTTGTATTAAAATCATATGCCTAAAGAGGTTTTTCAACTCATTAATTGGCATAATATTGATAGAGTTCATAATGCAGAGTTAAGAGTATGGGACATTGTGCACATTTTTACTGACACTTAGGACCACTGGTATCTCATAGATGAGGAAAAAAACCTGAACATTCTGGAAGGACATTTAATTTTGATGTGAAGTCCTCATTCAGTTTGACACGAAGCGAAGGTGTATAGAACTTAACTCCAAACGGTGTTTCTGGGACAGTTTTCTGTAACTCAGTGGTTCTCAAAATGTGGTCTGGGGCCTGCAGCCCCCACATGACCTGGGAGCTGTTTAGAAACACAGGTTCCCTGGGTCTGCCTGGAACTATTGAGCCAGAAACCCCAGGAGTGGGGCCCATTAATCTGAAAGATTCTAATGCAGACTCATGTTTGAGAATCACTGTTGTAGAAACCTGGAAGTTAATTTGTAAGAAACATAAGAAAAATTGAGAAATACTTGTGCAAATAAAGTCAACCTCTTAGATGGAAAGTAAACATATCAAGAGTTATGGAAAGTCTCCAACAGTGGTACAATTGGTAGGTACTTTGCGAAGGAGGGGAAGAGGAAGACAAGCAAAGAAAATGTTACTTTCAGGTAAAATTGATCAGCGGAAGTTACAAAATATCCAGTAGCTCCTTAGAGTCTTTGTACACAGGGCAAATCCCATATAGTTATGAAAGGTTGATAACAATAGGTTAATCCTGCCAATTCTTGGGGAGATGAGTTGGGGTAAAACAATAATAAGAAACTTTAAAATTATGCGGTGGTTCCCACTTTAAGCTACAGAAACTATTGTGCCTATGTAGGAACTCTGGGGGATCAATGAATCCATTAGTCCGCCAACATTTATAAATTAAATACATACCTCCCTTACGTATCCATCTCTTTTTCAAATAAGTGTTACTACTGCTTTAGGGAACAAAGTATAGATTGATAGCAAGGGCATAGCTTTCATTTTCTTCCTTATTTTTACACATTGTCTTAATCAACAAAAACTAAAAGCACAACTCCTAATCGAATGTGGCCTGGGAATATTTGACTTTTAAAAAAGGTTAAGAGGTACTTCTTTTTAGGAAACTTAAAAAAAAAAAAAAAACTCTCAAGTGTTCTTTAAATTCCACTTTTGGACCCTTCTTTCCTTTTTGTAGGTGGGATTTAGTTAATGGTAACACAGAATGGCCTTTTCAGGGTCCTAGGGACCCAATCATTTATCATTTCACAGACAGCAGCCCCTCGATAGCCAGTCTCTGACATCAAAGGCCTTTACTGATGTGGCCGTAGTCTTGGCTTGGCCTTTTACACTGGAGCATTGACATCAACAGAAAGTGTTTTTCTTTTTCTTTTTCAGTGTTAGTTGTCTGCTAGAAGGCAGTATATTCAGTGCATGCGGCCATCTTGCCTCAGGGTTGGACTAAAACAAATGTTCATTTTTGGAAGTGCCAAGGGAAAGACCAACTCTTTCTGTTGCTGGCATCCTTAATTTGCACACCCAGCATGCAGACCCATGTCCAGCTTTAGAAGAGGCATGACTCACATAGGAGCCATGAAGTGCCCTTTGCTTCCACCAGAAGACATTTATTTATCTTCCTACCTCACTCCTAGTCAGAGGGGAAAATCAGAAATAACCCAAAGATGCCCTTATGAACTGCACTGATCATGAACCTTGTTGCCTGGACTCACTTTGCTTTTCTGTTAGGGTTTCCATTTTTCACTGAGAATTCATTCAAAGAACTCTTGCCCCAAGACGTTTGATTTTGTTCTGTACCTGCCCTGTGGCTGCAGCGTCCTTGTTTAAGGGTGTGGGCTTGGTGTGAGAGGGTCAGTCCCCAAATCCTTTCTGAACCTCAGTTCCCTTGTCTGCATGAGAAGGATAATAGAAGTCCCCTAGCTTATAGGGCTACTGTGAGAAATAAGGGACGTGATCCTTGCAAAGCACTTAGCACCGTGTCTGGCACAGTACTTACTAATGTTGATCACTGTCATCAGTGTTTCAGCCAGAGACACACACTAAGCACACAGTGATTCAACCACATAATGGGTTCTTGAGAAGTGATCAGAGGGTTAATGTTTGGGCAAAAGGTGAGGAAAGTTGATTCCACATAGGATCTGGAATTAATTTCTCTAGAAACATATGAGATATGTAAAGATTCTTTTAACCAGTAACAATTGAGTTACATTTCAGCAGCAAAAGGAATTTTTATTCTTAAGAATCACCTGACTATTCAGGCTCCCTTAACAGTAATTTTTTTTCCCCTTGGGGGAAGTGGGATGCTTGGCCACAAATTTTTAACTTCTCCCCAAATTATACCCACTACTTAAAATTGTTAGAAGTTGTTTTGGTGATTGACAGCCAAATTAGGCAACAGTTAAATCCTTACTTAAAGAGAATTCTGGGGAATTGGTTAAAATTGGGGCTAAATTTTCAAGAAAAATTAATAGATGTCAGAAGCTGTCATAGTGCTCTGATTCTGAAATTAAAATTTCATTTATATGCCAAGAAATCAACAATTTTGATTCTGGAACTCTGGTTCAAGGTAAGTGATCATATATGACTTTATTAACTATTCACTTTTGCAAGCATTATTATTTTTAGGCAAGTAGAGATTCAAAATACATTTAATCACAGCCTCTCATCTGCGAGCCCCAGGGCCCACTTTGTAGAGCCAGTCAACTGATGGGAACCTTTATCTGTGCTGAGAAAGTTTTCATCGCTAACCAAGTTGCACAGTTATTTTTATGCAGTTTGCAAGTTTTGATTCCTATGCTCGGGGATCCCTTGACTTCTTCCTTACATGATCTGCCCACTTTTTTTTTTCCTGGTCTAAGATCCTGCTGCTCCACCCCTATTACTTGTAATTTATATCGTTTTAATCTTTTCTTTCAATTTTTTTACCTTTCAGAAACATGTCACCTTGAGTGTTCTGTACTCAATAGTACCTACTTGCTGACCTCTGTTTTTGCTACTAAACCATTTATCTTACTTCCATGATATGTACTATCTTGAGATAAGACCAAAGGCCATTCTTTCAACCTATCTTGCAATGTTCACTACAGCCCTGAAATCAAACATACATGCGTAGTACCCGTGCCCAAGCATGGACCAGGAGTTTGACCTTGGAGAAGTTGCCTTTCTGGGCCTCCATCTCCCCAGCCAACCACCTGGTCTCAGACTTCGCTCCTAATTGCCATTCAGTGAACTGCCTCTACTTTTTCCTTGAGAGGTGACCACCTACAAGTCACTGATACTGCATTCGTGATAAGATGAAGATGACAACGGACTTTAAAAAACACTAGATTTGCTTTAAATATTAAATACACAGAATAGTTGTCATGATAAAGAAACTCCAGTGTACAGAATGCTTAGAGTTCCACGGTAGTTTAAGTGACCTGTTTCTCCTTGAAGGTGGCAAAAGGTGGGTTGGAAAAGTCTCTTTTATTGTTATTTAGTTGTTCTGTTATTTGTCTTTGTGTGTTCTGATGATGATGATGATGATGATGATGATGATGATAATAATAATAATAATAATAATAATAATAATAATAATAATAATAATAATAATAATAATAAATATTGGCTATCACTTAACTGCATCTCAGGGACTTTCCTGAAGGCTTTTTAAGCAGAGACTGAGCTCAGACTTATTAGAAATAGATGGTGAGGGAGCTGACCAGACTGCCCTGAGTTTATTTATACGCACATCTTAAAATCCATATTACAGACTGAATTCTCGGGTTTACTAAATCTGTAAGATGAAAATTCATTTCTGACATGATTTGTGGTTGCAGAATGTTCGCTAGCTTTTATGTTCTTTTCTTTATTAAACAGAAAACAAGTTTGGGCTCAGGATGTTTGTTTATGATTGGTCAGTGAGTATGGGGAGCAGGAGCATGTGGCTCACTTCTGTGTGTTTTTTGTTAATTATTCTGTAGTTTAATACTCATTTTAACTTTCTTGAGAGAGAGAGAAATGACTAATTTTCTCTCAAAGACTTTCCCTTTTTTTTCTCTTGAAGAATACCTTTATAGATGTTAATCTCCTTCCCTGCTTTGCTTTCTGTATCCCTTTTTCCCTCCCTCCCTTCCTCCTTCTTTCCTTAAATGCACAAATCTGGAATTACACAGCTTGCCTTTGAATCCCAGCTCTGTCGCTAGGTAATCTGGGGCAGGTAATTTAGTCTGTAGACGAGTCCTTAGTTTCCTCATCTGTAAAATGGGTGTCGTATCAGGACATCCTATTCTATTGCAATGTGTTTTCTTTAGTGGGAATCCCTCCAGTGTTACTGGTAAAGAAAGAACTCACGCTGGTGTAACGTGAATTCCTTTTGTTCCTTTTCCACAGTGTGTAAATGTTTGAAGGAGTCCAGGGCAAGCTTTATGATATTTAAAGCGAAAGCCTTAGCCGTAGATGAAGACTTTACAGTAAGCCGAATGTCTCTGCAGGTTTAGTGAAATCTAGGCGGCAAGAACTGCTTGCCTGTCTTGGTGCTGTGCTCTCTAGAGATTTGCGTGCAGAGGAAAAGCTGCAGAGACATTTCTCTCTGTATTAACACAGTAAACTCACAGAGAAGGCTAGGTCCAGGATCAGATTTTAATTTTTAAAGAAATGATCTACACAAGAAGCACTTACCCACCAAGATCTACCTTCTGAAGGGGAGGAAGCTGGAGGCTCAGGGTTTAAAACCATCTGTGAAGCTGGTTGCAAACGCCAGTAGAAATTTAACCAGCTGGCGTTGAATTAGGGTTTACTGACTGTTGTTATTCATGCTCTGCTTACAAAGGTCCAGAGGTTTTGAGGGGTCGCCCCTCACCTTCCCTGTTCCTCCATGCCCTCTTGTTCAGAGTGGGTGATTTTGCAGAATGTGACATTTCTCAGGACGGTATAGACGGGGTTAGAGCAGACACACCTGAATCAATTTCAGAGGCGTGATTATCTCGTGAGTTAACGTGTGCGGAGTACACTGCGCAGCTCGGAGTCTTGCAGGAGAGGATGGAAAGCGCTGCGCAGTGTTAGCTCGTGCCCCTCCGCTTTCTCGCACGGCACTTCCTCCGGCGGTGACGGCGGCCCTCCTGCCTCGTGGGGGGTGCTGCGCGCGCGCGCGCAGAAGGACTGCACTTCTGCCTCAGAAGGTGAGGACGGTCCCCCCCGCGTGGTTACTGTCGAGTGGAACCTTGAGGAACAAGTAGGGTCATTCCAGAAAGACGAGAATCAGGGAGCATAGGGAGCGGAAGAAGCCAAGGGCACATGCTCTAGATTTTGGTGGGAGGCAGTAGATGGCGACGTGGAGAGAGTGTTGGGAGGCCAAGACGGACGGGTGAGCTGGGGGGCCAGGTGATACAAGGCTGGGATGTGACCCCAGGAGGTCTTGGAGCTGATGTCGCGGGTGCTGGGCAGCCGCTGAGGGCGCGCGTATTTGTGTTTGTTTCCATGTGTTTTTCATTTATTTACATTTTCGAGAAGGAGAGGGATGGTCAAGTGGATGCCTCTGGTTGCTGGTGGAGGTGGGAGGTGAGTTTTAGAGGAATACGGTTGGAGGTGGGGAAGCTCTCAAAATAATTGGGAAAATGAATTATGAAAGCACTGACTCTAGAAGTCTTAGGAGACATAAGAGGAAAGCATTAGTGAAAAAAATTAAGGGATAAAGTGAATGGAAACGTACTAGATAAAAAGGAGAAGGAAGAATGCGTGATACTATATACATTTTACATAGAAGGAAACTGAACATAGAAATGAAGATATTGGTCTAAAGGAGGGTTGGCCAACAGTGTCCACAGGCCAAGTTCTGCCTTCTGCATGTTCTGTAAAGTTTCATGAGAACACAGCCATGCTCGCTCATTTCCTTGTGGTCTATAGCTGCTTTCGCACCACAGTGGAGGGTTGAGTAGCACAACAGAGAAGTCATGGCCCATAAAGCTGAAAATACTTACTCTCTGGGTCTTTACAGGAAGAATTCGCTGGCTGCTAGTCTCTGCACATGGTCCATAAGTTCTAGACCTAGGATTTAAATCTTTGAGAGTCAGGATTGTCTCTCTTGTTTACCTCTGATCCTGAACATTTTACATTGTGTCCCATACATAGTAAGCCTTCATAAATAAACTCCTCCTGAGTGAATGAATGAGTCAATGAATAAACACATTAGCAAAGTCAGACCTGGTTGATTTGCAGCTTGTGCTATTCACGATTATTCTGTACTAATTCCTGTATCTTCAGTATCTTATGTCTAAGATTTCGAGCAGGAGTTCATATATAAAACAAATATTTTATTGAGTGTCAACAATGTAGAAGGCATTGTTCTTGATGTGAGGATTTTTTATGCTCTTGTGAAACTCACTGCTCATAGAGGAGACAAATGTTAATCAGATCATCACAGAAGTGATGTGCAGTTGCAGGTGTCCACAGGTACCAGGCAAGAAAAGGGCACAATTCTATGGGAACTGGTAATGGGAAGATTTGGTGTAGAGTCAAAGAAGTCTTTCCTGTAGTCACCTGTCCTATGGTCTGAAGAGTGAATAGACTTCAGCTTGGCAGAGGTCTTCCTGTGCAAAGGCCCTGTGGCAGCAGAGGGAAGACACAGAACAAAGAGAAGGCTGGCCATACTGGGAGTGAGACTGGAGAAATGGGCAAAGGTCTTGTGTTCCGAATACAGGAATCCATCAAGCCTGAACTTGAGCTATGCATTTGGGGCTCAGTAGTATAGTATTTTAAACCAGAGAGAGTATGAAGTCAGCAGAGAGGGTGTTGTGAGAGAAGGTGTGGGCCTTGGGAAGAACTCTGGAACACACCACTAGAGAAGCACAAAGTATGGAGAACCTATGAAGAGGTACAAAAGCTCAGAATAAAAACTTGGAGAACCTGGAGTGACAGAAAGAGTTTGAGGTGGGAGAACAGCTGATCAATGGTAGACTTGGCATGTGCTTCCAAGAAGTGAAGAACTAAAAAGTGCCTTGTTGGACTCTTCCCTTGGGAGGTCACTGTGACCTTTGAAAGAGTAGATTCAGAGGGTGGGAGGGAAAATGGAGCTGCCAATCTGTAGAATGAATGAGCAGAGAGGAAAAGGAAACGAGTGTGTATTCATTCATTTATTGAACAAGTAGTTACTGAGCATCTTATCTTGGTCTTAGGGATCCAGAGCTGAGCAAAACCAGACGCAGTCCTTGCTCTCCTCCCCAAGATTCTCCCCTCCAAACCCCTCGCTCTTTGCTTCTTGGTTGGCTGCCCCGTCTCCTGACACACCCATTCCTTCCTTGCTGTTAGTACGTTTGGGCAGCTAGGTCCAGCCTGGTTGGCCAGGACCCACTGTGGCGCTTCAGGGCAACGTGGGGAAGCTTGCTGTCAGGTGGGGGAGAAGGACACTCAGTCATGCAGTTTCCCCAGCACCACCTAAAAAGGAGAATGGACAATTTAAAACTAATGTGTGTGCTATGAAGGAAAGAAAGAAGTTTCTGTGGGAACAAAGAACAAGAGAGAGGGGAGGGGTTCGTGCAGGAAGGAGTTCTCTGACTACGTGATCCTGGAGCTGAAGGCAGCATAGGTATTAACTCTGTGAAGTCTGTGGGGAGGGCACGTTTCAGTGTGTAAGGAAACGATTGTGACCAGGTCCTGGGGTCCCAGAGGGCTTGGCAGCTCTGGGAAATAAAGAGTCCAAGTCTGGGTGGTTGTGGGCCGAGAGTGCGGGTCAGGATTGTGTCACACAGGCTAAAAGGTGGGCACGAGCTAGAGCCCCAGGGCCTGCAGACCATCCGTAGGAGTCATGTCTTTATATCCCAAGTGCAGTGGGAAGCCACGGCAGGGTAACCAGTCTTAAGTTTAGGAAGTGCTGTCTCCTGTTTGTAGAGAGAGCGTGAGCTTGTCACACCATTCTCTACCAACGTGGGCAGGTAATCTAAGGATTCTCCTCTCAGGAGGAGTCACTGCATCCTCCAAGAGTGTGCGCACCAAAGCTCTGTGGGGAAACCCTCACTTCTCTGCAACCTGTGCGGCCCCAGCACGACAACATGAACGTTTCTCCTGACATCACTGGGAGAACATTCTCCCGGGGAGAGAGCACTGTCCTTGTTGACTGTGTACATTCAGGAGACCTGAATTTCTGGATCAACCAACTTCAGGCAAAAAGAAGAAGAAATAAAAATGACTTTGGACAGAAATGATTTTAAAGGCCACCAGGCTTTCAAGTTGACCTGTGGTTGGTGTCTCTCCATGGTGTCTTCCTGGGGACATGAGGACAAGACCGCAAAGCAGACACGTGTTTTCAGAGGCCTGCTGACTTCCACACTCCTGTCCTTAGATCTGATGAATCAAGAAAGTCTTGCTAAGAGTAGTGCACTTGCACAATTCCCCCACCAACAAGTCTATATATGTTAAGAGGACTTAACTTCTGCTGGCATGGAGGAGGAGGGGAAACTGATGGATTTTCAGAGATTTCTCTACCACCCTGCCCATCACAGTGCGCAGGTGCCCCTTCCTCTGCTCCCAGTTAAGGCTCACTCACCCCGCTAGTGGCAGCTAGTTTATTTTTGCCATCAGTGATAACCTTTCTGTGCGAAAGTAAAAACTTGTGATACTTCCCTGTCTTGTTCTTCCCTGTGTTCTCCTGTTTTTAAACCCTTTCTGTGTCTTTCACTTTTTCCAGAGTTCCTCCTTAATTAGTTTTGCAAAGTACGTGTGGTACAGTTACCTGAATTTCTTCTCATCCTTCCTGGCGCTGTTGAAGCAAACACCTCCCACAGCTTTGTTTTCTAAGCACATCCTGATTGACTCATAAGGTGACACTGGCTGACACTTGGTACACCAATGACCTTCTTTTTGGAATTTGAGTTGACGAAAGGTGATACAAGAAGGTAGAAAAGGGTGAATGGAAGCTTGCAGCCAGCTTTTTTTCATTAAGGAGTAGGTAGGCTAGGTAAATATAATAAGAGTTAGTTATGTTGTGAGTGTTTGGGGAATATTTGACTGGATAATTTGTTCAAAACAGAAGTAACATAATAAAGACAAATAAAGGAACGGGGACAGTGCCCCCTAAGGTAGAATTACCATACCTTACCAGTGATGGACAGAGTGAGACGTAATTATACAGTGTTGACTTTAAAGGTAATACTTTGTGTAAGTCCTGAATTCGTTACCTATTAAAACTAGAAGGATTTGCTTGGAAAGGTAATACCTACCTAGGAAAAGTGAATTTAAAATATGTTAAGCACCAGAAGTCTACCTTTGCACATCTCCCCAGAAAAGTTCTTTCAATTAAAAAAAAACAAAAAACCTGTGAGGATGGAATGAGATATGTGTGAGCTACATTGAGCCCTCTGGATGAAGTTGCTACAGTATAACTTTATGTGTATGACTTGGGTTTTGCTTGTAATTTCAAGAAGCATCCTCCCAGATCAGCTAGATGAAAGGAACTGCTCTTTAACCAAATTAGCAGCGAAATGAGCCAAAGTGATTTTTTACAATCCAGTATCTCTTTCGTAAGACTTTGCCCCTGTGTTAAAATTGGTAATATTTAGCTTCAGTTAGAGCCACTATTCAATTATGATAGTGGTTATGAATCATGCAAGTGTTCTGGGTCTTTTGTTTAAATGATTTTTTAATAACAATTTTGTAATAACAGTTTTTACAGTTTCCATTTTGCCAAGGTTTAGATAAATTTCATGGGCTTGAGCAAAGAGTTTTCAATTTACAAAGTCAAGTTCTTAGCCATTGTGCCATTGAGCCATTGACTCTAGTCTTGTACTCACCCTCCGTCCCTCTCCCAACGGCTCTTGGTTCAGATTTCTTTATGAATGCCTGTTTGTTGGAGTGCACTTAGAAAGAATAGTCATGAGCCCGTGGAGGTTAGCTATTGCTTAGTTATTTTTCTCCCAGTAGTTCATGGTCTAAGCTCGTGTTTGAGATAGGGCAATTGGTCCTATCCTATGAGTAGCTGTTCTTCTTTAGGGGTTATAATCAGATGAAGAAACGAATTAATATTGTGGTAAATTCTGAAAATAAGCATTTAACATGTCACCACCTGTCTAATTTGGAGAGTTGCAGAAAAACTTGGGTGGTACTTTGAGCTTCTGAGATATATATTGTATTCTGGGTATAACTTCCCATCCCATGTCATTAAGAGCTTGTGTGGCGTAGGCAGTTAGCTGATGTATTTATCCCAGCCTGTGTCAACCTTGCAAATACAAGTGTTACAGACTTGGAGTTGGCCACTCTGCCTGCATGGGGGTAGTAGAGGGGAGTGGCGACCTGGCCCAGGCTGGCGAGCTGGGGGCAAGTGGTAGTAATGCCATTGGCTTTAGAACTGCTTTGTGTTGGAAACTGAGACGTGGCCCCTGTCCAACTGGCAGTGAAGGAGAGAGGGCCTGACTTCTAGACTGTGTCCCCCATGCTTGGTGAAAATAAAAATGGGCAGGTGACCATCAGTGAAACAGACCTTTCTACATCAGTCATAATGTCTACTAGGAAGAATCACATTCGTGTTGTGTGGCTGTTCCTTTTTCTAGTTTTTCTTTCGTATTTTCAGTAATGGGTCATTTCTTGTGCTTCCTCCATCTTTCCATTTCTGTAAGTTCATGAGCATTCCTTACTTAATATATTTATTCTTAAAGCTCAGTTCTAACTGCATGAGGACATGGATCTTGGCTACGTGCAGGGGTGCCAGCACCCAAAAGAGTACTGGGACATTCAGTGGACTCAATAAATATTTATTGAAAGGAATTGTGGCTTAATCCACGACTCACTCTCCACCCCTTGATTTTTATGTTTGAGTGACCTAGCTCTGCAGTGGGCTTGTGAGGATGATTTATGTTTTCCTCCAAATGAAGGGTGAAACAGACAGCTCATAGGTTATTCTGGTATAAAATAGACCCTTTTGAAAACCAGCCTGAGGCTTTTTTTTTTTTTTTAATATAGGACACGCTGGTTTGATCTTCTGACAAAAATACTACTTTTAATTACTGTGCAGTCTTTGTTACACTTATAACCTCTGGAACACTGGGATGGCAACACATTCAAGTCTTTGTCTTTAAAGATCTTGCCTTTTGGCTTGGTTATTGGCAGTTCATCGCATTTAGCTGAAATTCTGCCTGTAACATTTCAATATATACTTTATATTTTAAGGTTAAAAAAAAAAACCACAGCCCCAATACAAATGGATTTGTTTTTGAATTTTAAGATTTGTTTTATTTTTAGTTTACAAAAATATAGAATAATTAAAATGATACAATAATGGTACTTCCTATGATGTTTCATCATTTCTTATTTTGTTTGTAGAGAATATAAACTATGATCTCCGAGTCTTCAAAGAGTTTAGGAATTAGACTTCCCTTTTAAGTTGACGACATTTTATGGGTTTTAGTTTCAATTATTATGGCACCATAGAGGTTAAAATTCAAGGTATATGGTAAGAACAGTTTTTCCCTGGGAAGTGGGTCTAGTTTGCGGGTGAGAGTAGTGATTTCCAAACTAGCTAATCACTGGGATCCCCTGGTGAGCTTTTAAAAATAAACATAGCTAGACCCAGACGTAGACTGTGGAATTACCCTTTCAATTATTATTTAAAAAAAAAAAAACAAACTCCCTCATAGTTTCTGATAAGCAAAACCTGGCTTAGAACACTGGATCAAGGTCATGAATGTGGTTTGTCTGTTGGCCTTTTGATTGTGCCCTCTTCTGTGACCTGAGACCCGCTTCTGACCCTGGCCAGCTCCTGCATCCCTAGACACCTAGGGTTCTCTTCTCTAAAGGCAGCTCATTTTGTTAGCTACGTCAAGCAGCAGCTTTGTGTCTGGGGCTTCTTTCTTAATTTTCATTTTTTTTTTAAATTAGCGGTCAGTGGAGGGATGTTGTGGAGTTGCCATTAATTGAGACTCAGTAGTCCTCTCCAGTATGCACTGGAGCTGGAGTTCGGAAACTCACCTCCCTTCTAGGAGTCATGGCTTCTAACCCTGCCTTGGTGTAGGAGGTATTCCAAGAATGTGTGAATAAAAGGCACTGGAATCAGATTGCCTGGGATTCTGCCTCTCTCGTGCCCTTGTTGTGTGATCTTGGCAGCAAAATTGCTTAACTTCTGAGAGCCTCTGTTTTACCATTGGCAAAATGAGAAGTATGTGATGTCAGCCTTTAGAGAGATAAAGCCAAAACTTTGCTTTATTACTGTGGTTAGTAAATGCCATAGAGTAATAATAGTAATAATAATAATAATAATAATAATAATAATAATAATAATAATAATATAAGATTGTTGGAGATATGAGATAATGCCTATGTATGCAAAAAAAGTGTTACTAAATGTAAATGGCTATTATTATTATTACCATAAGTTTTGAATGAAAGCTCCAGAGACAACTTGCCACAATTGGTTTGAAGCACTGTTACTCATAATTGTTCCTTAATAATTGTCTCCTTTTAAACTCTGGAATTTTTATTCATTTCACAAATACTGACTTAGTTCTGACTGTGTGCCAAGCAGGGTACTAGACTCTGAAAATAATGTAGTGAACCAAAGAGACAACACATACCTGCTAGTTTAAAAATTGACATTCCATTGCTCTTTGACAGCCCCACCATTTAACCGTACTGAAGACAGAGAAGAGCTGAGATGCGTAATCATTTTTAGATTCTGTGTGTTTGCCTACACCAGGCACTGACCAGCATGAAAAAATAGCAGTAGAAATGTTGACAGTTTGCTCATATCTTCTCCTGGTCTGCCTTTCTGTCTCCATCCATCCTTGGCCAAATGCTCTCCAACCAATAAGGTGCAGCGCGAACACTGCCTTCTATGTGAGACATTCCTTGACTTCCTCTGCTCTCCCCTCCACCTCCCTCTCCTCCAGTCTCTGCCCACCTCCTTCAAGGAATTGTGCGGGCATTCCACTCACAGCACATACCACTTTATCCTTTCTACTGCCGTTAGTTATTTTCACCCTAATAGGCTGTGAGTAATGAGGCAGCAGGACCACATGACTTCCACATCTTTGCATGATCCTGGCTCTTAGGACAGTTCCTAGTGTATATTCAGTAGTCAGTATGATGCAGAGTTAATTGAGATTTCTTCTTCTTTCTCAATTTATATCTCCCTGCTCCTCTGAAAATGGGAGTGAGTAATACCTGCTTCACAGTGTGGTAAGAATATATCAAGTGATACAATCATACACACACACACACACACACACACATTGTATATATGAATGTTGGCACAGCACATAGTATTTTTTCAATAACTGCTAGTTATTGTTATTTTTAAAAACAGCTTTATTGAGGCATAATTGACAAATAAAATGCACATATTGTGAAGGTGTATTCTTTGAGAAATGTTGATGAATTATACACTTGTGAAATGATTACCTCAGTCAGGACAGAGAACATGCCCTTTAACCCCAAAATTGCCTGTGCTTCTTTATCATCCCTCCTTCCCACCCAGTTCGGCCCTTCTCTCCTCATCCCCAGGCAACCACTGATGTGATTCGTCACTATAGATGAGTTTGCATTTTTTAGAGTTTAGTAAGTAAGGATATATACAAGTAAGTACTCTTTTTTTTTTTTTTGGAGGCAGGGTCTGGCTTCTTTCACTCGAACATTATTAATTTGAGATTCAGCAGTGTCATGGCATGTGTGACTAACTTGTTCCTTTATATTGCTAAGTAGTGTTCCTTTATATGGATATACCACAGTTTGTTGATCTATTTGCCATTGATGGACATTTGGGGTTGTTTCCAGTCTTGGAATTACAAATTAATTACAGATAAAGCTGCTATAAATATTCATGTACAGGTATTTGTATAAATGTATCCTTTCTTTTCTCTTCTGTGGATATCTGAGAGCAGACCCAGTGATGCATGTAATAGGCATATATTTAACTTTTTAAGGAACTGCCAAATTTTTTCCCAAAGTGGTTGCACCACTTTGTATTCTTATCAGCAGTGTGTGAGAGCTCCATTTTTAAAAAAAATTTTTACTTGACTTTACTTACATTTACTAGCACTTGGTATGGTCAGTCTTTTTCATTTTCTGGGAGGTGTGTATACAGATAGACATAGAATGCTATCTCATTGTGGTTTTAATGTGCATTTCCCTGATGATGCAGAACATCTTCTCCTTTACTTGTTATCTGTATACCTTCTTTTGGTGAAGTGTCAGTGCAAATCATTTGTTCATTTTAAAATTGGGTCATTTGTTTTATTTATTTTGAGAGTTCTTTATTTGTTCTTGATCTAGAAGTCCTTTACCAGATATACGCTTTGCAAATATTTTTACCCAGTCTGTGTTTTGTCTTGTCAAACTATTAATAGTGCCTGTTGAAAAGCAAAAGTTTTTAATTTTGATGCAACCCAATTTATCAGTTTATTCCTTTATTATCATGCCTTTGGTGTCATTTCTAAGAACTCTTTGCCTAACCCAAGTTCATAAAGATTTCTTCCTATGTTTTATTATAGAAGTTTTACAGTTTTAGGTTTTATGATCTGTTCTGAACAATGTTTATATATGTTGGAAGACACGGATTGAAGTTCATTTTCTTATATGTGGATGTCCAGTTGTTCCAACATCATTTATTGAAAAGACAATCTCCATTAAATTGCTTTTGCACTTAGTCAAAATCAGTTGATCATAAATACGTAAGTCTGTCTATTTCTTAAGTTCCAGTGGTCTGTCTATCTTGACACCGATACCAAACTGTAGCTAGTAAGTCTTGAAGTCAGGTAGTATCACCCTCTAATTGGTTCTTCTGTTGTTACTTTTTAAAGTAAAATTCAGTTGTTATTAGTTGTGTGTATGATGACAGTCTTTAGAGAGGTAAAACTGAAACTTTGTTTTCTCACTCTGGTTAATGAATGCCATGGTCCCGCATTTTGCTAAGTGTCTTTCTCTTAAGATTCTTTAACTGAGACATTTCAGAACTTTCCCAAGTAACGGAGGGGTGAGTTATGTACAAATCCATTTGTTTAATCTTTAATTTTTTTCTAAGTCTGAATTTTCATGGTCTTTAATGATATAGTTATTTGACATTTAGGAAGTGACTTCAAAGTACTTGTCACAAGCCTGATTAAACCCTGAAAATGGAAGATTTTTTCCTATGGCTTTTACTCTTAATCTGTTTTCAAGGAAGGTAGATGTAGCTAAACAGAAACATGGAGCTGAAAGATAAATAGTAAATAGGAAAACAATATTGATAACATAAATAATAGGCATAGTACCCAGAATATATAAAGAACTTTTAAAAATCAGTAAGAAACACAGTGGGCTGAGAGGAAGGGCGTGGAATATAGATAGTTTACAAAAGCTCAACTTGATTTGTAATTAAGAGAACTGAAAATTCACATGACAACCATATACTATTTCACAAACAATGAGATTGACAAAAATTCAAAAGACTGATAATACTATGTTTGGACAGAACTGGGAAATCTGAACCCTCATCCATTGCTGGTGGGAGCATTGATTAAAGGCCAAACACCTTTAAGTCTTTAATGTCCAGAACCTACTATTAGCAGTTCCACTTCAAGGTTAATGCCCTAAAGAAGCCATAAAGGAGACAGGCACTGGAATGTTCACAGCAGCGATCAATTTGTGATTGTAACAAATTGCAAACTAAATGTCTATCAGTAAGGGAATGGATTACATCACAACATCAAGAAAATAGATGGTTTGGATATGGATATATCATCGTTGGGCAGATCTGAGTAACGTAACATGGAGTGAGAGAAGCAAATTGGTTAAGACATACATGTGGTCAATGTTTGTGTATGTTTTAAAGAAAATCACACAAAATAACAATGCTTTATAGGTGCTATGTTGTAAATGCATGGACTGGATGGATACACAATAAATTCTGGGTAATAGTTGCCTCTGGGGAGGGGGAAAGGGAAACAGGACTGGACAGGGGAACCTAAGGGACTTATTATCTCCAACATTTAAACTAAAGCACACATAGCAATATTTTTTTTTTTCATTCCCGGGAGCTAGGGGATAGCCATTAGGATATCATTGTATATAAATCTTAAAAATTGAAACAAAAAAAAGGAGGAAACTCTTTAAAGGAAAAAAAGTAGTGGGGCACATCCCAACGGAGGGGACTGCCAAAGCGTTTATCATAGAAGTTTATCATCACTCTCTTTGCTTAGTTAGCTTCCTTGGGTGTATTTTAGTTGTCTTCCTTGTTGCAGTTTTCCCTTATACTGTAATTATCTTTAGGGCAGGAACTTTACCTGTGATTTCTTTAATTGTCAGGCTTCTTAATAATTTCCTAAAGAAAATGTGATACTCATTCATTAAGCTGCCTGTAAAAATTGTTAGGAAGCTCGTCAAACCTGTCGGAGTCAGCGTTGGGGAAGGTGTGGGTAGGTGGCCCCCTCGGAGCCTCTTTTGGTGGGAGTATGAGTGGAACAGCCTTTTTGCAGAGAATTTGAGTGGCATCTATCAAAATGCAAAACAGACATTTGCATTTTGCCCAAGTGTCCTCGACCTTAAAGACTCCACCCCACCCCCACCAAAGACCATATAGTGGTGCAGTATGTTCATGAGTGCAAGAATATTCAATTATGTATTACTTATTATAGTGAAAATTGGGAACCACCTAAATGCCTTTCATCTGGAAATGATTTAAAAGTTTATTAGTAGAATAGAACACTAGGTGGCTGCTTTTAAAAAAAGAGGTAGATCTAGTCGTCTGTATTATATTACTACATATTTTTAAAAAAGCAAACTATAGAAACATATGCATCACATAACCAAGTGTTCTGCATGCATGTGTCGTACCTATGTGATTGTGTTCTTGTTTAATTCTATTTTAATTAGCCTAGAAATATTAAAAATACATGTAAACACTAAAAGTAATTACTTCTAAAGAGAAGCAATCAAAGAGAAGAATGAGATGGGGCATTTTGGTCTCGATTTATGTTTGTCTTCATTTGAAGATTTTTTTAATGAGCTCGTTTTATCCTTGTTTAATGAGCAATGTAGTAGCGTTACTGGTGTCTGCATGACATTTCTGTCCAAGTATGTGAAGGAAGCATGTCCTATTTTGCATTTCATGTTTTACACCATTATTTTTCTTCAGGAGATAAATCCTTCCTCAGGAGCTCTCATTTGCCCTGCATTTGTAATGTAGGATTTTCCTAAGGTTCCAAAGAAGAAGCCAAGGTAATGGAGCAGTGACATGTGGAGTTTGCATGAAGGTGACTCAGATTTCAGCCCTTGAGATACTTGGTCATTGGGCGCAGTGGTGAGCTGCATCTCATTTGTTGTAATGCAGTTGACTCTTTTTAGGTAGAAATAATAGCACAGCTCATTGGACAGGAGGGGAGAGCCAGGCAGTTCCACGGGGGTCATCAGCGCGTAAACTGAGCCAGTGATTTTTATATCTTCCTAACACACGTGTTAATAGCATGATAAAACGCAGCCCCTTGAATTGTTTTGGTGGTGGTGCCTGTTCAGCCTTTCTGTATCCAGGACGAGAGAAAGCTGTCATCGGCTTCCGTGAATGCAATATAAGTTTGATATTGTGCGTTTTGTTAACTGTGACACATTGGATTGTGGCACTTTAAATGAGAAGGGGGATTCTCTGTCTTTTTGCAATGTGAATTAAGGAAATGCTAGTTCTTGGGAGAAGTTGTTTTTGGGACCTTCCCCACTTGTTTCGCCTTGTGGTTGCCCCTTCTCCTGTTCCTTTATTACACAGCCAGACACATGATTCATAGTCATGGATACTTGCTACCAGAATTGAACGATTTTGTTTTCAAGGAACAGTTTTGCACTTCAGAAGAAGGTATTTGAACTCGGCTAGCAGTGAACCTCCTCCAGCCGAGGAACTTGACACTCTGTTGCGTATTTATTGTCTGTCTTTGCACAAATGACTTAGGGGTGCTTTGTCCACTCATGAGGTGGCAGTAGTGACACTCACCTGCCCCGCAGGAGCATTGGGTTGAAGCCATTGTTGTACAGGGTCAGATGAGTAAGTACGTGAGAAAGGGTGACAGCTCAAGGGTGGGTGGTTTCAAGAGGTGGATTGTAATAATTGGCTGGTTGTTAAGATAAGAGACCAAGAAGAGGGACCCTGAGCTTGTCTTCCTAGTCTCAGGGGCCTTACCCTATACGAATAGTGAGCAGTTCAGGATAGTTCATTATCAGTTCAGTATTTTAACAGATATTTATTGCATATCTGCTATGAGCAATGTGTTGTACTGAGCATAGGAGGAGATATAAAGCCTAGTTTTGTTGGTTCTAATGAAATGGAAACATCATAAACTAATTGTCCTTCTTTATGTATCAAACCACTCTTGTGTTCTGTGGGTCAGTAACTGTGCAATACATAGAACCAAACATGGATATTAAACATAATCACTTGTTCTTTTCTCCAGAGTTACTTACTTCAAAGATCCCTTCTATCTGCATTTACTACAATTACATTTAATTGTAAGATTAGCCCAGAGAGAAATGCTAACAGCTCATTTTACTTGCTTCTGGGTGAAGAAATCATAAGAGAATCCATTCATTTGAGGTTTTTCCTCACCATATAATTCTTTTTTAAACCAGAGTTTGTATTCCTTCAAATGCAAGAAGCCTACATCATAATCAGGCAGAGTAAAAGTGAATCATACTATATGGTTCTTGTTTGTGTGAAAAGTTCCTAACTTAAAAATTGATGAAAATTCCCCTTTATATATATGTTAATAAATATATTTGTGTACATAAATACATATTTCATATATATTTACATATGTACTTATTTCTACAGTGTATATATTTATAACACACCTATGTATGTATGTATAAAAGTAGTCAGAGCTTAGCCCTATGTCAGAGTTTTTAATAGCTAGCAACATTAAGCAACACTGGTTAACTTTAGAAGGAAAGAAATTTGTTGACAGGATATTGGGATACCTGCAGAGTTGGTATGTGGGTAAGAGAACCAGGCTTGGAGCCATGAAGCCAGGAGCAGTATCTCAAACCACAGCACAAAACTGGTCTGCAGAACAGCCACAGAAGCCTGCTATGTTGCCCTTTCTGTGCCAGGAAGCCAACCTTTCCCCACACCGTGACCATCTCCAGGGGTGCCCACTCCTTATCTCTAGCTCCTGAGTCCCGTGCAAGTACCGATTCATGGATCCCAAGTGCCCTGTTCACTCCTGAGCTGCAAGGGAGGCAGGAAAAGAAATACCTACGTTTTCTCACTTCTCTAGTCAGAGGCTGGCTCTGCAACCCAAAGAAATTGGCAAATTGTTGTAATAATCATATCGGAAAGTTTGAAAGGTAGAGAAGATGAAAATATCATACTCCATTGCTCCGATACAAAAGTATTTTAAAATAGTTTTCATTTATAAAAAAACTTGTGTTTTTGTGTCAGTGCAATAATAGCTTTTATACTTTCGCATCTGCATTTTATTTTCCGTATCATGTGTGTTTATATTGCTGTATACTCCCCTTACGTATCATTTTTACTACTTACGTAATAATGCAAATGAGTGTACTTTGTCATTCTTCTGATGTTGGAGATTGCTAATATATTTTCATTATTATGAAAAATAATGGGGTCCGTATGTTCATATCTAGAGCTTTGGCGTCTGCACGTTGGATTTAGGGGTTAAGAAGCCAGAGCAAAATCTTATGAACTCTCCATTCCCTAATAAGAAAAATCAATATATGTAACTTTTACCTTTCTCAAATTTCGATATAGACACACTCCTGACTCCTTTTGCTGTGGAATTTTATAGGTTCAGAATTGAGTGAGTTACATCTGGGGCTGTATAAACTTTTAAAATCATTTTATGTAGGCAAGCTGTGCTTGATAAGCAAAGATTTACTAAATAGCACTGATTTTTAATTTAATATCAGGGAAGACAATCTGTGGCCTAATAATGAATAGTTGTATCTAGACGAAGTAATTTGATGTACATCATAATAAGCTTGTGGCTTTCATATGAGTGTTAACACTCGTCTCCTAATGTTTTTTTAAAGTAAAACATTTCAGTTTCATCCAGATCCCATATCTTGGAATGATATTCTCCTTGTGGATTTTTTAAATTAATGACAGTATGTGCAAGTGGATTCTTTTAGAATTAAATATTATCATAAAAGAACATAACATAGTTTATTAGCCAGCTCCCTTGGTGAACCTGTCCATCTACCACTTTTAATCTTTAGAAGACTTTAATCTTTAGAAGAGTAGGATTGTGGTATCATCTCTTGTTCATTTGACATACTGTTTATTGGCAGTATAAACATGCCGTGCAGTGCAGGTCAGACACTGTACTAAGTGCTAAGGTACAAGAACAAGAAGGATGTCTGTTCTGCCATCAGTCAGCTTTCATCCGGTACATGGTCTTATGGTCTAGAAAAGTATGTGTAAGGATGCTTTTGCAAAACCACAATTGACTGTTTCTGGGGATAATGACCCCCAAAAATCTCATTTGTGTGTATTTAAGTTGTTGGCATTTTTTAGGTTAGTGTGTGTGGTTGGAGGTCATAAGTCTGGGAAATTGTTAGGTATTGCTCACCCTTCTTAACTTTGGAATATGGGGCTATTTGACTCGATATGGTTCCCCACCTCCTCCTTTTTTTTTTTTTTTTTTTTTTTTTTGCCATTGTTGGCCCTTGAACCTAGTGTGGATTGCAAGTCTTCTCTTAGGTGAGGTGGTTGCATTTATGACATGATGTAAAAGATGTGAGTGTGATGAAATTGAAAGGGTTGGGGGAAAGCATAGGATTTTTCAGCATTACATCGCTCCTTGTATGACCTTCCTCGTGCTCTTCTTAGTGGTGATTTCACTTCTACTCCCTTGAGACCTGGCATGGAGCTGTTTGTAGCTCCACCTGTTTCCTAGAATTGGGACCCAACAACATATAGTTGAAGAATCAGGAGTAGCAACATGTAATGTAAGTTAATAATCCAAATCTGAACTCTACTCTGAGAGATTAAATTGGGTGCAGTGTTGCAAGATGCTGGTGGGCAGGTTGGCAAGTATGTTTTAGGTTTTAGAGATGAGTATATTCCCCCTTGAGGAAAAATGGGGGCTTGGTCTTTCTGAACAGGGTAACTTTTGCTCCAGTCCTGCTAACTTTGCCTGTGACCACATTAAAGTTGTACTTTGATCCATAGAAAGATAAGTGCTATCTTGCTGTCAGGATTTATCTTTCTGGACGGAATTTGTATGTGTGTGGTTTTTCCCCCTCCTCTTTCCTCATCCTTATTTTCTAAATTTTCTCCAACCGTATCTGTTAGTTTTTAATAAGAAAAGTCATGCAATTTTTGTTTCCTCCCTAGTCTTAAGGGCAATACTAAGTTCAGTAAAATTCCCTGAGTGGTTTTCCTCTGGTACATTCCTTTCCATAGTGACAGTTCTGGAGGTCTTTGCATAAGCATATTTGCCCCATCACTTGTAACAGGCCATTACTCACTCCTGAGAAGTGAAGCCTCGGTGTGTCCTGCATGGTTTGGTTGGTTTGGAACCCAGCAAACTTGGGTTTCGATCTCTGACTGTGTGAGAGCAGACAAGTGACTGTGGAATAGTGATTTGTCCTCTGTGCTAAGTTTCCTCATCTGTACACCAGCCTAGTGATAGCACTGAGCACTGTTGCGAGCATCAAGTAAGATTCACATCTGTGAAGGCTCGGGAGCCTGTGCCTTTTACAGAAGAGATGCTCAAGAAAAATTCATTTTCTTCCCGAATTTTCTTCTCTTTGAACAGAGAGGGTAAAAATTGTGTTAGAACTCAGTCTCCTACCCTCCGATGACCATTTTGAATATGGAAAAATTACATGGCTTGTCGTTAAGTAAGTAATCATGTTCCATCTAAAGGAAAACCAACCATAATATTTGCATTACCTGGCCTTACATGACATGCTTTTCTTTAATAATTTCTTTTATTTCAAGAAAGCACTCTCTCTCCTCTCTCTCTCTCTCTGTCTCTCTCTCCCTCCCCCCTCACCATTTTATATCAAACGATAAGTTCGTGAGCATATTCAGTGGTAAGGGTATAACTGCCTCATTCTGTATTTCCGTGCTAAGGGAGAAGGGAACACTCAGATTCAGTCACCGCAATGCAGGCATTTTCTAGAGTGCCAGCTAGATAAAACACAACGTGAGGAAGCTTTCAGTTTGGCAGTTGAAACCACTTACCACTTTGCAAAAACTGAGAGTCCATTCATGGTCATTTAAGTCTGCACTTTTGTGGTGCACTTAAGGCATCGTTATGAGATGAAAACTTTTTGAGAAGATATTGTTTAGTGCTATTTCTACCGCTTTAGCTTTTTGTTTGTTTTTTCTTTCTGAGTGTTTCATAGCTTTTTCCCCTTAAATGTAGCTGATGGGGAGGCAGGTAGCAAAAATAAAGCCAGGTCTAAAATCTTTAAGACCATAAAGAATTGGCCACTGAAGTCATTAGGATTAAATTATTTTATATAAACACCCGAGGCAGCATTTGTCTGTGTGCAATTATGTATGTGTTTTCTTTTTTATGTCTTAAGAACCATTTAGACTTTTTTCTTTGTTTATAATTCTTTATGATGGAGAGTGTCTGAGACACACAGAGGTAGGAAGAATAGCACACGTAGCTTCCTTCTGCCCCAATTCAGCCTGGACAGATAGCAGCAATGGCTTAAGTTCTATTTATACTTTAAAAAGCAGTTAGAAAATAAAATCTGTGCATCAGATATAAAATTATAAATTAGTAACTTTTGAAAGTTGTTAAAATATATTGAGGAAAGTAATTTTTTTTTTTAAGATGTAGGAAATGAACAGATGAAAACTATTTGTTGTTTTGTTATTGTAGTTTTGGAGAAAGAGGATTTATGTGAAACGTTGTAAAACTAAGAATTGATGACCTCTGGTTTTGTTTTTGAGCACAGCCTGTGTTCCTTTAATATTTATCAGACAAAAGGGACTTTTAAGTGATGTCACCAGTGCACTCACAGTTGCTGATGCACTCAGAGACACCAAAGCAAGTTTCCAGTGTTTTTTTTTAAATCATCTGAATTGTTCACTTTTGTCCTGTTTAGTTTTAGGGCACAGTTGATCATAATTGTGTTGAATTGGTAATTCTCAATTTACTTTTCCCGACCACATTACTGTCTGGAACTAAGGTCGATCTGAAGTCTTGGATTTTGAATTCAGCTCTTCACAGTGATGATGGGACATTTCCTCCTCCTTCCATTTAACTGGAAAGGTGTCCTTTGCATGTCAAGACGAGACGGGAAATAACTGTTGACTATGAAACTCGTACAAGAAGGAAGCCTGCCAGTAGTTTATGAGCTGTCTACACCATTCCTTTGGCTTGGCTGGTCTTGTTGCCCTTTTTTTCTGAAATCTCCCCTAAAGCGGTTTGCGGTAGTGAATTGACACAACGTTACCTAGTGTCGGGTGTCTCCGCTGCTGAGATTGGGACCAGGTTGTTCTTCGTTGTGGGGCTGTCCTGTGCACTCTGATGTTTGGCGTCATCGGTGGTCTCCACCCACTTAATGCCAGTAGCAGCCACCCCCCTGTACCCCGAATTGTGACAACTGCAAATACCTCCAGACATTCCCAAATGTTCCTCACGAAGTAAAATCACCTGCGGTTGAGAGCCACTGTCTTAAAGGTAGGAGCACCTTATAAGTAAATGAGTGTATGGGTTTCCCTTTCTCCTGTCCCCACCCTAACCGTCCATCTGTAAGCTCCTGGAGGAGAGGAGTGAGGATGTTCTTTCACAACGAGGTCCCTCTTTCTATCTTCTACACAAAGATGCAGACTTTTGGGGACTGACTAAACCATTCCCTCCACCCCCCCAAACCATACAGTACATTGGGCCATTTAACAAAGGATTAATCTGTGCGCTTCTCTCCCCTAACTTTTTTTTTTTTTAATTTTGGTTAGGTATATGGCGACTGGCATTTCAATGATAACAATGGCCCATTTTCTTTCTTATAAAAGACATTACTATACTGTACAATGGTTTAACCTTTCCTTTAAAAATCCCATGATGCAGATGCTTTTGGTTAACAAAAATTCCTTTTGAATCTGGAAGATTCTGTTTGCATGCTGACACCCCCCCTTCCCCGAACACATCCCCCTCCATCCCCCCCCCCAAAAAAAAAGAAAGAAAAGGCATCAACCCTTGAATTACTCAAAGTCCTGAGGCAGTTTTCCCATAATGGATGTTCACTTTGATTCTCTGATATGAAGTTCTGTCTTCATTGGTCCCCTGCTGGCCCCAATGTCTGCTTCTGTTTTCTTAGGAATAAAAAACTTTGGTTTAATGCCTAGTGTGCAGCCAGGTGAGGATCATATATTAAAGAGAGGCTTATTTATAAAGAAAATGTGAAAACAAGTACTCAGATGAAAAAATCATTACAAATGGACTCTGTACAGTTTCACAGTCAGCAATACTATGTTGAAATATAAATTCTACAGATAACCCACAACATGCCAGTATTTAGTATAGTGATCAGGAGCGAGCCTCAGTTTTCTCATCCCTAAAATGGGAATAATAACAGCGCCTACCTCATAGGGTTGTAGTGAACATTAAATGAGCAAATCCATTGAAAACTTTTAGAAAAGCTACCTAGTGCATAGTAAGTGTTCAATAATTACTTCATTTTCACTTTTTCATTATTTTTCATTATGAGAAACCCCACTATATTACCATATTCTTATCTCTTTCAAAATTCCCACTTCTGTTCTCAAAAATATTTTTGTCCCTTTCCTCTTCACACATTTTATCCATTATTTTTGTCACACAAAGAAATCCACGTGGGGCTATCCCAGTTACATATATTGGTTTTGTATAGATGTGCCCTCTCTTTATACATTTTTATAGATTTGCAGCAAATCTTAAATTCCTCTGAAAGTTTGCTTTGTAGAATGCGATAAATCTTTTTCTTTTTTTTGCAAATGGACTTTTTTTAATGATGAAAATCAAAACTCCTCCTAAATATCTTTTATAAGTTCAAATTTCAGTTGGCTGTATTTTTTTTCTGCTGTGACATCAACTATAGATCACCACACATTTTGTTTGAAAGAGGTAGTCCTGATTTTGATCTGAAAAGGTCAATATGAATTCAGTTTTGTACCCTCTGCACAAGTAAATAAATGTTTCATTTGTGGCTAACATACGCACATGATTTTATTCATGAGAACACGGCGTGAGCAAATCCAACTTACTTTGTTAACAAAATGTTTCTCTGAGAGGTGCTCAGGCTGACAGCACTACAGAGGAATGACACGGATCGTATTAAATCCATGATCAGTTCGTGGAACATAAAGTCAACTCCTGTAGAAGACAGCTTTGGGCAAAGATCCTGAATAGTAATTTATGCTTGTGGTAGGTTAATAGATTGACCAAGTGCTTGACTTTTCCTTTTATAGCAAAAGAAGATAGAAAATGAATGCAAATGAAGTATCTCATACATAAATTGTCTATGCTCAGTGTGAACTTGGGAAGGTTGTTTCAAACTTAAAAGTAGAGAAAGTAATATAATGAGACCTTCCTGTACTCATCACCCAGCTTCAGCAATTATCAACTCCTGACTTGTCTTGTTTCCTGTATATACCTCCCTCTTACCTGCAAATTCTACATGTGATTTCATCTTTAAATGTTTCAATATGTTAGACCTCTTCCTGGAAAAATGAGCAGTCAAAAGTCTGCATATAGTTTTCAGGAGTTCCTACTTTCCCTAAAGCCCAGTTTAATAATCAGTACCTGAGCTAGCTCCTTTGGAAGTGGGAGAGAGAAAAAGATTTCACAAAAGCCTTCTGTATGATACTCCAGGCAACAAGTGTCCGATGCTCTAAGATTCTTGCTTCTCCCCTTTTACTCTTACCTTTGGCATCCACCTGTGACACTTGTGTCAGCCAAAGAGAAAAAGATAAAAGGATACCTGAAAGAGGCTGAACTGCCTGCCTCCTTATTGCCCCCAAGTCCTTCAAGGCGGCTTTATTTATTTATTTATTTTTTGAGATGGATGAGCTAAATGATCTAACATTGATCAACGTGAATGTCAAAACAAAACAAAACAACAAGACAAAACAATCCAGGACTGACAATAATCGGGAGCAGTATGTATTTATTGAGCATTAACTACATGGGAAGTGCTCTTCATGCTTTGGATCACTTAAACTCATCAATAAAATGACTAACTACTAGGTCAGCAGTATTCATGATCCTGTTTTACCAAGAGAGAACTGAGGTTCAAAGTATTTAAGCACCTTGCCTAGGGTTTGAAAGTCAGATCTCTCTGAAATTCTAGCCAGATACTAACAAGACTACGCCACCTCTCTCCATTGCACTCTGACGGTTGCCTGTACGCTTAGCTTGTGTGCCCTGAGCGGGTAGCCAAGGGGTATTTTACACCCACGTGCGGCATTTATAATTACTTCTTGGTGGTGATGTGAGACATTTCAGAGCATTGTGTAAGAAAGTCTTTTCACGTATGTGCTCTTCTTAAATTAGGTTTGATGTAAGCCAAGAAGCCACCAGAGACAAGAGATAGCAGCTTGTATCTCTTATCCAACAGTATCTTAATATTTCAGTCCAAGACATCATCACCTCTCATGGATGTGGCAGCAGGAGCCTCCTCATTGTCCCTCGTGTGTCCACTGTTCCTTCCCATCCACATCGACCCCAGAGTGATGTTTTACACATGTTCAGCAGATCGTGTCACTTCTCTGCTTAAAACCTCCCTAAGACTTCTCACAAGCAGCAGAGAAGAAAGATCAAATTACTTTCCGAGGTCTACAAAGCACCGTAACCTCTGGCCCTGCCTCCTCTCTCAGTTCACACGCTGACCTGGTCCCAACTCCAGCCTTGCTGGCTTGGCTATTGACGCCACTCTTGTGCAGCTTCCAGCTCAGGATTTAAGCTCCTGTGGTTCTCAGCATACCTGGCTTCTTCCCATCATTCAGGTTTCAGCTGGAATGTCCCCACCATGGAGTAGCCTTCTTCTCTCCCAGTGGCTTTCTTTTTTTTCTTTTCTGTATTGTACTCGTGTCACTGTGTGAAGTTCCTTCTTTGTTGGTTTGTCTCCATCATGTGTGTCTCCACTTCCCCAATATCGTATGGCTTTTGTCAGATCTGAAGGTCTGCTTTAGTGGC
Organism: Camelus ferus; assembly: GCF_009834535.1. Lineage (NCBI taxonomy): Eukaryota > Metazoa > Chordata > Mammalia > Artiodactyla > Camelidae > Camelus > Camelus ferus. Next base: position 9,692,549 of record NC_045712.1, on the reverse strand, counting down.
TGCTCTGTCCTCAGTGCCTTCGTAAATGCTGGTTGAACGGGTGGCTGGGTTGTTCAGTGGGGTGGTTATGATGTACCTGTGAGTAAAACTCTCAGCACGGCATCTGCACAGTCAGAAAGCACTCATGAGCGGCTCCTGTTATTGGTGGGGTTGTTCATTCCCAAACTGGAATTTCATCATCACGTCAGTCTTAGGAATTGCCCAAGATCACGCATTTCCTCAAAAACTGGGAGGACCCCTCAGTCTCATGATCTAGGCCCTGAAGTCCGTGTTTTTAACAGGCGGCTGTTTTTTGCCAGTTTTCAGCTCATGTGGACTTGACCTTCAGACCAGCAGCATTCAGTTCTCCTTTCTATCTGACCTTTTGCTTAGGCCCAGAGCAATGTTTTCATCTCTGACAAACTTGACCCCTGCCAGTTTCTTAAGAGTGTCTGCCCTTGTGAAAAGGAGTTTTGCTGCCTGTGCTATAATGATCTCTAATACCCGATAAACTGCAAACAATGGGGGCATTTTGGGCGGGAGGGATGCCAAAACAAAAAGGCATCTGCGATTCTGAGGCAGTGCTAAACTGGGGCACGTGAAAAAGTTACAGCACGTGGAATGCTGCGCTCACCACTGCCATCAGGAGAGGGGAGGACGGGGAGGGTCCTCACAATGAGCTATTATTGTAAGGTCACCACTGAACCACGTAATTGTGGCCTTTTACAAAACCATAAAAAATGTGTCAAACACTATACAAGCTCAAACTGTCTGAGCTTGAATGTTAGACCAAAAATTTCCTAAATAAGAGGGTCCTCTTTGTCTGCTCAAATATTTAAAGAAAAAATTGAAACGAGGCAGATTTCATCATTCTGTAACAACTTCATGGGTTTGTGGTGTGCAGAATTTTCAGTAGAGGAATTCTGTCCAAGTATATTTTTATTTGTCCAGATCCAGAGACTTTAATTTTTGTGGAATTTATAGATTTTTTAAAATGACAGAATTAGTGCTATATGCATTGTAGAACTTATTAAAAAGTAACATCATAATAATGAAGTAACAGTCACCTATAATTTAATCATTCTGAGATAGTCATGATGAACACTTTGGCTGAATGATTTGTAATAGGTCTTTTTCGTCTATGCATATGTATAAACAGCATTTTTAGGTCAACTTAGGGTCACAGTGTATGTAGTGATTCTAACCTGCTTTGTGTTCCTACTTACATGATGACCTTTCCCCCTCGTTAAATAGTTTCATAAACTATGGATTGCATTAGATACACAGATGGCTAATAGGCACATGAAAAGATGCTCAGTGTTGCTAATTATCAGAGAAATGCAAGTCAAATCCACAATGAGGTATCACTTCACATGGCTCAGAATGGCCATCATTAAAAAGTCCACAAGTGATAAATGCCAGAGAAGGTGTGGAAAGATGGGAACCCTGCTACACTCTTGGTGGGAGTGTAATTTGGTGCAGCCACTGTGGAAGACAGTGTGGAGATTCCTTAGAAAAACTAAAAATAGAGTTACTGTATGATCCAGCAATCCCACTCCTAGGCATATATCCAGAGAAAACTCTTAATTCAAAAAGATACATGCACCCCCATGTTCTTAGCAGCTCTATTTACAATAGCAAGACATCGACATTGACAGATGGTTGAACAAAGAAGATGTGATTATATATATACACATACACACACAATGGAATACTACTGAGCCATAAAAAGAATGAAATGCCATTTGCAGCAACAAGGATGGACTTAGAGATTATGATAGTAAGTGAAGTAAGTCAGACAGAGAAAGATAAATATCATATGATGATAAATCACATATATGTGGAATCTAAAACGATGACAAATGAACTTACTTAACAAAACAGAAACAAACTCACAGACATAGAAAACAAATTTATGGTTACCAAAGGAGAAAGGGTGAGGGGATAAATTGTAAGTTTGGAATTTACAGATACTAACTACTCTATATAAAACAGATAAACAGTGAGGTCCTACAGTGTAGTGCAGGGAACTATATTCAATATCTTGTGATAACCTATAATAAAAAATATGAAAAAGAATATATATATATATGTATAACTGAATCACTATGCTGTACACCAGAAACTAATACAACATTGTAAATCAACTATACTTCAATTAAAAAAAATGGATTTCATTGACTGCACTGTATCCATCTGTATGCAGTTCTCAACTGGGAGCAATTCCTCCCCAGCCCAGGACATTTAGAGATGTTTTTGGTTGTCAGAACTGGTGTGGGAAGGGTGCTACTGGCATCTACTGGGCAGAGGCCAAGGATGATGCTAAACATCCTACAATCCATGGGCAACCCCATAACAGGGTACCTGGCACCTGGCCATGGGGTACATAGTGCTGAAGTTGGGAAATCTTGAACTTACGCGGCCACCTCGTAATTAATTTAATGCATTGCCTGCTATTAAATATTTGTTATTAGAAATTAATGGTTGGCATGCTTTCTGTATAAAGGGCCAGATAGTCAGCATTTTAGGCTTTGGGGGATTTAAGAGCTGTCACTCAGCTCTGTTGTAGTACTGTCATAGCTTGAAAGCAGTCGTAGTCTGTATGTAAATGAATGGCCATGGCTGTGTTCCAATAAAACTTTATTTACTAAAACAGGTGGTGGGCCCTTGGTAGTAATTTGCCTACTTTGTTCTAGGTAATGTTTTGTTGGACATCTTTGTCCTTAAATCTTTGCCCCTATACCCGGTGATTTCCTTAGGAAAAATTCTTGAAAGTATAAATTGCTGGATGAACATGTATGTACCTTTTAAAAGTTTACATCAATTTATTTTATTTTCTCGCCTACATCTTAGGAGGTTGCTCACTGAGTGTGGCTTACTCTGACTCGTTTATGCCAGCACCATTCCATCAGATTTGGAGCTACCTCCAGGAATGTGGAGCGTGAAAGACTAAGGCAGGGTTTGCCAATTTAAATGCCTTCAGGAGTCAAGCAGATTAATGAGTAAATCAGGCCAGTTGTCATTGTCAGAATAAGAAGTGGTGGGAACGTGGCAAAATGAAGAGCAAGTGTCCCATCAAAAGTGGGAAGCTGGTTCTCAGCTTTGCCACCTGCTGGCCCACTAGAAAGTGGTTCATTGTTGCCTGATCTGTCTTATCCAGAGAAACCAGAAATCCAGATTTTGGTGTGAAAACGCCTCATTTTTAATTAAATACCTGGTGGCCCAGTAAGCCATGCCTGTGGACTTGTGCCCGGCTCAGGGACCTCTGCTTTAACTGTGACTTACCAAGGGGTCTACAGCTTAGAGTTGGAGGCATATCACCTGGCTCCTGGCCACGTGTGTTAGACCTGCAGGGAGGGCGTTATGGATGAGAACTGTAAGGTCTGGCAATCTCTGGCTATGTATCCCTATAGGAAAGGAAGCGTTATAGCTCTGAGTAGGGAGGTGCACTTGTGAGTCATCTGCCTGGCCTGGAGACATTTCCTCCAGAGCTTTCTGAATTAGTCAGGAAGAGTGAGGGTCTACCACTTGTCCATTTCCTTAGGACAGTTTCAGGGACTGTCTGGATCCTAGTCTCCAACCTGTACAAGGCCCTGCACAATCTGACCCTTAGTCCTTAGTTTCTAGTCTCCCCTTCCTTCATGAGCTTCAGCCACACTGCCTCCGTTCATTCATTGATTCTCCAAATATTTGCTGAGCTCCTACTATGCGCCAGGACCTATTCTGGGCAAAGTAGAGCAGGGTGCAGGAATGAAGAGAACTGGCAGGGCGAGGGTTAGGGTTTTGAATAGGTTCCAACGGTGGTTGTAGGAGATAAGCTCAGAGAGGTCATGACCCCAGGGTGGAGGGGGAAATAGGCCCAGCTGGCAGGAGTCTTCAGACTTTGCTATGCATAAGAATCCACCTGGAGAGCTTGTTAAAACACAGATTTCTGGTCCTCACCCAGAGCTCCTGAGTCATTGACTCTGGGGTGGGTCCTGAGAATGTGCATTTCTAAGGAGCTCTGTGGGTATGTCTGGTTTAGGGACATGTAGGCCTTTGTAAGTAGTTGTTTTTTCTCAGACATAAGCAGGGAGCCATTGCAGAGGGTCTGGGGGTTTTGTGTGTGTGTGTGTGTGTGTGTGTGTGTGTGTGTGTGTGTGTGTGTGTGTATAAAAGTGGCACAATCGGACATATTTTACAAGGCTCACCCAGTGTGTTGAACATAGGCAGCAAGAGGGCAGAGACAGAAGCAGATAGAAGAGTCTAGAGGTTTTCAGTCATCAGGTGAGAGATGATGATGGCCCGGATCAGTAAAGGTGGTGAAAATCAGTTAAATTCTGGATGTATTCTGAAGATGGAGCCAGTACTTACTGATGGATTGAATGTAGGGTGTAAAGGAAAGAAGTGAATCAGAGGTGACCCAGATTTTGGAAGTGAGCAATGGGGTTGAACCACATGAAGACCATTTTTTTGACCTACTCCACCCCCCCCAAAAAAAAAAAAACACTGGTAATTTCATATATTTCAACCTAAAAGAAGAATGGAGTTGCCATCTACTAAGATGGAGAAGACCACGAGGGGAGCTGATTTGCAGGAGAGGTTGGACATGTTAAGTTGGAGATGTCTGCAGTCCTGCCACTGGAGTCAGCACAGGGAGATGAGTACGGAGTTCAGGACATCTGGACTGGGGGTTTAAATCCAGGAGAATGGCTTCCATCACCAGGGCTGTGCGTGCAGAGAGAGGGAGTTAAACTCTGAGCCTTGAGGCGCTCTGACATTTAAGAGGGAGAGAAGATGAGAAAACTAGTAAAGGCCACTGACTGAGAAGAAATAATGAAAGAGGCAGAAGGAAAACCAGGCGAGTGCGGTAAATAAGAAGCCAAGGGAAAAAGTGTGTGGAGAGCCTCCTTGCTGTTCCCTGAACAGGGGAAGCTTGTCCACACCTGAGGACTTTGGCACTTTGATGGGATGTTCCTCCCACCCATCTGCCTGGCTCATGCTCTTCCCCAACTTCAGGTCTGCTTAAATGTCATTTTTGGGTTTTTTTTTGATGAGGCCTTCCCTGAACAGCCTGTGTAAGATGAGGGTGGTTGCCTGGCATCTGGCTGGTACTCAAACAATATTCGCTGAACGAATGGTAAAGTTACAACTCTTTTGCTGGGAGTAGAAGTCTGCAGGAGAATGTATTAAAGCCTTGCGCTCAAGGTGTGGTCTGGCTCATGGACCATCCAGGTGGGCATCCCCTGGTACCTAATAATATAAATGCAGGCTCTTGGGCCCCACCCCAGACCTACACATTAAGGCTTGCACCCAATCCTGTATTTAGTTCTTTATGTATCCATGGCAAGAGGGTGATTGGATGTTCTCTCAGATGACAGCGACTCAAAATAAGAGGTTAAAACTATCAGAACCGGGGAGTCTGTAGTTGCTTCTGTATTCAATCAGTTGTTATCATGTGATTAAAAATAAACTTGCATGAAGAGGCTTTCAAGAATGTTTTATATGGTTATCCAAGTGATTTCTTGGTTTTATTTTGAACTGACCTGAGCTAGGAGTGAATATAAAATGCACAGCACCTGATACGTGGTAGACAATTCTGGGTGAGTGAATGCTAATTCTGTTTCCTGTATTTTACAAAATCTTGGTATATAATATGACATGTCCACGGGTAACCACTGATACGATCGTCAAAATCCAGGACCTGTCAGTGCATGGTTGTCTCTTAAAATGAGTAATGGATCAAGTTTGTTGGCTCTTGCTGCTTCTCTCATACGGAATTTGATTTTATAAGTAGCGTTTTTATTCTGGGATTATAAATACTCTGCAGGTAGACAGCTACCACTCTTTACTCTCTCATAATTCTATTTGGCTGAATTGAAAACTTGATATTCTTTTTATATTCAGTCCTTTGGCTTATTTTAGTCTGAGAGAGAAAAAACACTACATATAGAAGGAGTTTTTTTTATGATAATACTTTTCTTTTTTTCTGAGGCTGCTAAATATTGTTTATTCTAAATGCAAAGCATGCCCACCTTGAGGTTTATAATAAGCACAGTGTTTTCTAGGTCATTAGCTAAGGATAAGAAGCCTGCTAAAACTTTTGGGTCTGGCTGGTCTACTTTATTCTATTGCAGCACTAAAATGACAGAAAAATGGATTTGCCCTCCTTTCCTTTTGTACACGTTTATGACTCATTTTTCTGAATTCAGAGATCCTACAAAGTGGTGTGAAAGTATGCAGACCAGTAACAGCACGGTATAAATTTATGCATATTCGTGTGTGCACACATAGGGTGTGGGAGTACCCCTCCGGTTTTACACAGTTTTATCTTTCTCCCTTTACTCAATTAAAGTCCTAGATCAAAACTGATCAACAGTGAAGGTGTTTCCATCACTTGCAACTGGGGATAGGATGGTAGGGCCCTTGGTTTGATTTTTAACCCTGGCAAGTCTTTTAACTTTCTTTTCAGAATTGCAGGGGTTTTTTGTTTTTGTTTTTGTTTTTGTTTTTGTTTTTGTTTTATCTTCAAAACAGGAATAATGAAGCACATCCTGTGTTCTTACGTGGCTGCTTGTTCAGTTTAGACAGCATTTGGAAAAACAACTATGAAATGATGTGTACATGTACTGTTTTTCTTTAGAAAAATCACTTCTTTCTTTTCTTCAAGCCTTGCCGAAGCTTCTACATATAGGAAAGCTGAATTCTAGATGGGTAAAGCTTTTTTACAGGGCGTGTTGGCATTTTCTGTAAAAATGTAGATAGTAGATGTTTTAGGCCCTGGGAGCCAGGCGGGCTCTGTCACAGCGGCTCTTCTCTGCGGCTCTGGTGTGAGAGCATCCGTGGGCAACACACGAACGGATGGACGTGGCTGTGTGCCAAGGAGGCTTTATTTATGGACACTGAAATTTGGACTTCATAGAATTTTCATGCATCATGAAATACCATCCTTTTGATGGTTTTCAACCATTTAGAAATGTAAAATTATTCTTTGTTTATAAGCCATCCCCAAATGGGGAGCAGGCCTGGAGGGGCTGGTGGGCAGGTCCCTGTGGTAGGGAAGAGGACCTGGGCGTGTCACCCTTGGTCACTTCTGACTTGCCTTTATTTAAGTACTCTTTATTTTTGCTTTTTGTTTGCATATGCTTTTGATTCTTCCCTCCTAGGTCAAGATTCATATCCTTGTTGTCCTCATTTTTGGTTAAGGGTACCTTTGTACAGATTGTACAGAAAACATGACTGAGTGAGAACATGTGTTCTGGGCTGGTGTTTGCTTTTGTGCTCACATTATCATTGTGGGACTGAAAAGAATCTTGGCACCTCTCAGAGGTGACCCTGGATAAGACTTTGGTCCAGTCGTTTCAGAAAGCTAGCTTTCTCTGTTTCATCATTCTCTCAGGGATAGTGATTGCATAACTAACCTTCTCTATACCTTGTCCTTTAAAAGACGGTATAAGAATGGTGGTTTTGGGTGGGAGTGTATAGCAACTGATTGAATTATCATCCTTTTATAATATGCCTTAAGCTTACTGAGCCAAAGTCCACATTCTCTCTCTAAACCACATACTGAGAAATCTGAACACTTCATTGACTTGTTTAAAAAAAAGTAAAATCAATTGTAAACTAAAAGGATTACAGGAATCTTCATTCAATTTTATTTATATTCTGGTTTACAAATACTAGAAGGACTCGAAGAACAGTGGACATCAGATGGGGATTTATTTTGCTCCAGTGAACTCCTTTGTCAGCCAAGATGACAGTATCTACAAATACTGCCTTACGCGCTGTGCTCCAGAATCTCTTTAGACTGAAACTGATGGGAAACAACTTGTCAGTGTCACCTGGGAAGTGGTGAGGCTAAACTGTGACAGTTAGAAGGTGATTCATTCCAATTCTCTTGCTATCAATTCAGGATCTGAATGAAGAAAGGAAAAAGGGCAAAAAGATAGTAGTTGTAACCAGGAAAAAAAAGCTTCAAAGCTTTTGGATTTTTGCCCTTGAGCAAGATAGCTAACATACTTTATTTATGTGAAATATAAATTATGCCAGTAAAATAGTGTATTTTGATAGAGTAAGAAGCATCCCAGCTTTATTTTGTGGTCTGTGTGCTTCAAGTGCCCAGTAATATCCAACTTTTGGTATCTGAATTCCTTAATGTGGATAGTTGGTTTGAAGGTCAAAAACATGCAAAAATTATCAGGAAATGATGCAGAAGTTGAATGCCACATAAAAGTTTTCATCTGCATGCTTGTTTGGCTATTTTTAAATGAGTGAAACAGAAATCACTAACTAAAAAGTTATGGTTTAGAATGGTTGAAGACAGGACATTATATTTACATGGCTTTTAAAATATTCAAAGGACAGTAGTATAGAGCTTCATAATAATGCCATAAAAAGTTAGGGCAATTAGCGTTTTCCTCCAGCATCTTCTGGATGTGAGGGAAGCAAGACACTATTCAGAGGCTGTGTCACACACCAGCAACACACAGCTGGGAATTGTATGGCTAGGATTGGGTGGAGGTGATGCAACGGCGCCAGCTGTGTTCCAGGTCAGCGGTTCTCAAAGTGTCATCAAAGTGGCCAGGGGATCTCCAAGATTCTTGTAGTTCGGCTAGGTCAAAACTACTTTCATAAGAACGCTAAGGTGTTCTTTTCCTTTCGTTGTGTTTATCCGTTGAGTACGATACTACATGCCATTTTATGTCAGGGACTTGAGTATCTGTGGATTTTGGTATCTGTGGGGGGTCCTGGAGCCCATCCCCCACGGATACCGAGGGATGACTGTAGACGGAACAGTCTGACCAAGGCCACTTGATGTGTTAAAATGGTGTTGTTCTGATGGCCAGTGGAATATGTGCTAGTGGGTAATCTTGTGTTTTAAAAATGTCTTAGTTTTAATTCCTAAGATGATAAAAACGTGTAGAAGTAACCCATGTAAACACAATAAGTTCCAAGAGTTTAAGAAGGTTCTAAGACAAAAGGAAGTTTGAGAACTGCTATTTCAGATGGTTGCTAAGCCTGGTAGAGGCAGGGTTTCATTTAATGCTGAAAACACCTCTAAAAGGCAGGTTCTGTCGTCATCCCCCTTGAGTATGAGGAGAGGAAGACCTAGAGAGGTTGATGATTTGCAAAAGGTCACCTAAGTAGTAAGTTGCAAAGTCAGAATTTGAACCCAGGTTTCGAGTTCTTCTCTGTTCTGACTGCTGTTGCCTCTCACAGAAGCACCAGGAAGTGCCTGGATCTTGACACTGACTTCTAAGAACTTTGGCCACCCCCCTGCCTCAGGAATGTGGATATGAAGATTCTCCTTGTGAACAATGTAAAGCAGAGACCACATTCTACTTGTGGGCTGAGTCCAGCCTACAGATGGGTTTGATTTTTCTTATACTGTATGAAAAATCAAACCATTGGGTGTCATTTTTGTAATCTGGGAAATTTCACTTAAACAAGAAGTTCAGATTGCCAGCTAAATTGAAAAAGTATAAGATCTGGCTAGACTGGAATGGTTTTCCCATATGGCTACAGTCAGTTGCAGATTATGTCAGCTGTTCCTTTTAGATGAGACCTGTGTCCTCTAGTTTGCCACAGACCTCACCACTCCCTATTACACCCCACAGAACATGACCTCATTTATGTTATCTGTTTTAAGTGTTGGACTGAAAACAGCTAGTCTTCTCTGTAGTGTTTATAGACAATCTGTTCTCAGCTTATTTAAAAGACCCTGACAGTAATAAGGCAACATACATCCCACCCTGATTACCCCAGCCTGGTTGTAGTAAAGACCTCACTGACGATGCCAGATAGAGAACAGATTGCTTATTTCCTCACTAATGCCTAAAATTATGATTCATTAAAGAATAAGGATCTGCCAGTGAATTAACATTTATTTTTAAACATTCAGCCCTTTCTTTTTTAAGTGCAATAGTGAAATAAGCACATTACACCCATTGCCCTCATTTTATGTTTATTTTAGTCATGTCTGTTGTCCTCATCATTATCGTGTCTGGACCCTTTATGAAACCCTAAAATGTCTCTGTGAACCCCTGTGTGCATGTTAGATCAGTCATTTGAAACAATTTGAGATTGCTGACTAAAGGACTTCATTATCCTGGGCATTTGGATGCAATTATTGAATGTCAAATTCTTGTGCTTAAAATATCTCACCATTTCAGCAATGACTGTCACCCATTACCATAATTTTTAGATATGTATTTGTCTGCCTTTTTTCTTGGGTTGCCTCACCCCAGACTGTTACAAAGCTGGCAAGCATATCTACTTGTTCCTAGTGTGTGTTCTCTGCTTTGCCCAGTGTTTAGCACACAGTAACAGTAAATAATGGAGTAAATGACCAAATATATAAATGCATCCGTTGTGTATATAACTCTTATTCTTCTCTAGCACCAAGAATTATATTAAAAGATTTTTTGTAAAAATGTTTATGTTTCCTAATTTGAGGATTAAATTGGGGAGATGTATATTTCTTATTTTCCAGATGAATATATATGCAAAAGTGCCTCTGTGTGTGTGTATGTATTTTCCCTTTTCTGTTTAGAGTTGCTCCCCCTCTTCCTGATGTAAGGTCAGTCGGAAATTTATGAATCTGTCCGACTAAGAATAAGATGCCCATTCATCTTGGATGCAAGATGAGGCTGTTGAACTTGGAAGCAGCGAAGACGTCTCCATACTAAAAGACACTCTTTCTGCATTTGGAAGTGGCAGTTATTTGTCCAGTAGAAAAGTCTCATGTGCATCTTATAGGCAGTGCTCTCCAAAGGGGGCATCTGGCTCTTAACCTATTGCTGAAAGAGAAATAGCATTGTCTATTAATACTACTGGAACTAAAGATGAATAGTGAATTGGCCTTGATGTGACAGTGAGTTTGACTTTGATAGCTCATCAGTTAAAAAGGTTCTTTTATATTTATGAAAAAAAAATGTGACGTCAAGCTGGGTGGGGTGGGATGGGATTGATATCAATATTTAAGATCAAACTCGTAGGGCTTCCAAAAAAAAAAGCCCCTTGTGTGAACTTTTTTTTTTTACATGCATAACTAATTAGCTTAGGTTATTATAAGCAGGGCTGCTGTGATAAAGTTTCCGGTGGTGTCTCAAGGTACCTTGTAGTGCCTTCTCTATGCCAGTCTTCAAATCGGAATTATAGAAAGTAGAGGGAGTGAATAGTCTACCGTTTCTCGTTGGATTGGGGCCACGAAAAACGTTGTTATGCTGGAAATGCTAGAATATAATCACTATCAGGTGAGCTTTATTCTTATTCATATTCAGTCTCTGAAATTTAATCAATAAATTTGAGTGTTTCACCTCTTCGTGTTGTTGTAGTAGACACACAGCTCTCAGTAAGTACATGTCTTACCAGTTTGATGCTGTTTATTGTCTGATAATGTAAGCAGTAATTCAATGTAGTTTTGAACAGAGTAAATATGAGTAGGAATTTTTTCCCCCTGGTGCACGGCTGTGCTCTCTCCATCAGCTCCTGTTTGTAGCTCATAAGATTAAACTGTGTTTATCAAGGGAAAAAAATTACTTTAAATTTAGTATCATTGATTTAAAAAAAAAAGCTTCTTATTCTGTATTAATGTTTATAAGAAAGAAGGGGAAAATCTCCTGGTGGCTTAATGTTCATGCTTTTAAAAACACATGCATAGAGGTGTTATGCATTTGAAAGGAACTGTTTAATGTGGGAACTGTCTTTTATTGTGAGTTTAAAATCTTAATTAAAATGTTGAATAATCATGTCCAAATGAAAGTAGAAGGAATTAATCCACAACCAGTTGATTTAATCATCAGAATATTTCTGTTTATTTTCTGCAACCGTTTTACACTTGTTTCTAAAGGAGTTTTTTTGTTGTTGTTCTGTTTTGTTTTTGTTTTTTTAAAGCAGAAAGCTGTTCTGTTTGCCAAAGGAAAGTGAAATAAATCAAGTTATGCACCTTCTTCTAGATTATTGTTTTGATCTTAATAAACTCTTCCAGGTGTGTTGGGGAAATTTTTGCCCTACAGATAGTTGTACATTTTCAGTTATTAGACATGAGAAGACGGGCGCAGGGTTTTAAAGGCATGTACCGCTAATTAGCAGGGAAATGAAACAGGGCAAAGTATTAACCCCAAATCCTAAGAGTTAGCCTTGAGACTTCAGTAATATCAAAATCCATTAGCACAGTGCCTGGTACCTAACAGGGGCTTAATCATTGATTCTGTTGCTGGCCTGGCCCGTCTCATGTTTGTGCTTGAAAGAACTGTCCAGAACTCGCAAATAACAGCGCTCTCTTCTCTTCCCTCCGTGGCTATGTTCAGGTGCAGACCCACCTCGAAAACCCCACCAAGTACCACATACAGCAAGCCCAAAGGCAGCAGGTAAAGCAGTACCTTTCTACCACTTTAGCCAATAAACATGCCAACCAAGTCCTGAGCTTGCCATGTCCAAACCAGCCTGGCGATCATGTCATGCCACCGGTGCCGGGGAGCAGCGCACCCAACAGCCCCATGGCTATGCTTACACTTAACTCCAACTGTGAAAAAGAGGTAATTTATGTCTCCTCCCCTCTCCTTTTTCTTACACTGAATGACTGTCTGTTGGATCTTACTCCCGCACTTGACTACGGACTCTAGTCTGTCCACGTGGCCACCTTCACCGGCCTTTGTCCCAGGTTCCCCATCAGAGCCGTCACCCTCCAACTTCTTCCCACTGCCGCCATCGCTGGGTTATTGGGTTTATGGCTCGTGGCTCGTAGCAGGAGCCCTGGTCCCCTTGGAGCGGAATGTGGAGGCGAGCACACTTTTTCTCCCACCCTGTTTCCGCTTCGTTAGCTGAATGTTCTCTTGTCTTCCAGGCCTTTCCGTTTCCAAAGCAGTGAAAATGCAGGGAGAGGAGGGAAGGTGGAAAAAGAATAGCAAAAATAGAAAAGGTGTGGGACAGGCGGTTTAGAAGTTCCGCTTGTTGTGAATGTCTGGAATATTATTTTTATTTCTCCCTGAGTTGGGGGGGGGTGGAAAGCGCAGAATGTGCGTGGCTGGATTGCAATAATACAGCACAGGAGAATGTAACAGAAAAGCAAAGGTGTCGTTGCTGAGTAAATTCGGTTTCCTACTAAATTGCTGCTGCTGGTTCGATCTGCTTTTGTAAAGGCTGAGTTGGAGACAAGACTCAAACAGACCTCAAGCTGACTGTTGCATCAAAATTGGAAGCATACCTAAGAGGAGAGTGGAGATTGATGCCTGTTGTTTACAAATTATGAGACGATGAGCTTCACTTGAATGGAGTTTTACTGTCCTCTGAAACGTTTATGTGATTTCAGAGGTGACTTCCTGAAGTTGGTTGATGTTAATTTCTAGAGGGACACAGTCTTCCCTTTTGCCCAAACCAACCTTCTTATTCTTCTCTGTCCGTGTTTGTCATCTATCGAGCTGATTGGATGGGAAGTTCTTCCTTCGTTGTTTCGGTTCTTCGTCAGATTCCACCTTTATTGTTCCTCTTGTTGCCGTGCCATCAGGCTCGTGTGAACATGTCATTGAAAAGTCATTTGCAAATCCAAGTCATGAGCTGATTTTGCTTGTGTTTTTGCAGGGATTTTATAAGTTTGAAGAGCAAAACAGGGCGGAGAGCGAATGCCCAAGTATGAACACGCATTCACGAGCGTCGTGCATGCAGGTACTGAATGACTTGGCAGCCCGGGGATGTAACACATGGTAATGAGGATCTATATTTGTGGCTAATCACACCTTCCTGATGACTTAAGGGATTTTTTTTTTTTACCCCCATTGATTTTTTTTTTAATAGAAAAAGCTATGAGCAGGCCTCCTTTTTTCATGGTGTCTCATGATTAAAAAATTACTAGGGAATTGATACTTAAAATGCATTCAAGTTGCTTTATGTCATTAAAAAGTGCTAAAAATACATAAATTTTAACAAATAAAGTATAAACTGCTGTACTGCATTTAGATACCATCATCAAAGCATATTATACAAGTTTATAGGTTAGCTACTTTGATCGGATATTAGTAAAACCAAAAGATGTGTGTGTGTGACATATGTTGTTTTATAAAGTGGAATCTCATGGAACATATATTTTGAAACTGTCTTTATTCATTTAATAATAATTAATGGATATTTTTCCCAAGTAATTAAAGGTTCCTCTGTGACATCCTATTTAATGGAAATATGAATCATGCTACATCCATTTATTAATATATTTATGTATTTTAAAATATGTGCGTAGATATATGAGAAAGATGAATAAGCAACAAAAATTCTTATTTTTTTCCTTTTCTATACTGCCTATAACCAACATACATTACACTTTTCATAAGAAAAAAATTATTTAAAAAATTCTATTATACCAAACCCACTAATTTCATTTCCCTAAAAATAAAATAAAAATTTTACAAAGAAAGGTTGCTCATAGGCCCATTTTCTTGTTCGCCAAGCCATTTGGAAAAATCATCTTTTAAAAACAAACAAAACAGATAAAACTGGTGTACCTAGAAATGGAAGTTAATAAACAACGTGCTGGCAGTTTTTGAAAACTGACCTCCAGTTATTCTTCTCAGGGGTCACCTTAATACCACGCTTTTTTTTTTCTTTTTGAGTGTTTACTATATTCCTGGTACTATGAGCACTTTATATGGTTTATCCTAAAATGTCACAAGAATCCAGTGAGGCAATGAATATTATTAACCCCATTTTACAGATTGGCACACTGAGGCTCTTAAACATTAGCAGCATTGCCCCAGTTCATAATGTGGGAGAACCAGGATTCCAATAAGCCCCATGACATTGGAGCCTGTCTTCTTTGATTGAAAATGGCAAAAAGACAAAGGAGCACCCATCTGAGTTCTGAGATTGCATTGTGTGTTTGTGAATTACTATTAAGACCTGGGCATGTGCGCGCGCACACACATACATGCCAGATAGCTCAAATACATAAGGTGTTTATGAAGAAATGTTTTCACAGTCTTGTCTTTGCAACTGCTGCGATGCACGTGTAATCACTGTTGTTTATTATCATAACTGACGTTTTGGTACTTCAGGAATAAAATTGATCTAGAGGGAATGTCAGCTCCACGAGTGTAATGATAACCTCGTCCTGGCATACTCCTCCGGGAATGCCAAGGAGCTGTACAAGGAGAGGCTTTATTCTACGAGTCACTTTAAGAATAGTGCAGGGCTACCCAGTGTCCTGGGAGCCATGGTGCCCCACTCATCCCTAAGGGAGCCAAGGCCAGAATTGCCATCTGGTTTTTTTTTCACTCCAAGGAGGGTGTGGGAAGGGTACTGAGCAGAGTCTTTATAGAAAAGAGCAAAAAGCAGTCTGTCATTCAAGATGAAGTTTCCAGGTTCATCTTTCCTCTTTAGGGCGGGCAGTTTTGCATGATGGTTGAGAGTATGGTTCAAGTTTTCTTCTCCAATGTGTAACTTTGGGCAAGTTACTTCTTGTTATCTCACCTGGAAAATTGCTATAATCATAGCACCTACGCTGATAGGGTGATTGTCAGGGTAAATCACTTGGCCCATGAAAAGCCCTGAGCCCAGTGCCTGGCACCTGGTAATCACTCACTAAAGCTCTGGTTATGTATGTCAGCCTCATCACCCGCTAGTGTTAGTGGTCCTCAATAATGTTCTCATTTGGGGAGGAAGAGGACAATTACCTCTTAGGGTCTAACTAAAGAATGTTACTGCTTTGGATAAGAAAAGACCTTGGATCTCTTTTTGGCTTGCTTTGCACAGTGTTTTTGCTTATATCTGTCTCTCTTCTGTGGCTTTCTCCTTCAGATGGATGATGTAATTGATGACATCATTAGCCTAGAATCCAGTTACAATGAAGAAATCCTGGGCTTGATGGATCCTGCCTTGCAAATGGCAAATACGGTATTGTTGACCTGTTTTTCCTAAAAGAAAATCTTGAGATATCATTTCCAGTGTTTGCTCCCTTTCCCTGAATTTTCTGTTTATCCTTGCAAGTGATTCATGGAGAAATTTATTCATAATGAAACAGAGAATTCTCTCAGGATCACAAATAAATGACTTGGACATCAGAAGTTAAGAATTTCTCCTGAGTTTATCAGTCACCCCAGGATTAAGCTCCGCGTTCCGTGGAGTCCAGGTCCACCTTCAGTAGCACCTTAGCTCTTCCAGTTCCCTTACCATCTGATGCCCAACTTAGTACACTGCTGCCAAGGGAAATACTGTAAATTGCATTATTTACAGCGGTATTCCAGTTGGCCTGAAAAATTCACGCAGTTTTTAAAAGAGTTACTTTCCTGTTCACAAACAATAGACTGACGTTCGAGTTACCCTTCTTCAACAGCAGATTTACTCCCGTGTGAGCTAATTAACCAGTGCCCATATCTGCTTTTCTCTGGTACTCACTGCTCTCTGGAATTTGGAGCCTTGCTTGGAGCGCTTCTTTTCTTTCACTCCTCACATTTGTGTCCTGTGTTCCCGTTTTGCCAAAGTCTGATTGCAGATCTCACTTAGTCCTTGCAGCAATTTATTGAGTCACGTGGGGGTGGTATCATCGCCCTCAGCTTCAGGATTAGGAAGGGTTAGCTCGTGTTGCCAGAGATTACAGAGCTCGGACGTGTCAGAGCCAGGACCCTGCAGTACGTCTCTGAGTGCCTAGTCCAGTCCTTTGCTGTCTTCTGTGAGACCAGTGCCACGAGGCAGTCTTATTCTTCAGCAATTAGTATTTGAACGACTGATTTCCACAAGGGAACAGGGGTGAAGGGGGAGTTGTTGTTCATGGGTATAGAGATTCACATGTACAAGATGAAAAAGTTTGGGGGATGTGTCGCACACCAATGTGAATATATTTAACACCCCTGAACTGTACACTTAAAAATGGTTAGCCTGGTAAATATGTTTTTTTGTTTTTGTCACAGCAAAAAACAAATTTTAAGACTAGATTCCAATAATAAATTCCCTTGGCAACAGAACATGGTAGCGTTTATTTATTCTAAAATCCCTAGAAAACCAAATTTTTGTAGTTAACCTTTTCTGTCTTTTTTTTAAAGTATGGTCAGTTTACAATGTTGTGTCAATTTCTGGTATACAGAATAATGTTTCAATCGTACATATACATATATATATATTTGTTTTCATATTCTTTTTCATTATAGGTTACTACAAGATAGTGAATATAGTTCCCTGTGCTGTACGGTAGAAACTTGCGTGTATCTATTTTATACACAGTAGTTAATTTCTTTTCTGTCTTGATCCAGTTCTTTAAGTCACTTACTTGAAGTCCTGAGGAGTGAGGACTCTCCTTGAAGCCTCAAAGCTTTTTCTAGGATCCTTAGTTTTGTCCTTTTCCTACTCATTTAAACTCACCCCCTGATTTTGAAAGAACTAAATATTCTTTCTGACTAATGTTTCCATGACAGAATTTTCCCACCTTCTTTGAGTCCTCAGTTGGCTTCTGCAACCCTCTTGCTTCCAGCTTCGGGCATCCCGTGAGGCAGACTGCACTTGTCAGTAGTCACAATCCTAGGATGAGCGTGAGCAAAACCCTTGGAGGAGTTTGCACTGGGGAATTTATAAACACACACAACACCCTTGCAGCATTCATTAGCAATGGCCCAGTCATCTCAAAAGAGCTTTGCTGATGAGGGTGGTCATTTTTCCAGTGGCATCAAGTAGATAGCTGAGCACACTCAGAGGTCTGTAGAATGGACATGATTTTAAAAGATTATTCCTTTTCTATTTCTCCCCAGTGGTGAGGACCTTTGACATCATGTGAGCCAACCTACAACTCAATACGTTAACCTCCTCTTGCATATCCTTTGTACCCCCCACAAAAATTCAGGCATCCAGCTTCTTGAAAGCCTTCACTGAGGGATGTGTACTAGCTCACAAGGGAAGCAGTGAAGCACAGCGGTTAGGAGTTGAAGATTTATGATCAGACCTGGGTTCATATCCCAAGTCTGCCATTTACTGCATGACCTTGCACGTTACTTAGCTTCTTGAATTCCTGCGTTTCCCCATCTGGAAAATGGGACTGATAATTGTACTTACCTTACATGGTCATCTCATAAAGTATGTGTGGCGTTTAGCATTGGAAATGTGACTTGTACTCAACACTATCTAAATTATTAAGTTTTTATTAATCAATTAATTTATTATTAATTATTAAATTACTGATTTATTATACTTTGAAATAATTTTGATGGTGTTTTATCCAGGTGATATCCCCTTGGCACCTGTGACATGTCAAGCTCCATATTAGAATAATATCATACTTAATAATCCAGATATTTCTCACAGTGAGTCTCTCTGTGAGTTCCAGCTATTGGCCCCAGTCCGCCACCTGGAGAGCTTGTCCTCATGACAGTTCTCCTGAAGATGACCTTCAGACTGACTATCCATGTCCCCTCAGTCTACATTAGAGTAGGTGTCCTAGTCCTTCATTGTCCAGTTGCTCCTGGACTAATTGTAAGATTGATTTAGCATTTATTAAATGCCTCGTGTATGCCCGACCCTGGGTGAGATGCTGTGGATACAGATGAGTCTGGGAAGGGAGAACATTTCAGACCTTGGGTGGGGAAGGGTAATTCAGGAGCAGAGAGGCCATCTCAGGGGGGCTCCCAGGTAGGAAAGAGCCCCCAGGCAGATTTTAATTAATTCCCAGTCAGGAGAGGAGTAGCCTCCGCCTCCTTTGTGAGTCTCGTCTTTGTCCCGGCACCCATTTCTCTTCTAGGTTCCCACCCATCAGAGCTTTCCCACCGCAGACAATTTCAGCATTTTACTAGTAGCGAAAAGACACTGTATCACAGAGGTACATAGAAACACAGATTCTGGCCAGACATCTGAGTCCAGTTGATACTCTGGAATCACTTATTTGACCCCTCTGCCTCACTTTCCTTCTCTGGAAAATGGGGGTAATGATAGCACCTAAAACAATAGAATCTATGTGAAAATTATGAGAGTTAATCTACGGAAAATGTTTATAACAGTTCTGGTCCTGATAAGGTTTCTGTAGATGTTTGTGACTAACTCTTATTCTTGCGTTGTCAAAATGAAATAACAAAGCTACTACAATGTACTAATGTTATAATTTTTTTTCCCACAGTAAAGTTTAAACTTAATGTTTTTTATGTTGTGCATTTATCCCTCTTATTTGATTCTTTTAAGTGGTCTATTTCAAGTTAACTACTAAAGTGGAAGGAACACTTAGACAGGAAACTATCCTAAGGGAATTGGAGTCTAGAAATAACCATTCTGAGAGCACAAGGGCCCTCTTGTACCATCACAAACAAAGAATAAAAGTCCCAGTTTACTTGTGCTAACAGTGCTCGATTGATATTCAGAGAACAGGACCATCCAGAGAGAAAAAAATAATAACATTTCACAATTATCATTTACTTGGAAAAATATTCATTTTGGTGGAGCAGAACATTGAAGAACTTGATTCAGACCAAGTTTAGGGCACATCCCCATGTGGGTCTACCTTCTCTTTATTTGTCCTAATTAGGCTGTGGCTTCCATCTGTCCATTGTGTAGCTGGTGCCCTGGGACTGAAATCTTGTCCATGAGGTTAATGTGCTGGATAAGAACCCAGCAAAGGCACAATGTATCCACATGAACCGAAGATGCCTCTTCTGCTTCCTTAGTTCCCAAAGTGTTATTTTGACCTAATTATGATGTTATGTGTTTAGGGGGGGGATTTTCCTAACTCAAAAGGGGAACCACAGCCTCGTTTCTTAAATTTACATGACTAGGAGACTAATGTTTAAATTAGAAAGCCATATTATTTTAATCAGCCTTCCTTTCAGTAGCCTCGACAAATAACAGCCATTAATACAAAAAACATAGCCATCGTTAGGGCAGGGTCTTTCAACCTTGGTACTATTGACATTTGGGATGGACAATCCCTTGTTGTGGAGACTGTCCATCCGTTGTAGGATGTTTAGCAGCATCCTTGGCTTCTGCCCACAAGACGCAAGTTGCACTTGGCCATCTCACTGTGACAGCCCAAAATATCTCTAGACATTGACAGATGTCCCCTGGGGAAAGGGGGCAAAATCGCCCCCAATGGAGAAGATAGAGGATACTGAGTAGTGGCTTTAGCCTTGCAGATCCTCTGATTCTTGTGCATAGATTTGCAGTCCAGTAAACTGGTATAATGGTCATCAGGGTGCTTGACAATTAACATGGCAGGTGGTTTTGTTGATCAAAGTGAAAATTAGCTTGACTGTCCAAAAACTGGACTAGGAGTATAGTACTTTCTAGAAAGATGTATTACTAGACATGGCAGTTTATCAGTCACTTAAGAAGCAGGTACTGTTTCACCTGCTTTATCTCATTTACTTTTTACAAATCCCTGTGAGATGGGTGACGTGCTTGCCACTTTTCAAAGAGGGACAGCTCACCTCAGAGACGTTAATATATAGTTGGTCAGTGACAGAGGCAGGTTCTAACCCAGGTCAAAGACTCTTACACAGAGGCTATAAAGGACTGCACTGTTAATTTGTAAATTTGAATATCTACACTTGGTTAGTGAGCAACTGGGTTTTTATTTGCTCAGGTTGGGTTGGCGATTAATTGAAAATTGCTGTTTCTAATTGGTTAATATCAGCAGGTTGATACTGACCCCCAAATACTGCTGTTAACATGGGATGTGAACCTCCTGTCAAAAACCTCCTCTCAAACATAGCAAGAACCTTGACTTTTTTTGTGTGTGAAATCAGCAAGATAATCTACACAAAGCACCTTTGTACTTCTGTGCCTGGCTCAGAGTAGGCACCCACAAAATGAAGTTTTCCCCAGCAAAATATTCTGGCAGGCTCTACGCTGCCCAGTCCTAACTAGCAAGTATTGGAAAAGCAGCCGAAGTGGGAAACCTTTTAGAGAACTCTCTAGAAGGTTATAAGCTACCTTTTCAACTGGAGGTAATGATGTCTGACCCCAGTGGAGTGCCTGATAAGGCGTCTTGTTATAGAGATTTTAATTCCTCTCTCTATTTGGTCGGCAGTGCTGTTAGTCCGTGCCAGTTGCAGTGATCGTCCCTGTAGTTTTTAACCCCATCCCAATCCATTTCTTTCTGGGTCCCCCCCGCCCCCACCTCACCTGTCCATCTAGCCATCTTTCCATCTCTCTCCCCACCTTGCATTTGTGTCTCTCTTCCTGTTTCCACCCTGTCCCTTGTGTCTTTGTCTCTGTCTCATTCGCAGTTTTTGATTCTTTTCATCCTTTTTCCCCTCTCTCTTTCTGTGATTCTGCATTTATTAAGTATATGTCCATGTAATATTTTCCTTAGAATATGGTTAGAAAATATATTCTTGTTCTGGAGAAGTTTATAACTAGATATCTGTTCACTGTACATCCATTGATGACTTAGTTTTTTTTTTTAAAGCTAATTGAACTTATCACTTGCTTATTATTTATCCTTAACAAATTATCATAATAACAGAATTGCATGTTTTGCATGCAGTTTGCATATGAAACATAATACATATAATTGTATTTCTAGAGTCATAGGAATAATTTTTTAAGCTTGTTGCATTGAATCTGAAGTCACATTCTTGGTTTATTAATACTCAGTAGTTCTCCCCAAATCCGAAACTCCAGAAGGATAGGAGGATAAAGCTTCGGAATCTCGAGGGGTTACCAGATGTCATAGCAGCTTTCTAAGTTTTGACTCTCTGCCTGTTTACAGTGCTGCATTGAGACATGTGAGCGCTTTCCACTTTGCTGCATTAAATTGGACAAGAATAAACCTGAACACATATAGGGCAGGGCTGACCCTAAGAAGGTGACCTGTTTCACATGAAACCACTAAATGAAATGACAGCTAATAATCGGAGTCACTTTTTTTTTTTATCAGTTCTTTAGCTAGCAGGCCTTGAAATGTGGTTCAAGGGCATTTTGTTATCACAGTGCCTTGTTCATTTGCATATGCATAGTGGGGTATGTGTGTTACATTTTATATGTGTAATTTGTATGCTGTCTTCACAAAGGAGCACAAGACTCAGTGGAAAAAAAGAGATGTGCTCTGCTGATGTGTGTCCTACCTGCCCCCAGCCCCAGCCACATTAGAACAAGTGTCATATTAACCTGCTGGAAAACGTATCACAGCCCTGACCCCATCTCTTTAGCTAGGAGTTTAGTTCATAGAGGTTTTATTTAGAAGACATGATAGGAACAAGATGACTGATGGCCACCAATGAGGGGAAACACATTTGATTCTGTCTTTGTTTCCTGGTATATTTCCATCTGCACGTTAGTGGTTATTTGGAAGAAAGAAACGTGCTATATTGCAGTACCATCTTTAGGTACCTCTTGCTTGCTGAACATTTTAATCATACTTAAATGCTATCTAAATTCACTTTTTTTTAGATGTTGAGTAAAATTCAGAATGTGTAATCAAGTAAAGGAAGGGCTAAATGATGTAACGTCTTACAGGAATTATTTGAGTTAAGATGGGACGCTTCTGCAGTGGAAATGGTGAAAGGTCACTTAACTATTTCATAGCAATTAGTATTTAGAACTTTGTTTCAGAGAGTAGGAAGAGGGAATGTCTTGGATCTCTTACATCTACAAAACTGAGTGCATCAAACTCAAGACCATGACCTATAGTTACAGGGAAATGCATATGCAGATAAAGGAAGTCAACGTCGGGGTGGTGCGGGAGGGGAAACAAGTTCACTGCTTGAAAGGATTCAGTTCAGAACCAGAGGCAAACACTTTGTAGCTAGTTTGTGACGACTGTTTCTTTCATTCTTTCTCTTTTTTTTTTTTTTTAAGTGTGAAATTTTGTTCTTTTATGAAAGTCAGTGGGCTCCCTCTTGTGGCTTTGTGAAAGATTTCAGTTTCTAAGAAAACAGCTTTAGCAATGAGGAAACCATTTCCTTTCCAATAAGAAAACTTTCCATTGCTTTTCCTTATAAAGAGAGAGAAGAGAGGAGAGAGGAAGAGAGGGAAGGAAGAAAATTTACTTTGATGAAAAACCTGGTTTAGTGTCAAAGCCATGCCACATAGATCCCTATTTTAGAATAATCGTCAACATTTACTGAACATCTATCATAAGCTACTAAATATGCTGGATAATGACTTTACCACGTTATCCACTGTCTTCCTGCTCAAAATAAACCAATGACGTGGGTGCTATAGCGGTATTTTGGGTGTGAGATTCTGCCTCCTTTCCTCTCTCCAAGGGAACCCACTAAGGAGACCATATATCTGTGAATGAATGAAAAGGTAAACATCTCATGTTTTCCTATGTTTAAAACTGAGTTTTTTTTAATTGAAGTACAGTCAGTTACAACGTGTCAGTTTCTGGTGTACAGCACAGTGTCCCAGTCATGCATATACATACATATATTTGTTTTCATATTCTAAAAATGACTTTTTACATCAAACCATTTCTTTTAAATGAAGTCTGGAATAGGATATGGATTTTCTCACTGAATAACTTAGGAATTGTTCAACAATTCATTTCCGTTACTGGTTTTCTCTCTCTCTAGTTACCTGTCTCTGGAAACTTGATTGACCTTTATGGAAATCAAGGCCTGCCACCCCCAGGCCTCACCATCAGCAACTCCTGTCCAGCCAACCTACCCAACATAAAAAGGGAGCTCACAGGTAAATACCCAGCAAATGTGCCTCTTACTGGGGATTTTCTGTTAATTTTCTGATAAGCAAAGTTATCCAAATTGTGACCTCCAGAACTGTTTCCAACTTTCAGACATATGTTTTTAGGTCTCAGCAGTGGTTAAAACACTGAGCAGTATTTTAAGATGGAGGATTTAAATTTGAAAATCCTGGTTTCCAGTGTTGCTGGAAGTCCGGGGAATCAAGCCACCTTCAATCCATGGCGCTACTGCTCCGAGACACCCATCGTTGTGCCTGTGGTGGCTGTCCCTTTGGGATGCAGGCAGCAGGCAGCAGGCAGCATTTTCAATTATAAAATGTCTCTACCCAGTCTGGTGTTTTCCTTACTTGCCCGGCCCCTAGAAGTGTTTGATTTTGAGAACCCTGGTCTGCACTTTCCTTTGACACACATTCAAGCCCACAGTTAGGATAGGGTAGGAATATATTTCTTCCATCTTCGGATGCCTCCTGTTATTTTTGCTCTATCATGTACAAAAGATTTATTACATTGAGTGAAAAAATAAATGATCAAATGGAGCAATGGGTATCTCTGGTTCCTGAGGCAAGTGTGAAATTACCTATTTCGCCATTTTTGTTTAACGCTCTAAGGAAGACATTTGGCCATTAAAACATGACAAAACTGTATTAGAACTGGCATCCTACCATGCGGAATTTTATGGCCTTTACCTCATCCCCCTTTTATTATTTGGTCCTTGCATCAGACAGGATTGGGTGAACAGACTGAGACTATGGAATAGAGATTTGGTACAGAAAATGCCTGTTCTGTTCAAGAATGTCTTTTTAAAAAATACTACAGAAAATTGTGGCAGGAGAAAGACTTTTTTTTTTAAATCATTGATTCGGTTTTAAAAAGACGATTAATGAATTAATACATAAAAACCATTGATAGTACCCTACCAAGAAGGGAAAGTACAATGAAGTCTTAGAAAATATAGTTAAATGAAATCTATGTTAGATAATGATAAAATGTGGTTCGAGGAATATGCATAAAATTCTTACTTGAGTGCAGAGTGGAGTTTTGAATTATGTATAAGATTGTTTCTTCAAAAAGAAAAGAAAACAACGGGCAGGTTTGGGGGGGATGCGGGAGAAATGGGGGAAGGGGGTATACATTTATTAAACTAGAACCAAAAGCAGATATAATGGACAGTATGCTTCTAGAGTCACTGGTGTCTTACAAAATGACCAGTCTGGAGTGGTCCAGGGTAAAATGTCAGGAAAAGGAGAAAGGGGACAGGAAATGGGGTTCTGACTGCTGATAGCTTGGAAGCAGCAGGATGTAGACAAAAAAGAATAGGCTTGGGAGTCAACAGATCTGACCTAGGGGGAAAAATACTATCTTTATTAAGCCCACTTTTCCCACCACAATTAGGGTCCAGTCAGGAAGCAGAAACCACACAGTGATTTGAACAGGAAAGGGTTAAAATAAAGAATCCTCAACCTTGGCCGGGCAATCAGCTGCTAAGAGAGGACAGATACTAAAGAATACCCTAAGGCTGCAGGAGAGTGCCCAGGCATGGCCTAGGGCTGTCCTCCCCAAGGTCAGGGATCCAGCCTCAGGGGGAAGGGTGTGCTTGCAAGCACTAGATGGCTTGCCTGGCTCACTGGGTTGCCTTGACCAGAGCTGGTCCAGAGTTGATAGGTTGAGGTTAACAAGCAGAGAACTGTGGGGTGGGACTGGAAAGCTGAAAAAACAAAAAGCAAAAAAAGAAAACAACAAAAAAGTTCAGATGCCTAAGTGGGGGATGTGTGAATAAAAGTGACCTGTCATGCTTCCATGTGAGGAAAAAAACCTAGAAAATGATTTAGACTGATCTTCCCAATTGATGTAATTCAACTTCTGAATTATTTATTTATCTATCTATATCTGTATATGTGTGTGTGTGTGTGTGTGTGTGTATATATATATATATATATATATATATATATATATATATATATATAAAACACATATAATAAATATGCTACATGTTATGCTGAAAAGATTTCTATTTTGAAATTAAATTTTGGAGTATGGTAGTGTAATGTTTTGGATATTACTCCTGAAAAGAAAAATAACAGAGGTTCCTGAATCCCAGGATTGGTCAAACAACATGGTTCTAGGTTTTTTGTTGTTGTTGTTGTTTTTCTTGTTTTATTTTGCTCTCTGTAAGGCAGAAAGTAATCCCTTACCACAGAGATATCACAAGAGTTGCTATGGAAATAGACTTTTACAAATGGGGTTGCCACCAAATAAATGCCTTTGTACTCTATGCCTGCTTTTGTTTTTATAAACTCAGACTAGTAAATAGTTGCCCTTAAGAGTCATTGAATAATTTCATCCTAGCAGGTTCTGACAGAACCTGGCTCCAGGTTCTTAAATAACGAGTTCATTTCCACGAATCAGTTTTCACATAAGTGTGTTACCAAGGCATCAAAGGAAGACCGAAAAGTTCTCTTGCCTAAATTTGACTCCTGATAACACACTATCAACAGCACATTTCCATAGCTTCTAGTTTTGTTTTGTTTTGTTTTCTCCTTGTTCATACCTGTATGTTTACAGTGAGTCAGACATTTTGTTACTGGTCTTTTACCATCTTGTAGAAGCTGAGTTTTTGTATTTATTTTGTATCTATTGATTAAAAAAAAAAAGCAAACCTTTTAAAAGTGAAAAAATGTTAAACCCTATTTTTATTTAGAGTTAAGTCAGATAAGCATCCATTTGGTTAAAAAATGAGGTATTTTGTAGTTTACATTATTGTGTGCCTTCAACAGTTCTATTTTCTAATTGCTTCATTCACGTGCACAGCGTGTATTTTTCCCACAGAGTCTGAAGCGAGAGCATTGGCCAAAGAGAGGCAAAAAAAGGACAATCACAACCTGAGTAAGTTGGTTTTATGTTCATTTTACTGGAGTTGATGTTCCCTCTTACATCAAAAAATTTCCAGACATTATGGAAGGAAATTGATTTCATCTATTGAACGTACATTTTCTGGAAGAAAATTGTGTTTTTGAGAGACTAAAGTATATATTTTCCCTGTATTTTAGTCTCAGATCAAATTGAATTTTATACACACACACACACACACACACACACACACACACACAAACACATGCACTTGTTTTTAGTACCTGAAGTAGTTTTTTATTATTATTATTATTTTTGGTAAGAAGGAGTCTTGATCCCCAACTACCCAATTATAAGTTGCTTGCAATGGAACTTATTAACAAAAGGGAATTATGGGATCACCTTCTCCAGTGAGATTTGAAAGAAAAAAATGAAACATCTGGAGGGGAGTCACTGGGTGAGCTTGCCTCCCACATTTCTGACGGTAGCTGTGACAGAAAAAAAGGAGCCTTCTAACACTGAAAAAAAAAATTTTTTGCATGCTTGATTTACTCTTGATCAAATCTTTTAGCTTTTTCCTATGAAAACTTAAGGTTTTTGTTTCATAAAGAAATAAAAGAGAAAAAGGAATTGGGCTTGGACGTAAAAAATAGTGTATGTGTGTGTGTGTGAATTTCTTATCTCATGGCCTCCTGTTCTCTTTTTCTTAAATTGATTTTTAAGAATATAAGTTATATGTAAACAATTTGTCCTTATAAAAAGGATAGCAAAAGGCCAGAGTTCTCCTTTGATCCCTAAAAATAATTGGGGTTTTTTGTTTTTTTTTTTCAATTTGCTGTTCATCTTTCCAACTTCTTTCCGCGTATTTAGGAATACACAGCCTTACCCATGCACACAGAGAATGTGATAGCATTGTTCTGTGGATGTTTTAACACAAACAGTGCCCTGTTGTCTGCATCTGTTGCTGCTTGCTTTTTCACTCAACAGTATGTCCTAAAGACCTTTTGCTGCCATGAATCTAGATCTACCTCCTTTATAAAAACGGTTGCATAGTATTCCACAGTGTGACTTGTGATATCTAGTGATCCTCCTCCTGCTCAGTGTTTGTGTTGTTTCCAGTTCCTCCCTACTGTAAACAGTGCCACAGTGAACATTTGCAGACACGCCTCTCTGGGTCCAGGGGAGTTTGTTTCTCCAGGTTAAGTGCTAAGAAATGGAATCGCTGGCTCTCCGGGGGAAGGGTGTGTGTGAGTTTTTCTTTT
Organism: Camelus ferus; assembly: GCF_009834535.1. Lineage (NCBI taxonomy): Eukaryota > Metazoa > Chordata > Mammalia > Artiodactyla > Camelidae > Camelus > Camelus ferus. Next base: position 9,664,880 of record NC_045712.1, on the reverse strand, counting down.
AATAGATACTGCCCTTTCCAGTTCCCCTTCCACATGTAAGAAGCTTTCCTCATCTCTTAACCAAGGGATTTGGGCTAACATTTCTAAGGCCTCCTCTAGCTTCCAAGTAATTTTACTCTGAGATATTTTTTCTTTTAAAATACCTTAACAATAAGATAATTAGTATCCAAAACTTCTCCTAACTGAAATGTGGAAAAGTAAGCTGGATCTTGTCAAAAACAAGTCATCTGCCTTGACTTAGTCACCTAAACGCTCAAGTTCAGGGTTGTCAGTAAAGGGCAAACATGATCAGCTCCAACTCTGAAGGCTCGAAAACAATCTGAAGATCTCATTGAACCACTGGAAATTAATACTTAAGGTTCGATGGCCCGGAAGCATGGCTTTTCCTCCTCTAGGAATTTATCTTGTAAGAGTCCTTGCCAAAATGGGCAGAAGGACACATTAGTGTATTCATTCAGAGCTGCTTAGTGAGCCCCATGACGTACAAGGCACCTTTTTCCAGAAGTGAACCAGACAGACAGCTCTCCCACCCTGAGGAGCTTACGTTCGAGTCAGGGGCAGACAGAATAGGTGTGCAAACAGATACACGCAGATGGTGTTTTCAGTACAGGATAAATACTGCAGTAGGAATGAGAAGTACATGTGAGCACTGGCAGAAGCAGTCATTGTACCCTTGAAAAAGAGGGAGAAATTGGAAATAGTCTACATATTCAGCAGTAGGGATTTGTAAATAAATCATGGTGCATCTCTGTAAGGGGTACTCACTGGCTCTTAAGAAGAATGGGGTTGGTTTGTCTACACTATATTACTAAGCGAGGAGAGCAAACGGCAGAATAGTATGTATAGGATCCCATTGTGTAGAAGAACACACTGTCTAGGGGTGTGTGTGTGTGTGTGTGTGTGTGTGTGTGTGTGTGTGTGTGTAAGATCTAGGAGCTAGCCATACCATGAACAATTTCCTCAGGCATATAGATGCTAGATGGTATAAAGAGTTGATTCTTTCTTTTTCTCTTTATACACTTCTGAATGTTTTGTAATTTTTTTTTGCAAGCATATATCACTTTTATAATAAAAAAAACTAATTGGGGTGGGTTGGCACTGAATTAAAAATGAAATGCAGTACATATAAATGTTGACTGTGGAAGGTGTCAGCTATGTGCTGGTAAGTGAGAAAAGATAGATGCAGATTGGTTTTTAGTGTAATTCTGCTTTGACTGTGTCATTCTTTATCCAGTGCATAGTTATTGAGGGGTGTATAATGTGCCAGGCTCATGTGGATACTTAGAATGCAACAGGGAATAAACATATGACTCAACAGGCCAAAAAAAAATGCAGATACTAGATGGTATAGAGCTTTGTGGATGAATGAAAGAAACATGTGGATGGTAGATAGTTCTTTGAGGAACCAAGGTGCAGACAAGGGTCTGGAATGTCAGGATGGGTATGGGAGGTGGTAGTTGACTTCTAAATAGATAGTCAGGGAAGGCTCATAGGTAAATTTGAGTCGTTACCTGAGGGGGGTGAGGGCAGAGCCATTCGCATATCTGGGGGAAGAGTGGTCCAGGCAGGGGGAACAGCAGTGTGAGGTCCTAAAGAGGGGAGTGTGTCTGGCTTGATTGAGGAAGAGCAAGAAGCCCATGGCAGGTGAGGGGTAGGGGGGACACAGCTGAGTCAGCATAGGAATGTGGTCACAGAGGGAGAGGAATGGAAATACGGTCAAATGAATGGGAGCCCCCAGATCATTGTAGGACGCCTCGAGGAGGTGGGTTTTATCTAGGTGAGAAGGGAAGCGATTGGAGGGTTTTCAGTGAAGGACTGGCATGCTCCGGCTTATCTTTTAACAGCTGCTGTGTTTCAGAGATACTAAAGAGGTAGGGAGCGGTGGGCATGGGTGAAGTAGTGGTGCCACCAGGAGGATTGCAGTAATCCAGGCAAGAGGCGATGCTGGCTTCTGTCAAGTTGCAGTGGAGGTTGGAGGCTGGAGTTGGACAGATTCTGGAAATAGTTTGAAGGTAGAGACAGCAGATTTTGATGATGGAGCAGATGGGAAAGAAATAGAGGTATAGAATTGATTCCAAGGTTCTGGCCTAAAGCAACTTAAAGGACGCAGTTGTATTAAGTGAGGTGGGAAAGCCTGTGGGTGGAGCTGTTTGAGTGGGGAAGACCAGGAGCTCAAGTTTGGAGTGTTAGGGCTGCCCATTAGACCTCCATATGGAAACATCTAGCAGTCAGACTTGCAAGCATTGCATTCTGGGGGGATGTCTGGGCTGGAAATAGAAGGGTGAAGTCATCAGTGTACGTGTGTTCTTCAAATCTATGCAACCAAATGAGATCACCGTGAAGTGAATGTAGATCAGGAAGAGTCCCAGAAACTGTGTTCTGAATTGACATCTAGGCTGCATGTATTTATCCTTAGAGCATAAAAATAATCACAAAGGATACATCAGAAATGTTGCAGTGCTGGTATCTGGATAATAGGGGACTTTTACTTCATTTTATTGATTTCAGTATTGTTTAATTTTTTGTAACTATAATATGCTTGGAAAAAGGAACTAAACAGCTCATGCTTCATAGTTTTGGAGGAAGTTTAGCTAGAAGATCAGAGGTCCAAAAGCTTCTTCAGAGCCACTGAGTATCACTTACTTTTTCTATTTTTATAAAAGTCTGATGCTAAGACAGTATTATACATGCCTGATTTAATCATAGAAATAATCACTCAGCTAAGAAAAATGCAATATATATTGAGAAAGTACTGAATAATATTATTTATCAAAGTGTACAGAATATTAGTGAGTCCAATATAAATACGTATTAGGTTATAATATGTGTAAAGTAAAATATTAATATATTTAATCCAATTTATTAGACTTTAAGTTATTTGGAATTTATTTGCCAGACCAGGTAAATTAAAAACATTTATTAACTCATATGTGCACTGTTTCACCCTCCCTTAAGAAGATGATAATTTAGTTGAACGTATAATTGGATTTATAAAAGAGGAACGCTGTTAGAATGCATAGTATAGTTAAAGATGCTTGATTTCTAGGGTTATTTTATCCAGTACAATAGCCACTCAACACATCTGCCTATTGAGCACTTGAAATGTGACTAGTTGTGACATGCTGTAAGTGTACATTGTACACTGGATTTTGAAAACTTAGTATGAGAAAAGAATGTAAAATATCTAACTTATAAAATTTTAATGTAATCTATATATAATATTGAAATTATATAATATTTTGGATATATTGTTTAATAAAAGTATTAAAGTGAATTTCACCTCTTTTTACTTTTTTAACATGACTACTAGAAAATTGAAAATTACATATGAAACTTGTGCTCTATTCCTATTGGGCAACACTGGGCTTGAGAAGGGGTTTTTGTATGGCCTACAGGCCAAGAATGTTTTTTGCATTTTTAAATGGTTTTAAAAAATCAAAAGAAGAATAATATTTTGTGACATGTGAAAATTGTATAAAATCCAAATTTCAACATCTCAGATGTTTCTTGTCAGTAGGCTTGCATTGCAAAAAATTGTATCAGTTGATAGTAGTACATTTTCAATTTTGTCAACACAAAATTTGTAGGAATTTATTTTCTCTCTTGCTGTGTAAGTATATACATAATATGCTTACTTTTGCTGTTTGGACTGCAAAGTACTCACTATTTGGCCCTTTGCAGAAAGCTGGTCGCCTTGGGGATCAGAACTGATTTCAGGTTCTTCCCTATTTATTGCTGGGTATCCTCGCCAAGTCCCTAATATCACCAAGGTGGTTCTGTCATTTGTCACCAAGGATGGTAACTCCAATCTCAGGAGTTACTAGGATCAGATGAGAAATTACAATCTCAGGACTTGGTAAATGATAGAGTTCTGCCCAAAGGTAGCTCATCTTTTAAAGTCCTTTAATCTCGGTACCCAAAACAGGAAAATAATGGGGAAATACAGATTCAGGTTTCCATCGTCCTGACCCAGCAGAGTTAATATGCACGTGCCTTTAATGAGATATGCCCAGCGTATCTGATACCATTACTAATAGCCCTTTCCTGTGCTCTTTTCTTGAAGTTGAACGAAGAAGAAGATTTAACATAAATGACCGCATCAAGGAACTAGGTACTTTGATTCCCAAGTCAAATGATCCGTGAGTACAATTGCATGTTAATCTGCATCGAATATTTTTTCTTACCTTAATGTTTTTTTTTCATATGTTGCAAAAACGCAGTTATAAAAACTAGAGTCAAGAAGTACCCCCTCTCCCTTAGGCTCCCTTTGTGAATACTCGTATTCTTGCCCCTTTCTTTTGGTTAGTGTCATCAATCTGAAATTTCGAGAGAAATAAACTGAATTGTTCCAAGGGATTATTGGACATGAGCTATTCAGCTTTGGATATGAGGAGGTGGCTCCCTGAAATCTGAGAATCCTTGGCAAATAAACACCAAGCTACTAAAAAAATTCTTTTATCAGTTCATACTGAGACAGAGAGTATCAGTATCATACAGGACAGATTTCAGTGGCTGATAAAGCAAGATTTGTTGTCTATTTATTGGCCCTTAAACTCACACAGTATCTACGGGCACTAAGAGCTGATGTTGAAGATTTCAAGTTTAACAATATTCAACAGATAAAAGGTCATTTTCTTCCTCAAAAATTTAACATGCCCTCTGTTTGTTTTACCTATCTAGGGGAAAAAAAGTAATTTTTAATCCTCTTGTAAGTACAGGTTAGCTTATTTGGATTTCAGCTTTCAATCTCATCTCTTTCAGAGATGACAGTTGTAAAGATAATTTTCTTACCAGCAACATCAGCAAATTGGACAACAAATACACAATTTTTATCCATTAGAAATTGGCCCATTTGAAGTAAGGGGCTAGAGGGTGTATACATTTTAATGGCTTCCGAAGGCATTCTATGAAATTAGCCTTTGACTGTGACCTTTTAGCTCCCTAATAAAATGTGAAGATGAAATCAAGCATTATTCATGCAAGGCTTATTAAATTTGCTATTCACATTATTGTTGGGGAATTTGTGACAAAATAAAATAAAACCATTGCCCGTTCTAAGGTGGTTTTGATGGATGTTTAAGCACGGTTTCCATCATCACCATTTTGCTTTCCCAGGTTTCAAGGAAAGCCGTTTTGAAACTCAAAACATTCAGATTCTCAGTTCTGCCACACAAATTTATCCTACGAAGGGGCTGTGACCTTCATTTCCAATAGTCAGTCTTGCATGATAGTTGAAATTGAATTCCCATTTTCCTGTTCTTTATCAGCTTTCACTTTTTTAGTGTATTCTTTTAAACTGTGGCACGTGGGTCTCTTTAGCAACATATTATGAAATTATGGGGCTGTAGTGAAGGCCTCTATTTGCATATCTTCCTTCCCTATTGTATTAGAATACTTATGTGTTTATAATCTGAACTGATAATGATCTTTAATTGTAGGCATTGTTTGAAGATAAAATGGACTATCATCTGTTACGGGGGCTTCCCTGTAGCAGGTTTCTGGAGCAGACTTTGAGGCTGCAGTAGAGATATGGTCTAGCTGGTCAGGGTCTCAGCCCCATACCCTCTCCTGCCCTACAGCAGATCTGCTTTTGTTGATTTAGATATTGGGGATCTGTTTACACTTTTGTGTGAAAAAAGGGTTGCTCTCATTGCAAAAAGAAAAAAGAAAGGTTCAAAAACCCCAAAGCATAATGGATTAATTGGGTCTCACAAGGAAGTAACACCCAAGATAATTGGTTGGAATAGTCTGTTCTTAAAAACTGAGTGGCTGCTAATAGGTTTCAATGCTGGTTTCCCACCTTACTGGCCTACTTAAGGCATCTTCCACTATAATTTTATTTCTCTGTGGCTGCTGAAGTTTCTGTTACTTTCTTCTCAGCCCTGAACATGAGGCAGGTTGGCTTTGTGCTCACTCTGGTATCCGAGGACACCTCCCTGGGTTGCCATCTTGGGTGCTCAGACCCCAGGGATCAACCCCAGAGAATTCTCTGGGGGCAGTAACTCGGCCTCTCATGGGAGGGCTTCTGTTTTCTTCTTCATCTAACCCATATGAGGATCAATTACGTGGTGGCTTGTTTTAATGGCCCTCCGTTCCCACATCCCAGCTGATACTTCCGATCTGCTTTTAGCAGCCGTAGATTATGGGGTAGGAGGTTTTCCATACATTAAATTGTTTTTGTTTTCACCATTGTCGTTATCATCATGAATATTGCCTATAAAAGAGCTCAGGTTAATTTAAAGCACTACAGGAATACTACTTATGTAGTTATAATTTTATTCTTAATTATTTTTCTGGAGCACTCTGAATTTTTCAACTCACTTTTGCCTACATTTTAATGGCATTCTTAATATTCTCATATATGAGTACATTAGAGCTACAGTGATTAAAAACTGAAAGCACCAAGCTCAGGCTGCTTGGGTTGGAATTCCAAAACAGTCCCTTATTAGATGTCTGACCTTGGGCAAGATACTTGAATTCTCATGCTTCATTTTGCTCATCAGTTTTTTTAAAAAGGTGGGGAGGGCAGAACAGAATATTCCTACCTCGTCTACTTGTTTTGAGGACTCAATGACATAAGAGGAAGAGTTGTTTAGGGCACGGAGTCTGAAGCAAGTTTCTCCCGGCTTTACCACTTACTGGCTGTTTGACTTTGGGCAACTTACTTAACCGCTCTGTGCCTTTCTTTTCCAGCCTGTAAAGTGGGGATAATATTAGTGGCTACCCATTGAGGTTGTTACAATTAAATGAGCTGTCAAATGCTTTAAAAAGTACCTGTCACACAGTAAATGCTAGTTAAGATAACTATTGTAATTACCATGGTGAATTGTTAACATAGTGTCTGTTCCATTGTTTGAACTGTACTCTATAAACTGTTCCCAGGATATTCATATGAAGTGCCTCCTTTGATTCTAACAGCATACCTATGAGGCTGCTCATATGAGTATAGTATTACCATCTTATAGATGACGATGCAGAGACTAAGAGAGGTTGATAACTTGTCCATGAATATTCATGATACAATCCAAGGACACTACTTTTGTGCCACATACAATCAAGTAGTGAGATCTCACAGAATTTTTTTTTTACCATAGCTATTCCATCTGTCTGAATGAGTTAACTTTTAGAGCTCTGAAGACATATAATTATTTAACGTAGTGTTCAAGAATATTGACTTTGTCATCATCAGAGCTAAATTTAAGTCCTGACTCCACCTCCATGTACAGCTCAGGGACCTAGGTCAAGTTGACTAGTCTCTGTTTCAGCACATACACAACATCCCTCCCTCTCAAGGCGCTTGTCCAGGTAGAGTAAGACCTTGTAGAACAAGTGGGTTAGACGGTGTCCACTGCATGTCAAGCCCTCAGTGAGTGATAAAGATGATCAACTCATAGTTATCCGATCTTTAGAAACTGAATGCTCTGAATATTGAATTTTCACGGAGCCTCAAATCCTAAAAAAAGAGTTTCTTTCCTTCCATTTTCATCCCAGAGACATGCGCTGGAACAAGGGAACCATTTTAAAAGCGTCTGTGGACTATATCCGGAAGTTGCAACGAGAACAGCAGCGTGCGAAAGAGCTTGAAAACAGACAGAAGAAGCTGGAGCATGCCAATCGGCATCTGCTACTCAGAATCCAGGTACACGGTGGGGGCTGGGTGAGGTCGACTGCTTGTCACTGACTTGAAGATAGAAGGAGAAAGGGTATAATGAGCCATGAGGGAGTAGACTTATGGAGCCCTAACGCAGTCTGTACTCATTATTTGTGGATTCCACTTTGTGCTTTTGCTTCCTCGTGAAAATGTATCTGAAACCCCAAAGTCAACCCTTGAGGCACTGGGATGCTCATTTGCAGACATGTGCAAGGTGGTGAAGTTGGCATGTCTGGTGCATTTGTTCCCACTTACGATTGGACAAGGCATTGCTCTCCCTTCTGGTTTCAGCTTGTACTGTAAACAAGTGTCCTCTTTGCTGTCTATTCAGTGCCATGTTTTTCATATTTTTGTGGGTTTTTTTTTTTTTTGGAGGGGGGCATGTTTTGGTATTTAAAATGGCCTCTAAGCAGAGCCCTGAAATGCCATCTCGTGTTTCTAAGCACAAGAAGGCTGTGATGTGCCTTACGGAGATAATTTTCTTTCAAACGTGAGTTATGGTCCTGTTGTCCATGAGTTCAATTTTAGTGAATCAACAACACGTACTAAACAAGGTGTCTTTAAACAGAAACACACATAAAGTTGCATGTTGATTGGTTTGTGAGATGTTGTGACCGCTTGCTTGCAGGAACCTAATCCTCTGTTTCCTCTGGGAGCGATGGTTTAGTGTTCACTCATCCAGTGTTCATGGCAGCTCTATAGCACATAACTGTCTTTGGCCCAATGTGCTGCTACAACAAAAATTCCATAGACTGGGTGGCTTACACAACAAACATTTATTTTTCACAGTTCTGCAGGCTGGGAAATCTACAGTCACAATGCTGGCAGACTCACTGTGTGATGAGCGCCTGCTTCTGAATTCATCGATAGCTGTCTTCTTGCTGTAAGGTCACATGGCAGGAGGGGTGAGGGAGCTCTCTGGGGTCTCTTTGATAAGGGCACTAATCTCATTCATAAGGGCCTCCTGTGATCTTATCACCCCACAAAGCCCTACCTCCACATACCATCACATTGGGTACAAATTTTAGGAGGCACAGACATTCAGTCCAAAGCCGTAACTACTGCAAATAATGAGAATTGACAGTAGTTGTTAAATACAGAGGTGCCTTAGTAATGAGGGGCAAGCCAACCATGGTCATAGCTCGTGTTTATGGGGAACCTGGGGACACCCAGATCTTATCATCAGGATATAAATTTTAGAAATTGTTACAGGTAATGAAGTTATCCCATACCTAACTTTACCTTACATACTCTTGGAGAAATACTAATTTTAATCATACGTGGAATTCATCAGTCTTTCCATTCGGGAATGAACATACCAGTGTAAACAAAAGATGGGAGATCCGTCTGATATCAGCTCCTGCTGCTTCTTAGTTACTTGGCCTTTCACGCCGAGTATAAAGACATGACTTCCTCCGAAACTGTTTTAAAGAAGCGAAAGGAGAGCTGTCTCTTTGCTAATGACTAAAGGACTTTGCAAGGGTCATTATAATTTACTTGCTGACTTTGAACACACCCGGCCAGTAAGGATCAGTGACCTTGTACCTTCTCCTGCAGTAGCTGGACCCACTTGTACCAGACTCTGCCACAGAGCAGTGGCTGTTTTTCAGGTTTCGCACGCCACTGCCTGTGGAACAGCAGTGCAGAGTATGGCACTTTAGAGACCATCCCGTGATGTTATTCCCTGATGGTGAACTTCCTTAACAGAGTAATTTACCCATAATAATGATCTCCGATATTTTAATACCTTGCAACACTGTCGACATTTCTAGGCGTCCCATCTCTCACTTCACTCCAGTAATCTTCAGCCGTGGATCAGAGAGGCGGAAGATGGTTCTTCTCTCAGGGCTGCCTTTTAGAATCTTGGTAGTGACATAGAGGCTATGTGTCACTTGAAAATCCCCCTTCCCCTTTCTCTCACTCTTGCTTTTTTTTGCTTTTGCTGCTTGTTTTGTGTTCTGTCTCTTCAATAAGTAGCCACAAGTCTTCATTCAGTCTCTTGGACTTAGTATATACACCCATTTATAAAAGCAACTTGTCCTAGGGTGTTATTTCCTTATACAAATATTAAAATAAAATCACTGTTTTGAAAGAGAGCCTTTGTTTTGTTTTAAGGTTCTGCACATATCTATTCATGTGAAATAAGAATATTGTGAAAAATAGGAATTAGAAATTCCACGGTGACAATGTCTTGGGGTTTCTGTTAGTGACAGTGAAGCAGCCTTTAGAACTTCTGCGTGTCAAAGAAAGCGTTATTCTTTAGGTTCTGCCAGGTAGCGAGCCTGCATTCTCTAGACGAGATTTATCACATTATTTAGCAGTCTGATGCTTTAATCAGCTGGTAAACAGTTTTAATTAAACAACAAAAGATGAAAGTAAGACGTGGGCCTCTCTTAATCTAACTTTTTTTTTTTTAAAGGCAAATGACACATGTAGGGGTGTTGCTCTCATTATGTGGGTGTAGCTTTAGTGTAGTGCCTGTTTTCAGCTTGGGCCTAAGGGGTTCCTTTCATTTTCACTCTAAGTGATGCATGCAGAAATGTTCACAGAAGAAGGAACATGAAGCCTTAATATCACGGGAACTGCGATTTTATTAAATGGCCCAGGGCTTTAGAATGATGCCCAGGAAACTCGGGTGTCTGGAGATGGTGTAAAGGAACATGCACCTACTTGGGTGACATCTCAGGCTCCCATCTCCCACTTGGACTGCCTTGCAGATCAAACAACCTTTAACACAGGCTGAACACGACTTTTCAGGAACATGGGTTTCTAGGCTTGTGGGCAAAGGTCGCGAGGTTGTGTCATGGTGGAGAGTACTTTTCCCTCTCTCTACCGTCTCTCTCGTGATGTGGGGTGACTTGTTTCAGATGTAGATTCTGTTATTTTTATTGTATCACAAACATGGAAAGATGGAATCAATTGGGGGTCTCTACAGTTCATTGTCGGGAGGGGAGTCTAGGGATACTCAGAGAGGGGAAAGGGGAAGAGCTGGTTTGGAAGGTATTTGAAATGAGGCAGTGGGGCAAGTCTCTGATACTCAGCAAGTGAATTAGGCCCTAGGGCTGCCGTTACAAATACTGCAGACTAGGCAGCTTACACGGCAGAAATTTATTTTCTCACAGCTCTGAAGACTAGAAAGCCAAGGTCGAGGTGTGGGCAGGGTTGGTTTTTCTGTGGCTTCTTTCCTACGCCATCTTTTCTGTGTGCTTTCCCATTCTCGTGGTTTTTCCTCCATGTGTCTTTGTGTCTTCATAGCCTTTTCTTATGAGGACATGAGTCCTCATGGATATTGGATGAGGACCTACCCTAATGATCTCCTTTTAACTTAATTACCTCTTTAAAGACCCTGTCTCCTTATATAGTCCTATTCTGAGGCCCTGGAGGTTAGGATTTCAATATTGGATTTGGGGCAGGGGACACAATTCAGTCCATTTTAGGAAAGATGTGAAAACAGCGCAGGGAGAGATTATTCATCTTCCACATGAGAACTTTCTTGTGAAATTAGAAAAAATAACTCCCTCTGCCGCGGTGAGATGGGTGAAACAGCGCTTCTCCCACTTGAGTTCCTTGTATGGAACTTTTGTAACTTTAGCCGTTACTACCCAAACTTCATTAGTGTGTGGTGCTCTTGGTATCCTAGTACCTTTTCGCTGCCTTCCATTTCCTTGTTGGGTCCTAACAACTCAGTAGCCATTTGGAAATATAAAACATATCAATTGGGAGAAAAATTGCATTTTTACTTTAGCTCCAAGTAACCACGTTACTTGCTAATGGGATGTGTGTACCTGTTGGGCACTGCACAACCTCTCCAGCCTTGGAGTCCGATCGGGCACTGCCCTCCTCATTTCTCGTTCTCATTCCACATTTTCATGCAGTACTTGTTTTTGTTGTTGTTTAAATCATAGCAACCAGCTGAGACCAGCTTTGTGTTGATATGATGTGATAGAAAAGAAGGCAGCACAGTCTAATGCTGAAACTGAACAACTCTCTTGAGTTTGATCCTTCTCACAGCAGAGTGCATTCCCCTTGAAATTTTAAGATATCCCCAGTGCCCTGGGAATTCATGGCAGTACCCGTGGATATCACTGCACAGTTTGGGGACCATGGAACTATGTTATTTACTGGATATTTTCCTTTCATCAGCTCACATTTTGACATTTTATTTTTATAACTTATCCTCATTGTGAACATCTAGGAGAGACTGTCTCTGTATTTAATACTTAACAAAATCCGTATACCACCTAAAAATCATTTCATATGTTACCAGTGGTACTCTATGTACTTTTATAAATATGGCATTTATCAATTTGAAATAGCAAAAAATTCTATTTTAATTTATTGTTTTTCAAGTATCTGATTTAAAAAAAAAATACTTTACATTTTAAAGCAATTTTAAGTTCAGAGCAAAATTTAGCTGAAGGTATTGAGAGTTCCCATATACCTCCTATTCCCACAGGTATGTAGCCTCCCCCACTCGGCATATCCTCCGTCCGAGTGGTACATTTTAACAATAGGTGAACCTCCACTGACACCTCATTATCACCCGAAGTCCCTACTTGACATTAGGGTGCACTGTTGGCGTTGCACATCTTTTGAGTTTGGACAAATGCGTAACGACATGTAACCAGCATGATAGCTTCCTGTACAGTTGTTTCACTGCCCTAAAATCCTCCGTGCCACCTCTTTAAGTGTCTCTTCTTCTCTTCTCTCTTAGGAACTTGAAATGCAGGCTCGAGCACATGGACTTTCCCTGATCCCATCCACGGGCCTCTGCTCTCCAGATTTGGTGAACCGGATCATCAAGCAGGAACCCGCTCTTGAGAACTGCAGCCAAGACCTCCTCCAGCATCACGCAGACCTGACGTGTACCACAACCCTGGATCTCACAGACGGCACCATCACCTTCAACAACAGCCTGGGAACCGGGACCGAGAGCAACCAAGCCTATAGCGTCCCCATGAAAATGGGATCCAAACTGGAAGACATCCTCATGGATGACACGCTTTCTCCTGTTGGCATAACTGATCCGCTTCTTTCCTCAGTGTCCCCCGGAGCATCCAAAACCAGTAGCCGAAGGAGCAGTATGAGCATGGAAGAAACCGAGCATGCTTGCTAGCAAATTCCCCCTGCTCTGCATTCTCACAGACTGCTTCCTTTCTTGATTAGCAGATTTCATAATTTACCTGAAGGGGTTTTCTTGATCATTTTCTTTTAATATGAAAGATTTTTTTTCATGCTTTATCAAATAGCCCAGGATATATTTTATTTTTAGAATTTTGTGAAACAGACTTGTATATTCTATTTTACAACTCCACACGCCTCCAAAGTATTGTACAGTAGGTGTACAGTATCTGTGAACTGAATTCGCCCCAGACTTTGGCTTTCAGAGCAAGAGGATTTTTGCATCAGAGCCATTTCTGTCCGTTTTTATTCAGGGCAAACTTGGTTTGCGATTCGTGTGCCTGTGGCTTCCTTGGCAATTAAATGTAAAGTTTAACTGAAAGAATGTAAAGCAACCAAAAAAAAAAAAAAAAAAAAAAGAGGAAGGAGGGAGAAAAGGAAATCCATCGTACTAACCCTTTTCCATTTTGTAAATGTATTGATTCATTGGTACTGCCTTAAAGACACAGTACCCTTATAGCATCTTTGTACTACAAACTATTTAAAGAAATACTGTATTCCATAAAAGAAAAAAAAATGCAGCCATTTTCATGTGGATTGTCCGATTAGAAAACATATCCGATACCTTAGGAGCAGCTGAAATTGAAGGGAGATGCAGACCGAAGCTCTGAAACATGGAGTCTCATCTTGCTCTTGTTCACTCTGTGCTCTGTTACCGTTTTCCTCATCAATGAGTGGGATTCAGTTTTTCATTAAGATATATTTTATTTTGAAATGGAAATTAATGTCCTCTCAAAGTAAAATATTCAGGAGCACTGAAAGCTTTACTTTTTTTTTTTTTTCCTCTTCAATTTCACTTTTGATAAGAAAACCAAACTGGGCACATTTCTAATTGGCTTTACTGTTTTTATTTTTAAATTATGTATTACTGTTCATTTGATTTGTACAGATTCTTTATTATCATCGTTCTTTTCAGTGTGTTTGTATTAATTTGTTAGAATATGCATCTTAAAATGGCAAGTTTTCGATATTTTTACAACTCACCGGTGGTTTTCCGCATTCTTTGTACACACGTGGAAGAAAACTTTTATGCAAGGTCTTGCGTTTAAAGAGAGCTTTGTGAATATTTTGTATATTGCAGTCTCACTCGGAACCGTTTTTCCACACATTTAAGGTGTAGTATTAATAGGTTAAAACTGGCTTTCTAGAGAGAAACAAACTTACATATTTATTTTTAGTGATATAAAAATAGCAATATTCTTGGAGACTGATAACCACAGCGTTAAGACCCCTGTTACGGTCATTTAAGTCGGGGTTTATTTCAGCAAACCTGCTGAATTTTTTTTTTTTTTGAAGAGAAATACTGTATTGGCAGATTACTGTTACTTGATAACAATGTTTTAACAAGCAGCAATGTTGTAAAGTTAGTTTCAGTGCATTATCCACTTGTATCGTCCTATGCAATAACAGTAGTGTTACATGTATTCTGTCAGGCCTAGATGTTTTATACAGATGACATATGGTGTTAAGAGGCAGGCTGTTGAATGGAATTTCTTGGTAGCAGCCTACAGTTGAATAGCAAGTGGCATAAAGCATATCCATTCAGAATGAAGTGCCTTAAACATAGCAGTAGTCTCTAGCACTGACTGAACTGTAATGTAGGGGAACGTTTCAAGGCGGTATCTATAATCAAGAGAAACATGTAGCATGGTGCCTCTGTAGACAATATAAGAGCTTCCAACTTTTCCTTCAGATATTTTTAATATGAAATATATTTTAGTGACAGAGTGCCAACTTCTTTCATCAGGAAACCTTATTCAGGAGGTTGTGTTTTTTTTGTTTGTTTGTTTTGTTTCGTTTTAGAGAAAAACAGTTTAAATGTCAAATGTGAACTGGTGTTGGGGTGTCGAAGGGTTCAGAGAGAAGGAATGAATGTTAAGATGTCTGAGTGGATGGCTTACATGAAAATAATCAACCGCATAGTTCCCACCTATGTTGGGCAGTGAGAATCCTTGGAAGCAGTGATGATGCTATCAGTTTTCTAGCTTTATGACTTAAGGGGGTAGGGAAAATTAGTTCCCATTCTTTCGACCCCCTTAATTGTATAGCTCTTTTCCTAGATTAGTGACGCAAATCTGCATGAACAGCTAATTGTACCATAGTGTTCATTGATACAATCATAACATTGTCTATTTTTCTCTTCATATTTATATGGGGGGAGGGGAGCTGGGTGCAAAGGTCGGAGATCACGATGGTGTGACGCTAGTTTTCCTTAGCTGATTTTGAGGGTTCTTAAAAATAGAGCAAGGTTGACTCACCCCTGGCTCAGGGATCTGGGCTTGGGGGAAGCTACCTTACAGAAAGCTTTGTTGAAAGAAAGCATGGCATCTTGTACCACTGCCCTGACTCTCGCAACTCCTGCGCTCACCACCGCCTGCTTTCCCATCCCTTTCTACTTAAGAGACAATTTCTGGGAGGGGCAGGTGAGCACACTCAGGAGAATGCTAAAACCTCGGGGGTGGTTTTATTTATTTCTTTTTTGCCAACTAGAGTGTGGGTGCGTGGTAGGGACTAGCTAAGCCAAGAGGCAGTGTTCTGGGCTCACTGTTTGTGACCACGAGGATGGTCCACACCAATCCCCCCATTCCTGGGTGCAGAACTGTGTGACCCAGGGTTGTGTCTCCATATGGAGCGACCAAAATGCCAGACTTGTCACCTGCCTCTGGGTCAGGCGATGGAAATACCAAACCTTCTGACTTTGCCAAAAAACGTACAACCAACCTGATCATACATAGGATGACAGTTCTTTCTGGTTGTTTTAAAATAATAAAGCAATAAGAACAAATAAAATACATAGGAAGTTAAAAGATATAAAGCACAAAGGAATGCACTTATTAATATTTTTTTAAAATGCACTGGGGAAAAGTTGATGTTGATAACAGTATATTAAAAAAACCCTATTTCTTGAAAAAAAATGACAAATGACTGTCTCTTGCGGACGCTTGGTACTGTAATGTTAATACTAGTCACCTGCTGTCGGATGCAGCAATAATTTCTGTATGGTCCATAGCACTGTATATGATGGATCGATATTAATGTATCCAATGAAATAATTGAACTGTTGTTCTTGGTAGCCTCATTAAAGCATTTGGTTTTTCACATAGTGGTGGCCAATTGTGTTTAGTTAATACCAGTATCAAATATTGTTTGCCTTATCAAAAAGCAGTAGCACGCATTTTCTTCTGATTTAATGAATAACAAATTGCAGGAAAAAATTTTAAATGCCAGTAAGTACTTTTTTTTGTTTGTTTTAAATGCCACTCTTAAGATATTACTTTTTGGTTTTAAACATTTTTGATTACTTTATGACTTGCACTCGGCTGAACTATAATTATGCAGCTTCTATCCGCCCCCCACCATCTCCTGCTCTGAATTTGGGGAGTTTTAAAACTCCCAGATGCCAAGAATTCATTTTAGATATAGGAGTTTTATTTAAAATGTTTCAGCGAGAGGTGGTTTTACAAAGAGAGAAATTGTCAGAGAAACTCCTGCATATTTACGAAAAAGAGATTGGGTTTTTAAAATACAAATTTGTGATAATGAAAGCTTAATATACCCAGGTTGCCAGCTCCTGGCTGTTTTTTTTTTTTAAATACAGTACTTAAGAATCATTTGATAAATGTCGGATTTGAATTGGGAAATGTCAGACAAAACATGTCTTTATTCCCTAGCTAGACCTTAAACTTCTGCCCTTTTAAAAAAATCTTCTGGTTTAACCTCTGGAGAAAATGAGCAAGAAACTTGCTGTGATGCTTCTGATCTGATTGTCAGCTTTTCCTTAAGCTTGATTTTTTTTTCTTAAATTATAATATACAATAATCAAGCCTTTTCTTTTTCAGAGTTATTTGAATCATTTATGTTTCCTATAGAAATGTGATTGTGTGATGTCTTAAAAACGTGTCTAAGTAGGAAGATTTCCTATCTGAACAAGAGAATTTTCTGGGCAACATTGAAATCAGGTAAGTTGAAAGTTGGGGCTTTTCCTCTTAGGGGGTCTGTAGCAGGACTTTAACCCAAGTTTCTGACCTGTTTAATAAACATTCCTTCACTATCTATCAGGATCCTTAATCTCTAGCTCCACCCCCCCATTGTTACCTGAACATCAGACATTTGCCTCTAAGTTGTATGATTTTATTTCATATCCACAAACTTTCTTAAATTTTTTATTAAGCAAACCCACTTAAAAAAAAACAGATATATCTGTGAAATTATGAAGTATGGACTTTCAAGCTAAATTTCCTGATTTTGAATCTTATCTCTGCCTGCTTCCAGCTGTGTGATTTTGAGCAACTTACTTAGCTTCTCTGTGCCTCAATTTCCTTTCTGTTCAGTGGAAATAATAATAGCAGCTACCAACGAGTGGTCTTGTGAAGACCATTAAAATTAACAAGCTAGAATTTTTGCTTGGCAGCATATAGTAAGTATTTGGTAAATGGTAGCTATTTTTATATTATCATCATAATCACTCCCACTATTAAAAAAGAAAAATACCCCCTGAACCATCTAAAATCATCATATATATCAACAGAAACATTCACATTTTGAGCAACACTGCATTTTAGTATACGGCTAACTTTTTCTATGAATTGGCAAGGTGACAGAAACCACAGGTTGCTTTGGAGGAGAGGACCTGTCTGTCTCTAGGACCCAAGATTAGAATACTTTAGAGAATTAATTAAAAATCCAATTTATCACAGTTTAAAAACAACTTCAGCACAAGTGACCTAAAATTTAAATTGTTTTAAACCTGTATACGCTGCATGTTTCCCTCTGCCATGAGAATTATTATATTATTTCAAGAAAATTTGCCTTGCTGAAGCTGACATCTCTATTATATTCCTTAGAGGATTAAATCTTTTAATCCTTTATGATATACACTGATGTTATATATCTAAAGCGTGGTGTCTTGACTGTATCCTATCTGTTCACTTTCCTATCAATATTTAAATGTTTTTCAGGTTTTTATTTTCAATTATCCTTACATTTGATGACTTCTTTGGAACACCATCTGAGGAGTTAATCTTCATAATCCAGCCAACATAAATGAACCCTTAGAACTACCATGTTTTTATTTTTTTGTGTATGCCAAGATTTAATGCATAGCCAAGTAGCATGAGGAAAGCTCATTTAAGAGGAGTGTTGTAAAGTTAGATTTTCATTATATTTAGAGAGAGATGGTGATGATCTCTTAATTCTTTGCTGCCACATCTGAAGCTCAGTAGCAATGGCTTCATGTCCTCACCCATCCTAACACGAATCCGTAATACACATCTTGTACAGAATATAAATGAAGAAGCTTCCATTCCATTCCCAGTTTTCCCAAGACGTGTATCTCCCCTCTACCCGACCCCCCCAAAAAATACAGAGTACATTTGCCATATTAAAATTGTCAGACTTGTTTATATATAAAATTTGGACATGGCCAATCTTATTTGTGCTCAATATTTATAGGTCTTTGGAGCCTATTACCTATACCAGATATACTGGAAAGTGATAAGACTGAACCCAAATCCAAATAAATCTCTGCAACATGTCTAAATGGTAAAGGCAGTTTGCTTTAGAAAAATTTGCATTTTAAATTTCTAATTATGGAGTCAGCTGAAGTTATATCCAAATGGGTGCAATTGTCACTCAAAGTTCCTTACATATTATTCAGACAGCAAAATCTGTGTAGATAGAAGCCAGTAAACTACTGTTTCCCAAACTTTGCTTTAAGGAACTAGTTCCACAAGCTGTTCCAAAAGTTGCTTTGGGGAATAGGGGTTTGGAGGCGGGGGTGGGAAGCAAAATGCTGTAGTTAATTTTCAGAAAGTTAACTTTGGGAAATACTGGGTTAATCAAATTTGAACGGGTATCTACTGCAAGACTGTTCACATTCTAAAATATGCAAATAGGCACTGAGCCTTTGCAGGACTGGGAATGGTATGTAATGTTTCCCAGTGTTTTTGACCACAGGATTGTGTGTGTGTGTGTGTGTATAAAACACCTGTTAATGGTTCCAGAAAACGTAATTTGGGAAATTCTGAAGATTTTACAGAAAACATACAGAGTTGATAAGAATAATTTCTTCTGTTTTCCTAAGGTAAGTATTCTTACATCTCTTTATTATTCTGTAGGAAGAAAATATTGTCACTAAAAAGTTATTACTCGTGAATAAGCAAATTAACTTAGGTTTTCATTTCTAATGAAAATATAAAATTTTGGTTAAGGAAGCTATTGCCACTAAAATTACTATTCCTGAATTCAAAAAGTATGTTCTAGCGGGAAGGGTACAGCTCAGTGGTAGAGTGCTCGCTTGGCATGCATGGGGTCCTGGGTTAAATCCTCAGTGCCTCCATTAAGAAAAATAATTAAATAAATAAATAGACAAATAAATAAAGCTAATTACCTTCCCCCCAAAGGGGGGAAAAAGTATATTTTGATTTTTTAGTAAATATATAAATTCTGATTATGCTCATATTCAGTGTATTGTTCCTATGAGTGGTTAAAAAAAGTCCTTTATAATGCAGACCCCTGGTGTTTGGGAATTAGAATGGAGGTCTTGGGTACAGTACAACTGGTTTATAACTTTAGGTCTTTGGTGTTTTGGAGGAATGAGGTTAAGAAGAATTGTATGGTGTTCAGAATTGTCATCGTCTTATCAATGATTTCTTTTTTAATGCAGGTGACTCCTAACAGATGGACCAGGTTAAATCTCAAAAGCTTAGTTTGTAACTGGTTGCAGGCCAACCCAGAAAAGCTACATTAATCATCACGAACTTGAAGTATATTATAGTACTTCCTCAGGCTGTTCTAGAATTGAAAAACCCAGTAGTACAGAGTCTGAGGGAAAACACACTAGCATGTTTTTTCCACTCTTTATAAATGAGATCAGAAACTTCTGCCATTCATATTGTTCAGTCCCCATTCTCTGCTTGGGAAGAAATGGTGAAAAGAGGAATTTCTGTCCAGTGGGAAGGAGGGATTCATTGGCTCACATTACCATAAAGTCACAATGGCAAATACAACTTTCTGTATGTCTGAATTTAAGAGCTCAAACAAGGCATTCTCTGCTTCTCTATAGTTTTCTTATCTCTGCCCTCCTGTCTGCACGTGATTCTGCTCCGTAAGGACTCCTCTGGCAGTTTCAAGGTTCGTTTGAAAGCCAGCACTTGTTAACCCAGTTGCTTTGGCAAAGTTCCTGTATTAGTTCCGGTCAGGCCTGCTTGAGTATGGCTGCCGTGGCCCAAAGATGGAACATGGTCTGTGTTACGTGGTCCACTCTGGTAGATTCCCTGAGCAACGCCTAAACTATATGGTCCAGGAGAAAGGTAGGTGAGATTCACCTAGATTTTAAAGGGTGGTGCTGCTCCTAAAAGAGGGAGAAGAGGACTCGAGGTAGACAAAACAACAGATACTCATCACTGTACATTTGGAGAGGATTGAGCAAGCTCTGCCTTTCCAAACTCTTGCTGCTCCCAGAAGCATCAATTTGGGATTTTTCTTTCTTCTACCTTAACCAGCGGATGATGGAAAGGGAGGGAAAGAAGGTAGTAAATCCCTAGAGCTGCATCTCCCTCCTCACCATCATTCATGGCTAGTTTTTCATAATGATTCTCTAGCTCTCACCCCTGCCCCTGACTCAATCCTCTACCAGATGGAGATCCTAAGACCCAAGCTTTTCAATAAGATATTCAGAGGACCCACTAAGCACAGATTTCTCTAAATACACATGGATTCTTATTTCTGTCATTTCCAAAGACCACTGGGTTGTTAGGATGTTTTCATCTGCACATGACAGAAGCCAAACTCCCTTTCACTTCAACTGTAAGGGGGTATTTATTGATTCACATAAAAAAAAACTCCAGGTGTGAAACTTGGAATGGTGACTTCAGACACCTCACAAGTCGGTTGCTCTCTGTCTTTCCAGGTTCTGCTCTCCTTTTTGTGGGCTTCATTCTTAGCCAGACTCTCCCTGTGAGGTGGCAAAACGGCCGATGGCCCCAAACCACCTTTGCTGTTTATCAACCAACCTGGAAAAGTATCTCCGTCCTCCCAGTCCTCCCAGAGTCTCCCTGTCCTGAGTTGGCAGATACATGTATTCCTGGACCAATCACTGTTGGCAGGGGGCGGGGACTAGATGAGCCACACCCAGCCACAAATCACCCTCCTTGAGCCAGGTGGACTCAGTCCCTCTGGAGGGCAGAGGGGCAGCCCTGCAAGCTGGCAGGTGCACTTCCGTGGCCCTTGTTCAGATGTCCTTTCTACTTGTGAATGTCTAATTCTTCCTCTTCCAATAGTTGGCTCCTGATCATTTAGGTTTCAGGTTAAATTTTACCTCCTCAGAGAAGAGGGTACTGACTACCTCACAGAAAGGAAGCTCCATTAGTGTTTGCTTAACACATTATCTTGTTTATTTCCTTCATAGCCCATATTTTTCTTCGTCTTCTCCTCCTCCTTCTCCTTCCTCCTTCTCACCCCTCCCCTTCCTCCCCTCCCCCTTTCCATTCTTAAATCAGTTTGAGCTGGTTTCCAGTGTATACAGTAATCAAATTTGTGACCAGTAGACCAGGACTGGCAAGTTCTACCACAATATTGTCAGTAAGAATGCAGCCTTATTTAAAACAAAGAAACAAAAGTCAAAGATAACATTGGAAAAAAGTTGTAGGTTAAAAATCTGTCTGCTAGGACCGTGGAAATATCTGTTTACAAGCACATGTTATTGCGTCTTACTTACAGGGGTTCTTGGGAGAAGGAAAGTCCCATATGAATTAAATTACGCATAACTTACCTCTTAAAAGGGCCGAAATTTTCTCTTCACCATTTTTGATGATCGACTTCCTCAAGTGTATTATTCTCTGCCTCTTGAAACAGAATGTAATGACTTTAATTGTACCTGTGCTCGACGGTTACAGAGTCATCTTTAAGATCATTACTTCACGGAGCTATGGTACGGAGGTGTCCTTGGGGGCTTCAGAGATGGAACAGAGGTGGTGGTCCTTATATTAAGAGGCCCCGGGGAGCAGTGCTCTTACCCCATCTCCTTTCCTCCCCAACCCCTTCAAATTTACTGCTAGGGCTCTGCCGTAAGTTTAGGTGAACTACGAACCCAGTTATTAACGGTTAACAGAATTGGGTCTTGTCTGAGGGAAATCTGCCCTGTGTGAAGATCTGGGAGTTTTCTTTACGTGCAGCATATAAACCTTAGTGCTTTGGTGTTGGCTGTACAGAACTTTTTCTCCACTAGTTTCTTATTTTGTTTTGTTTTGTTTTCCACCCCATTGGACTTCAGCTAATAGAAGTTGCTGGATTTGTGACCTGACTAAAGAGGTTTTATTATGATTAGAAACACAGACCAGACTCCCTGGGGTCACGGGGGTTCTGTTTTGCTATGCCTGTCGTAAGCTGCTCTTCTTTCTGTGCTTTGCAGGAATTCCACTAATTTGGTTCAGTTCAGACTGTGACTGGGGTCAGCTAACCTTTCTGTAAAGGGCCTGATAGTAAATATTGCAGGCTTTGCAGGTCAAGAGACGAGAATCAAAGAAATGATGTCAGTACTTGTGTAACGAGAGAAAACCAATTTCCACACATTTTTCGTTGGTGAAATTCAACGTCTAATAATAATAGTTGGGTACAGCGTTTGTGACCCAGATCTACTCAGAATGAGCGGGGAACTCTTTTGAGGGGAACAGAACTTGGCTTAGCTGGGATTTGAAGTTAGTGTTTTCCTAACATCAGATTGATTGTAAATGTTCATTTGTAAAAGCCCCTCAACTCACAGGCTGTTCAGAAGCAGGTGATGGGCCAGAATTGGGCCATGGTTTTCAAACTTCTCGACTGCAGCCTAGATGGATAATTGTCCCCTGGTACCAGTTTTCCCTTTTTCCCTTTAGTAACAGAATGCTCTGGATTTGAGCTTAGCACATACTTCCTACCGACTTGGGAAGAGGGGAGCTGAAACAGCCCCTTGGGACGCAGAGACAGATGCCTGACATTGACTGTGGCTGAGCTGCCCGCCAGCCTGGCACGCTGCATCTCTGGACTGTATGTGAAAGAGACAGACTCATTTAAAGTCTATAGTCTGATATCTTTTGTTACAGCTTAGCTGTGCTCACAAATAGACTATATGCTTTACAATTAAAAGGAAGAAACACTTTCTCCTCCTCTTCCTTTTCTTTTTCCTGCTCCTCCTCTTCATCCTTTTCTTCAAAGACATTATTTGAGGATTTTCACTATTTCTTACTGCTAACTGGCCTTACTATACAAATAATCTAAGTAAATGCATTTTTCTCTCTGCTTAAGCAAAAACAGATGAAATTCCCCTTTGTAGCTTGAATGAGAAGAGTTGAATTAGCATTTAAAAGCCATCTAAGGATTTTATATGTTTTCTGAACAAGGCTTAGGAGATATTGTTGTTCTTCTGTAATAACAGGAAGCAAAAAAAAAAAAAAAAAAAAAAAGCAAAACCAAACATGCCAACCATGGGAGACGGGAGGTGGTAGATCTTACTTTGGTTAGTGAAAACTGTAGGCAGATTTTATCTCTTTATTCGGATTATTATAAAAGACTGGTTAACAGCCTTGAGTATTTATTTCTTTTGTTGTCAGCTGAACTTTTTCTTTAATCATACCTAGTTTGAGATGAGGAACTGCTGAATGTGGAGTGTTATATATACACACGTTGCCCAAAATTGAAAATTATACAAGGCACAATGAAACTAGTACAAGTGCTGTTGCCTGTGCTATGAGTCATTGTGGGAAAAGAAGCCTGTAATAGCATTTTTCTCATCATTTTTAAATGCTCTGGGATATGTGATACCTTCCTTGGCAAATAATTTAAGCTTTCTGAGTCTCAGTTTCCTCCTCTAGAGAGTGGACTTAAAATGCCCATCTCACAGGACTGGTGTGAAGATTAATAAGAAAAATGAAAAAATAAGAAAAAATAAAAAAAAATGAAAAGAAAAGAAAAAAAAATGAAGATTAATAAGAAAAATGCACATTTAGCAGCACCTGATGGCTGTTAGTATTTTCTCACCAGCTGTATTTATACCACAGTGTTTTCTTTCAAACAATAGTTGTCTTTTCTCCATACCAAATAACGCTATTACTAATCAACATATCTGAGTGGCTATAAAGCCCAGGTTGCATTTGGTCATAGAAAGTGTTTGAGACGGTTTAAGACATCAAGCTTCGTTTTGCTCATTATCTTTCAAGTAGAGGTCCTCAAGGGAAAAGGCCAATCATTGGTTTTCTTTTGTTGAAAATGCTAATAGAATCTTCTCAAACAGGTTGGCAGATTTTGCTGCAGGACCTACAAGTTTCTGGCTACAGCAGGTTCAAGAGCGTGGATGCTGGAGACAGATGGGGTTGAATTCAGTGCCCTCCACTTACAAATTTATAACCCCGGCCAAGGTAGCTAACATCACTCTACTTCTCTTTCTTTGTCTGTAAGATGTCGATCAATAATATTCCTTAACTCAGACAGTCGCCAGGCTCAATGAATTAATACATGTCAAAGAGACTTGTCACAGACTGCCATTCAGATGTCAGCACTTACTGTGCCATAAACGCTGATTTTTTTTTTTTTTTGGTGTGGGACTTTCATGATTTTTATTATTTTTTCTTATCTTTTAATGTATTTATTTATTCATTTTTAAAACACCTTTATTGTGGTATAATTTCTGTACAGTAAACTACACATATTTCAAATGTACAATTTGATGGATTTTGCTAGACATATGCACCAGTGAAACCACCGCCACAATGAAGATAGCTAACATTTCCATCACTCCCCAAGGGGTGCAGATTTCAAGCTCCCAATTTATCCCTTCCTGCCCCCTTTACCTCCTGGTAACTATGAGTCTGTTCTCTATGAAACACAAGATATTTTATTCTGCTCACGGGTCGTACAGGTCAGGAATTTGGACAGGACATAGCTGGGACGGCCTGTGTTATCTCTGCTCCGTGATGTCTGAGGCCTCGGCGGGGAGGATGCCAACAGCAGGCAGTGACTCAGCAGCGGAGGGCTAGGCTCATCCCGAGTCTTCTTTCGCTCCCAAGTCTGGCGCCCACACCGGGCTGACTCAGACACTTGGCTCCACTGAGACTGTTGACCCAAGTGCCCGCACATGGCCTTTCCATGTGGCTGGGTTTCTCTCCGCATGGTGGCGGGTGTCTGAGCAGGAGGAACCCAAGAACGAATATTTCAGAAAACCCAGACAGAAGCTGCGTGGGCTTTTTATGACGCAGCCTCAGAAGTCAAAAAGCATCACTTCCACTACCAATCAGGGCAGTCACCAGCCCTCCCTGATTCCAGAGGCAGGGACATGGACTCCCCTCTGGATGGGAGAAGTGTCAAAGAGTTGAGGTCTTTTTCCTTTTTTTTTTTTTTTTCAAACTTTCCTCATCAGTTTGACTCTGTTTTGTGGACTAAGAATGCCACCCACCATATTAGGAAACAAAGGATGTTGTGGCCTTCAATCCATCAACTGCTGCAGCCACCCCCAGTGGTGCCCCCTGACGGGAACTCAGGATGGGAGAGCACAGGGTCCTGGCCCTAGACAGCTAAGATGCATACCAAAGGAATGATTTCTTGAGCCCCGACTCTTGCATCTTCCTGCACATAGCAAATTGCTAAATTCCTTAACTTGAGATGTCTAGTTTTCTTTAAATTAACAGTAATTCTTTTGGTGTTCCGACTACCCAGTCTTTGTTGCAGAAACTCCTATATATCCTGGCTCCTCACTTACCTCTTCAGAGCTGTCCCTCAGAGCATCTGAGAGGCTATCTCAGGGTTTGAAGTCCTCAGTAAGTCTGCTGAGTAAAACATAACTCTCAACTTTTAGGTTGTGTGTTTTTCAGTCAATAGTTTCATCGTTTAGTACTTGTTACCCGAGGTCTTCTGGTGACTGGTCCCAGGTCTTCTTGATTGCTGTGTACCTCTGACTAATTATAACACTTAGAAGTTGGACCCTAGGACATCCTCCTGTTAACCTTCACTGGCTCCTTCCGCAGCCCAGACAGCACTCCCTGTTACCGCCCACGCCCTGTACCCTGCGTCACACCTCCTTGCTTTGCTACAACTCCATCTGCCTACAAAAAACTTACTGGGTAGAATAATACGTTTGTAACACTAACCAAACAAACTTCCTCCTTGGTATATCCACAACTTCATGAAGTTTGATTATTCTATGCTCATGGACTCAGAAAAGAGATTTTTTTTTTTTTTTCAGAAAGTGGAAAACAGAGGAGGCTCTTTATAATGAAATAGAAAAGGCTCATAGCACAGGACAAATATTTGGATCCAAAAGTTTCCTTAACAGACTCCCAAAAGATTCCCGAGTTAGGGGTGAAGAGAAGGTCAGAGGGAGGTTAACGAGAGCAGAGGTGTTGGTAGGCACCAGAGAAAGAGGCCCTGTGCACTGTTACTTCAGCCAAAGCCTCAGAAGGTGGCAAAAATCTCAAGTACTTTTATGGCATCTGGGAGCAGAGAGGATGTGAAGGTCTCCCCATGTGGGTTCTGGAGAGGCAGCAGTACCCTAGAGGGAAACATGACTACTGGAGTATTTGGGTAGGATGGGGGCCTTAGGTGGAATAACCACCCTCTAGAAAGACCTGGAATTAAAGACGAAAACAACCAGTCATGGAAGGACCATGCAGAGGAGGATGAGGGAAGACTGATTGGTAACCCATACGGACCCATCACCAGGGACCAAAGACAATGACACTGAGGACCTGATGCTTTGCTTCCCCCAATGCTTCTTTTTGCCCCTGAGACTGAGGCAAAACCCCATGGGAAAAGGAAGGGAACCCCCCACAAATTACAAAGATGACCCTCCACCTGCTTGATAAGAGGTAGTAGACTCAAATTAGACAGGAAGTCTAATTTTAGAAAAATAAAACAAGTTCTATTTTTCGGGGTTTTTTTTTTTGCACACCTAAATGTGTGTACTGCCATCCATGTTTACTCCATACATTTAATGTTTCTTATTGAGATAGGTTTCTAGAGAGAAGTGGATGTATAGGATAGAATACTGTAAGGCCTTGGTTTTTCTATAACCACTTCTAATTTCTGTGGTCTTGGAATTTTATTATGTCTTAGATTTCTGTCAAATACATCGATAAGGACGTGGACAGCTGTTGAGTAAATGGATATTGTTGTGAACGAGAGTTACCGTCCATTCACTTAAAACTTACTGAGCAAGTACTATACGTCAAACGTCGTGTTGGCTGCTGGAGTTACAGAGGTAAAAAGGGCATAGTCTTTGCACTTGAAAATGAAGCCCATGCTCGAACAGCTTTGGAACAGACGTGATTTCTTGGTCCCATAGACGAGGTCGTTACGTTTGTAGCTAGACACATACAGATGGGGGGGGGGGGTGTGAATCTGGTCAGTTTAGAAAAAGTGTATTTTCAGAGGTTCTTCCTCCAAACCCAAAATAATGATTTCCAAAGGAATTCTCCTCTTCTATGATTTGGTCAACAGACTCAAGAAGAAGGCTTAAAACACAAGTACACACACACACATATCCACGCGCACACACATCCACACACACCATCTCCGCATTCTGTAGTAGGGCATGTTGCCGTTGCAAGATGTATTTAGACAAAATCTACTTGTTTTATAATCACCTTTGTTCATGTGCAATCTATAGAAATACATAGTATTAAGTGATTTCTTTTCTATTTTTTCTGTTTGATGTCAGTGTAAGATACTCATTAAGAAAATGCCCTGGATGTGATGTCACCTTAATTACAGTGTGGGAAGACACATTCCCCCTTGATAGCTTTAGGCTTTCATGCCACTAGGCTCTTCTGTTTATTCCAGTGAATTACATTCTGGGACCCACGGAAATCACGTAACAAATGCATAACTAATGTGACATTCACACAAAACATCACATTAGTTCCATACGATCAGTTCTATTCCAGTGAACAGAAAACCAAATCATGTTATTGTAATCTGAGTTGTGATTTAATACCCTAATTTGTAAGTGGTTTTGTCTGAGTCTAACATGTTATTTACGCCACTCATAGTGGTTACTAAGACTTACTAGATGCACACTTTATTTGGCTTGGCTACCTCACCCCCACCCTGGTAGACACACCCCCTAAATAATACATCAGGTAGTATTTTGCTACTAAAGAACGTCTCAGCTATCCTCCTACCAGGTTCAACGTTACGGGGTGACAGTCGTCGTCTGTTGCCATAGCTCAAAAATTCCCATAATGTAACATGCTTTGAGATTTGGACAACTAAGAATTAGGGAAGAAAACAGATTATCTGTCAGTTTAGGAAAATTTCATAATTGTATAATATTACTTATAAAGTGAGGTACAAATCATTCTGTGAGCAGAAGTCCATCTTTTTTGAAAAAAAGACATTTTTGGTGCCTGAAGTCCTCCTCCCGTGCATATGACAAGCTCACTTGCCTCAGCTCAACTGTCACCTCCCGAGAAGGCCTCCGACCACCCTAGTTAAAGCAGTCCTCTCTGTATCAGTTACTCTCTGTCACGTCACCCTGTGTGACAATGTCTACTACCTGTCTCTATCTGTTCTCCTTTTTTCTGTTAGTAATAGAATTACTGCCTAATTTCCAGGTGGGCATATGACCACCTAGGGTAAAGGCTGGGTATTCCAGCTTCTCTTGTAGCCATTGACTATATTCTGGTTATTAGAATAAACACTAACATATCCTCAAGGAGAGGAAATTTGGCTCTATTTTCACCTTTGTTCTTCACTTAGAAGTAATGGCTAGAACCCAAGCAGTCATCTTGGACCATAAGGTGGATGCTGTGTGTTGAGAATGGCGAACAACAAACCCAGGTCCTTGATGAATTCACGAAGCTGCCTGACCCATTTTGAAGAGCCTTCCTTCATGTGAGGGAAAGAAATAACCTTTTTAAGCTACAGTCAGTATTCAGCATACATAGCAACTTGTCCGGCATATGAGCCTGACCCAATCAAAGGGAATGGGGGCCCTGATCAGTCAGAATAGATAGCAGTGTTAAAAAAAAAAATTGTTGTAACTCCCTCCATACATACTGGCTGAATCACAGCCTTGGCTAAAGCCAAGTGATTTTGAATTTTCTGTCACTTGCAGCTAAACATAATCCTAAATAATATACTCTGTTTATTTTATAACCCTTGTTATAGTCTGTCATTATCTGTTCATTGTTTTATTTATTTTTCATCTTTCTCTTTCTTCCCTTAAATCTCTCTGAGGGCAGAGCACACCTCTGGGGTTTGCTGCTGGAATGTGGCTTTTTTGGATGCTGAAAGACTGAATGGACTAATTCTTTAATTTTTTATTGTGAAATATAATATTTTGGGAATTGCAGAGCTGAAGGAGTGAAAAGAATTCTATTTGGAGGACTAGGGTTGGCAGTGCAATTGACAAAAGTTTTTTTTTTTTTTTCCCTCTGACTCAGAAAAAAAAACCTGATGAAATTAGTGGTAGATAAAAATTCATTTCTAGCTTCTAACAAGAAATCACAAACAATGGAGGACATATAAATAGAGTAGCAGCTTTATTAATAATACTTTCCTACTCCATCCGTGATCTTTTGATGACAACCCTACCGGAGACACTCTTTATCAGGCACTAAAGCAATTTAGATGCTGTCACATGCCTTTCTTGATATATACGTATTAGACATAAAGCAGTTTTCTGTTCTTTAGCTTATTTTAGTGTATAATTAAAACTCTGTCTGCTACTAAGCAACGGAGCATGGCAGAGGTTGATCACATCCTCTCGCAAAGATAGAAAGAGGAAAAATAATAAAAATAATCATACACATTCCTGTAATCAGCCTTCAGATCTTAATTATGTTTTAACTCCTTTGTTATGCCAAAGGCAGTGCCTATTGGCATTTAAAGGACACTCTCACTTTTCTGCCTAAGTTCAATCTAGTTCTTTCCTTTGGATCCTGGTCCATTTTATGGAATTCTTTTGAGGGCGTTTAAGGTTACCAGTGGTGATGGAAAACTGAGATAGGAACCAGGAGGCTCAGGTTCCATTCAGCTCCCAAACTGGTCCAGTGGGTGCAGGGATGCAGCCAGATTCTGAACTCTGGGACTGGCAGCTGGACTTGGGGTGTGTGCATGGCGGGAGAGGTGAGGAGCCAGAGGGAGGCAGAGTCTGCACCACGGGCAGGTGAACAAGTGCACACGTACCCCAAACAGCCCTCTCCGACCCATCTACCTGTCACAAGGTCGGACCACCGAAGTTTCAATTGTATATTTTACACTGCTTCCAAAGACGCCTTTTCATCACAGTCTTAACTTTCACATTAATGGTAATTCTTTAGTTTTTGAGGACACAACCACTTTTGAAAAGTACGCTAGGAGGCAATAACTCATGCTGTGTTCTGCCTCCTTCCTCTTTCAACTCCCCCAAAGATCTCTCAATATGAGCCTTATTCCTTTCATTGTTCATTCACTCCTTCACTCAGTAGATAATTTCCAAGCTTCTATTTTGTATCAGGCACTATTCTAGGTCCAAGGACCATAATGAAGGACAAAACAGAGACCTCTGCCCTTGTGGCACCTCCATTCTATAGTGAAAGACAGCCGATAAATAAGAGAAGCTCTTTAAAAAAGGAAAGAATGCTGCTTGTAGTGACCTTTTACTACACCGGACACAGAGTAGTTTCATGAGGCCACTTACTCTTCACCCCAGTAAACGAGACGGGGTACAGACGTTGTCTGGCGATGGTGCATGGTATGAGACACCATGCCTGGGCATGATTCCTACTTCTGTCACTTGCTGACTGTACTCCTTAGCAGGTTACTTAACCTTCACTTGCCTCAATTTTCTTATCTGTAAAATGGGAGTTCTATTTCATAGGGGTTTTGGAAGAATATTTAATGCATCTGTAGCTTTTAGAGCAGTGCTTAGGTGTGATAAATTGGCCCAGTTTTACAGATAACGAAATCAAGGTAAGGAGGGGTGAAACAGCTTGTCTCAAGCCCCTTGCAGCTAAAGTGGGAACCAAAATTCCAACCCCAGTCTCTTTGCCTCTACGGTGTGTGTGTTCTTACCCACAATTAGCCACCCTCTTCTCGCTAAGTCTCTTAAGCTCTTGGAAGACCAGTTTCTTCATCTGCAATCTGGTGGTGATAGTAGCTAACTGCCTGTTGTTGAGATAAGACATTTGAAAGTGTTTGGAAAACTATAAAGCATCACAGGAAAATACAAATTGCTGTTATTATTATTGCTTTGCATTTTTATGTTCGACATTTTAATTTGCCTGTAATGGGTCTTGTGTGCGTACCTGTCAGATAAGCCTTTCTGTTTAATCTTCCATGCTCATTCCAGGACCCATAAGCCAGCCCGGGGGGGCTCTACGTTGTCTCCTCATAGTTCTTTCTTGGTCATTCCCCCTTTTGTAAATGATCCCTTCTGTGTGATACATTTTTAAATGTTAAGGTTTTGAAATCAAAGAGTGGTATGTTGGGTATAAAGAAGACTTAGATGGGAAGGTGATGGACCCTTGGACTTCACTGGTCTGTGATGGTCTTTGAAATAAAAGACCAGCATGAAATTGTGGTAATGTTTCCATAATCATTTCTTATGAGAAACATTCATTTAGGACATATTTGGCCTTACGGATCTGATTTTTCAGAAACATCAATTGGGGGAGAAAAGTAGAAGAGGAAAGAGAAGATACTAAATGGCAGAGAAAATACAGAACCTAGGGACTTGAAACCATCTTCAGTTCTAAACATTTGTGTTGGATATTCTGTGCTACTTTTGGTTGTTTGGGCAGAGGGTGAAAACACTCAAACTCTGGGCAAAAAACGTGGGGACAAAATCTGACATAAGCGAGCCTACCAAGGAAAGTTCATTGAAATGACAGAGGGGCATCTTGGCAAATCCAGAGTTGCCAGCCTTTCCTAAGGAAACCGAGTTACTCTCCTTGCTAGCAGAGGAGACCTCCTGTGAGTTCCAGCTAATCTAAAAGTGGCCACTCCTGTCATGGAACCTGGGAAATGTTTCATCCTGGAGGAGTCAGGTGACTTCCACAGGAGGAAATAATGTGACTTCTCTAACTCTGTTCAATGGATTACCTGTTGAACCAGATTTTTCTATAGATCAGCACACGTCCTTTCCTCTGTGTGCAGCATTAAGAGGAGGTATTTAATATTCTTCTTTACCAGAGTCACCCACCTCTAGCATCCCTGGAACTGCAACACCAAAAGATTTTTGACCATATTAGATTTCCCAGAGCCCAGACCTACATAACTTTTTTTGGGAGGAGTGTGTGGAGGGATGATGTTTGATAACTATTAAGTCACATAAGACATAGAAGAGACCTGGAGTTAGGGGAGGCAGGAAGGGTTGTCCTAAAACAATTCACTACATTACGAGAATGCAGAAAGTACATTTATGTCTCTGCACTTAAACTGTATAAATTCCTTGTGGGAGGTGGACAAAAGGAAAGATTCCTTATGGGTTCTTAGTGGCCTCTTCCATGGTTTTTCTTCTTAGGTTTTTATAATTAAGAGGCTAAAAGTGACATGACCTCTTGTTTGTGTCCTTCCCTCAATACCTGCAGTAATCTCCTCCACCCAGGCCAACTCATGTCTCTCTTTAGTCATCTTTATGCCTAAAGATGCTCCATTGTCTACCCCAGAAAGAGAAAGCATGTGCAGAAGAGATGGAGAGAGCCCCACGAAGACAGAGAAGGATGTCATTGGTCAGTGTCAGTCAATGAACTGGCTCCATCAAGGTCAGGTGTCTATCCTTGCCCCTGTCAGCTGTTATTGGGTCAGATACAACTTTCAAGACTTTTTTTTTAAATAAGGAAGTGGTGGTTTGGGGAAACTTTTCAAAATTTTTCTACTTTTGGTTGAAGTATAGTTGATTTATAATATTGTGTTCGTTTCAGCTGTACAGAATAGTGAGTCAGTATTTTTGCAGATTATATTCCATTATAGGTTATTACAAAATAATGGGAATAATTCCCTGTGCCTTATGTTATATCTTTCTTTCATATCTATTTTATTATAATTGTTTGTATCTGTTAATCCCATACCCCTAATTTGGTAACCACAAGTTTGTTTTCTCTATCTGTGAGTCTGTTTCTCTTTTGCATATACATTCATTTGTATTGTTTTTTATTTTTATTTATTTTTGTTTGTTTTTGGGGGGTAATTAGTTTCATTTATTTATTTTTTTTAATGGTAGTACTGGGGATTGAAACCAGGGCCTTGTGCATGCTAAGTATGTGCCCTATCACTGAGATATACCCTCACCCTGTTTGTATTATTTTTTAGATTTCACATACAAGTGATATCATATAGTATTTGTCTTTCTCTGCCTGACTTATTTCACTAAGCATAATATTCTCTAGGTCCATCCATGTTGCTTCAAGTGGCAATGTTTTATTTTTTGTGGCTGAGTAATATTCCATTCTATATATATGTATATACACGGTATCTTCTTAATCCCATTACATTCATGGGCACTTGGGTTGCTTCCATGTCTT
This sequence comes from Camelus ferus, assembly GCF_009834535.1. Classification (NCBI taxonomy): domain Eukaryota; kingdom Metazoa; phylum Chordata; class Mammalia; order Artiodactyla; family Camelidae; genus Camelus; species Camelus ferus. The sequence continues at coordinate 9,631,577 of NC_045712.1, read as the reverse complement.
GGCTATTGTAAATAGTGCTGCTGTGAACACTGGGGAATTTTATTTCCACACAATGTGTCCAATTCCTCTTACCTCTGCCCTCAACTTCAAGTTACAAGATAGTTAAGCATCAGGTATAGTCTCATCCCTAATATATTTAAAGGACCTTCCTCAATGTAGCAATTTGCAGATTACTTTTTAAAGTAGCTATTCTTCTCTTTGTGACTGAAGTGCCTCAGAATCTTACACTCAAAGGTGATCCATATTCATCCATGAAAATCTTTTTTTTTTTTTAATGGAAGTGCTGGGGATTGAACCCAGCTAAGCAAACATGCTAAGCACACGCTCTACCACTGAGGTATACCCTCCCCCCTCTCTTCCCTGACACCTTCAACTTGACACTTGAAAAACAGATTTACATATGGATCAGTGTTTTATGCTTCCTGCCAACCTGCCAACTCTGGTCCCTCTATACTTAAAGTGCTACAAGGAAGAACAGAATCTGCGTCCTCTCAGAGTCTTGATCAAGAGTGTATCATGACATACACAAGATTTTAAAGGGGGGAGGTTTAGCTCAGTGGTAGAGTGCATGCTTAGCATGCACGTGGTCCTGGTTTCAATCCCCAGTACCTCCACTGAAATAAATGAGTAAACAAACAAATAAATAAATAAATAATAAAAATAAACCTAATTGTCATCCCCCCCAAATAAAACAGAGAATTAGTTAAAAAAAAAAAAAAGAAATACTTTTTAAAAAGATGTTAACATTTTCTCCCAGTCCAGCTGTGAAATGGGTAACTAAGTTGGCTACTTGAGACAAAAAATTTCCTTCGAGAACCTCTTCTATTACACTTTTATGTAAACGTTTTAACTCCTCTCTTCTTAACTTCCTTTTCTGGTGGGATTGTGCCAAACGGTTGGCTACCACGCAGGAAAGCATCATAATTGTAGGCATTAGCTCAGCCAAAAGGCCATGTTTTTGCTTTAGGGTAAACTTGTTAAAATTGGGAACTCAGCCAAGGTCATCCATCTACAAACGTTGTGAAAGCATCTTCTGGTTGTTCATCTAGCTACGGTCTAATTAATTTTCAAACGGACAAAGTAGCTTCTTGGGCCATGTAACAAGCATTTTCATTCATTTAAGCAAAGCTGGATTTGGCCCGGAGCAGGGTCACGAGAAATTCTAATAGCTTCTTCTCTTCTTTGTGTGTCCTCAGGAGAGCTTGCATTGATGTCAACAAAGCAAGATTTGTGCTCCAGGCAGTCTGAATAGAATCTGTTTCCAGCCAGCCAAGTTCTCTGACTTCCCCGAGAAGGAGAGGGTCTGGAATTGAGCATATGGGACGGCTCTGCAGGGCCTTTTTCTTTATTGGATTTAGCTACACTCACATAATGAAATTGTAGGGATTGTTTAAACCTTCTGCAGGGACTTCTGTTAGCAGAGAAGAAACTTGTACTAAAGCCATAAGAAGATTGTATTATAGACATAATGGAATCTTTTTTATCTTTTGCCTGGTTTTCTGCGCAGGGACTGACTTTTTTTTTTTTTTTTTTTCCTCTGGGCACCAAGCCAGAGGTCTATTTAATTTCTTAAAATTTCCCGTGGTCACTAATACTGCCCCTTCCCCACACCGGTCCCTTGGCAGTTTCATAAATTAATAAATAAAGACACAGCCATCTGAAAGGTTGTGAATCCTCACGGTTAACTTCTAAATAACATTTGCAAGCTTTTTTTTTTTTTTAAGGTGGCTGTTTTGCACAATCAACATGATAACACCTATAGAAAGCAGGCGCTACAGTCTTCAGGAAAGTGTTTCACCGATATAATCCAAATTTCAGTCAAACGTTGGATTTGTTTACCTTTGTCCTGAGTCTACATCTATAACCGAAAAAAGCTGGAATGAAAATGCAAGTTTGCTTACATCAGGTGAGTTCTCCAAAGCAGGTGAAGTGATACCACCCGTATTTTTACTACAGTTAGGACTGGGGAGTGTTAGTGGTATTTTTCAGTTTTGAACTTGACATTTTATTTATTTATTTTTAGATTTTCTAGGAGGTGGGTGTTTTTTGTTTAGCTTCTTTCAATTTTATTTTGTTTTGCCAATTTAGAGATAGAGTTTGTTTGTTTCTGTAAGAAAGAGTGGACCTAGGTTGTAGGCATCTTCTTATAAAGTACCATCAGGATAATCTGACTGTAAACAGTGCACCTCTTTGAATACCACATGTTCTAGGAAATGACTGGCCACAGAAAACCCTCCACCACTAGTACCTGTTTTAAGAGCATGCCCAAAATGCTTGCTTGCCCCATGACAGCTAGCCAAGGACTGCCAAATGTACCTGTAGAAAGTCATCCTGGCTTCCAAAATCCCACCTTAAAAGAACTATTGCCACTCAGGGGCTGTCTGAGCCTTTCCTTTCTCACTGTATCAAATGCCGTCTCCTTTCTCACACCCTAAAATCCCTGCTGATAGTTCCCCTTGCAAGATTATGAATAGTCTTTGATGCTTTTGTCTCAGCCTAAGTTTTATCTTTGACAGATGTATCCCCAACTTAGACTCCCTTGCCCATAGAAGAATCAAATTTTTACTCATTCAACAGAACTCCACTCTTTACTGCCTGCCAGACGCTATTTCCAGGATTGAGATGTAAGATACATAATTTGCCCTCTGTCCAGTTTACAAATGTTAATCCAGTAATTCCATAAATAGTAGTAATTTATCACTAACCATGCTTACCAAGGTATAAACCTGGTTTTCATAGTTTAGAGAGAAGTGGTCCCTCTTTTCTATGTGTAATCGAAACTAAATTGTTCAACACGACGTTATAAACTGCTTGTGATAGAGAAGTAGTTATCGTTGTGATTGCCATTACATCCTCTCAGTATCTGTGAGTAGACAGGCATTACATCTGCAAAGAAAAGAGTAAATTAGTTGACACTTTCACACCCTCTCTAACTTCTAGAACCAAAAAAATAGTTGTCTAGTGACATATATTGACAATGTTCTCTTTCACCCAGGTTTTTCTGTTTTCAAGATTACATGAAAAAGGATGTTCTCAACAAACTAGCAGAAACAATGGAAAGCAATACTTTATCCCAAATACAAACATATTTCTGTTTAGCAAATAGCAGGGGTGTATAAAACATCCCCATTTCTCTCCTCATATAACAGAATGTTCTCTGCTTACTGTATTAGTTAACAAATTCAAGTCTGTTTATCTTGTTTGAAATCCCACTTCATCCATAAATTACGGCGTCCCACAATAACACCAGAAGGACAATATCACCATTGTTTGCTTCCACAATCATCTCAGCCCACAAAATTCTCTTCCATTGTCAGCTTGCTGTCATCAAGCCATTGTTTTCCTCTTTTCAGGGTCTCCCTACGAATATCATTCAAATCGTTTAAACACTCAGCAATGTTTTTGCTATCCGTGCAGACTTCTAAAGAGCTGGAGCCCCAGCGTGATGACCAAATCGGCCTTGACTATTTATCTCTCCAGTCATTCTTTCCTGGGGCCCCGGAGTAGCTGAGTTGCACTGTGTGCGGTGCAGTGGGGGAGCTTCCCCTGCTGAAGCTGGGCGGTTCCACTGGACAATGCAGCCTTTTCTGCTCCACTCTCTGGGCGCGGAAACAATGAGATGGTCCAGGGAGAGGGGGTGAGGCTGATTGTTTATAACAGCGATTCCCAAACTTCCTAGGGGAAGACATTTTCATATTTAAAAAAAGTGTGTATTATGATTACGGATTCTCTTTACACTCTTGTTTAATTGTAAAAGGACGACAGGCACTTGATTTTAAAAAATTAATATGTGAAAAGTAAGTCTCTCTTCCCTCGGGTCCCCTGTTCTCTTCCTTAGAACTACATTCTTGCATTCACTCTGCAACTGTTTATTGTGTTTGCCATTGAAAATACAGCCTGGGACAGACATGGTTCTTGTTCCTGTGGAGCAGAGGGCCTAATGGGAGATAAGGATGTGCCATTTCTAGCAGGGTTTTCTTTTTGTTCATTGTTTGTTTTTAGGAATACCTTCTATATGTTACTTGTGATATATATTCTTTCTCTCATTTTAAAAAATATGTATGGTGATTTACTATGTTTTACATTTTGTTTTATTCCTGTAGCAGTTTATACAGGACACTTTTTTTTTTTTTTAACTTACTAAACAGTATTCTTTCTCCTTTCCAAACAGCACGCTGATCTTATTCGGGGGAATCACCTCTTTCTCACTGTGCACAGTCCTCGTGGGAATGTCAATTAAGTCCTTTGTCCTCTGGTAGCCAAGGATGAGGTATGCAACCCACGTTCTCTTTCTCTCTTTAGAGTGAATCTCAACAGGAGTGACTCAAGGATTAAAACAACATCAGAAGGGCACTGCCAACATCCAGAGAAGATGGTGGAGTGGTACCTGAGGTGCTGAGTGCTCTGGGGTTGCCAGTGTCTTTTCTGCTGTCCGGCCTCCTGGCTATTCTGTGGACCAACTCCTGTGGCTCCACTTCATTTCATTTTTGCTCCAGTACTCCAGAATTGATTTTTGCTGCTTGAACCAAAGATATTTAATCAAAGGCATACAGTCCATCAGCATGTATAGACCTACCTCATTCTTTGTTAATTCCTGAATAGTGTTTCTCTAAAGTCATGTATCACCATTTATTTAACCATCTCCTAAGAGCAGACATTGTTTTAGTGTTCCCATCAAAAAATACTTCAGAATATACATCTATACACAATATATATTCTTGTATATCTGTGTTTAGACAGATGTGTGCATATGCTTTGGCAGATAAATTTCTGTAAGTGAAACTGCTGAATCAAAAGATATGTACATTTTCAACATCATCAAACAGTGTCAAAGGCCCTCACATGAGAATAATTGTTCTCTTATAAGTATTGATTGAAAATGTAAATAATGGGAAAAAATTAGTGATACTTTATTTGTAACAACTCTTCATGGTTGCTAAGTGAAAAGATAATTCTTACTGAATTTAGAAAAAGTTATTCTTACTGACTTTATAAAACTGGGAAAATAGATATAAACACAATGAAAAGCCAGCCATCATATCACTTCTAATTCTATCCCTCACAGTGGTAGAATTGCATTTATCATCTTTTTTTTTTTTTAACCCAGCATTTAGGTGTGTTTTTGAAGAGGATTATTATCAACAAGCGATTCTATCATAGCTGGAAATAGAGGTCACAAAATATATTTCTTAAATTCCAAATGTATCGGATTTTCTACTTAACTTTTTGGTTTTTGATTTCTAATTTAATTGCTAGTGATCAGAGAACATACTTTGTGTGGTTTCAACCCTTTGAAATTTGCTGGGGCTTGCCTTGAGGACCACTACCTGATTGATTGTGGTTACATTTATGTATGTCTTTGAAGAATGTCTTCTCTACTTTTGGGCAATAATCTTTGTACTTGCTTTAAACTGGGTTTGCTAATTATGCTGTTCAAAACTTATCCATGCTTACTGATTTTGTTTACTTGATCTGTTGGTAACAGAGAAAGGTACGTTAAAATTTCCTACTATGATTATGGGTTTGTCTCGTTCTTATAATTCTATCAATTTTTCCTTCATATATTTTGAGGCTCAGTTGTTAGGTATGTATGGGAGCAAAATTGTTCTTCTACCCTTCTAGGTTTTATCAGCTGATCTAATAATCAAATTTACATAAGACAGATTAATAGGAGAAAAACAAATTTAATTTTATAGGTACAGAAACCCCATAGTAATAGGATCTAAGACCAAAGCAGGCTGTCTGTGTACCTTTTTAAACAAAGAATCAAATACCTGTGAGGATTGAAAAAATAAGGGAGTTTTTCATCGGGGTAGCAAAATAATGAAGAAATAACAGTCTATTTGTACAGCTCTCTCAGCCTTGAGTTCCCCATGTTGGACAATGAGGATGCCCTCCATCCTCCCAGCACAGGGAAGATACCTTTCTGTGGGAACTTTGTTTCCTGCTTTCAGGGGAACAAAGGAGGGTCAGGGGGTTCTTCTTATATCAGCTGTTTCAGAAATAACTTTAATCCAAAATAATCAATATGTGAACATTTGTGTATTTTGGGATAGCTTGCTCTGAGCCCCATCAGTTGCATACGTATTTGGAATTCTTGTATTTTCCTGGTGAGTTAAATATTCATTATTTAAATTGTCCCTTTTCAGCTCTAGCAGTGTTTTTGACTTAAAATCTATTCTGTGTTATTTTACAGCTTTTTTTGTTGTTGTTGTTATTTTGTATGGCTTAACATTTTCTTTCCCTTAAAATCGTTTGCTTTCAACCCATTATAGTTATCCTTTGTAAACAGCTTGAAATCAGTTTTATTTTTTAATCCAGTTGAGTAGTCCTTGTCATTTAAATGAGCATTTTGTACATTTATATTTAATGTAATTATTGATGTATTACAGAGTATTTTCTATCTGTCCTGCCTGTTCTTTCATCCTTTACCTTTATTATTATTATTTTTTTGGTATATTTTTGATGAATTAAACTAAAGAGTAATTTTTTTTTTTAGATTTTTGTTGTTGTTGTTGTTGTTATTTTGTGGGGGAGGGAGGTAGTTAGGTTTATTTATTTTTAGGGTAGATACTGGGGATTGAACCCAGGATCTCATGCGTGCTAAGCATGCACTCTTATCACTTAAGCTATACCCTCTCCGTAAAGAGTTCTTAATTGTCTCATTTTTCTCTAGGAGTTTGAAAGTTTTACTCATATTCTTTCATTACTTTTATAGTTATTACGTCCTTGACTTAATCAAAGTCAAATATTAGGATCTTTTAAACTCTTTATGTATAATCTGAAGACTTTAATATTAGCTACTTGAATGCTGTGTATCCCCTCCTAATTAATATGACATCATGCACTTTAATTTTATATATTGCAAAAGCAAGTAAAACATTAGCATTATTGTTTTGTACATTTAATATCCATTTTGACATATCCACGTATTTACTGGTTTTGTTTCTTTTTACTCTTTGCTGCATCTTTGTTGTTTCATCTGGATGATATTTTTTCTATTTAAAGAATCCTCTTTGATAGATTCTTTAGTGAGAATCTGCTGGTGACAAATTCTTTTAGTCTTTTAGAATAAAAATGCCTTTATTTTGCCTACATTGGGAATTAACTTTTTTAATTTGCCAGTTTGACAGGGGATAATGGTATTATACTGCTTTAATTTGCATATATTTTATATATTTACTACTATTCTCTTTCTTTTCTTAGGTACTTAATTTCTTACAAGGTTAAGAACTTTTTCTTTTCCTGGAAATGAGGAGAGTTTACATAATTCACATAACTGAGGTTAAAATACGAGGTGTGCTTTTGGAAACTTATCTGCTTCTTGTTCATACACAAAGAAACAGAAACCCATCTAAGAGCTGCCTATGGTTAATAAATGAACTCTCTATATGAACAAGCACATTAGTAATGCCACCAACTGTTCTTGCTAGTCACTCTGATTTCATGTTACAAACTCCTGAACCAACAACATCTTTTCTTCAACTCTGTGACACTTTGGATATTTCTCTTTTCCCAGCAGTATTTCAGAAGGGGAGCTCTGTTGTTTTTTTGTTTGTTTGTTTTTTTGAAATAGTTTTGAAGGGTAGAGATAATCCTAGGTCAATAGAAGCTCACTCATTCAACTAGATATTTTATTTTCAGCACTTACATCAAAAGTTGTATTCATTCCTTATCCCTTCTGCCTTCATTTAAGTTATCTATTTTTGGTTAACTGAGCAACCCATAACTTAGTGGCTTAAAACAAGTATGAGTAATTATCTTTTACAGTATTTGCATCAGGAATTCTTGTAGAGCTCATCTGAGCAATTCTTCTGTTCCATATGGGGTAGGCTGGGCCAAAAGGTACAAGAAGATGTTACTTCCGTGTCTGGCATTGCCTCTCTATGCTTCTCCATGTGTCCTTTCTCTCTCCATGTGGTGTCTCATCACTTAGTATTCTGGCCTAAGCTTCTTTAGAGCTTGGCATCTGGCTTCCGACATTCAAAGAAGAGGCCCTTAAAGGTCTCTTCAAGACCTTGAGCAAAGCTGGCCAAGTGTCACTTCCACCATATTTCACTGGTCAGAGCAGATCACAGGGCAGGCCAAGATTCTGGGGAGGGAAATAAAATCCGTCTCTTGGTGGTTGGAGTGACATGCCTGTATGCGGGGAGAAGGAATTGATGGAAGCCGTCTTTGGATACTATTCACCACTCTCCCTTGGCAAGTACTTCATATTTCTTTTCTGAAGACCAGAACACATTGCTTCTTTCAAACTCGTATTTATTTTAAAGCATAAATTAGAACATGAGTCGCGCATATGCTTACCCACTTGGTCCTTTCCTTATGGACTAAAGATAGAACAGACTTGTTCTAAACAGGCTGCAGTTAATGCAAAGTATGTAGGCCACCCCTATAGAAGCTTGGCTTTCTAATCAAGAATTCATGTAATGTTTTAGTTTTTCATTTGCTTCCGCCTTCCTGGTATTAGCCAATAAAAGAATTATAGTTTTAATAACTAGTTGACACAGCTGATTTTATCGATTTTAATAAATAATCAAACATGGCTAAAAGCTAAAACATCAAACAAATGATCTAAATCCCTAAAACCTTGCCTGTGCTAATCACGAAACCCAGTTAAATGACTAAGATAAGAACAGATTAGTGTCATTAGGCAAAAAGAAGAACACGTGCCAATTACAGAATATAAGTCTTATCACTGAATAAAAACCTGAAATGAGCTGCTGTGTGCTCTTACCCATTTGTGGAATGCTGCAGCCTCTTGTTTTAAGTAGCCATCCAAAAGAAATCAATAACCACCGCAAACAGAGGAGCAAGAGAACATCAACTGAACGCCTGTCATTCCTTTGTTGTGTTTTCTCCTTGGTTATTTTTACGAGCCCTATGAAGTTTGCCCAAGATGGAAACTGAGACTCACAGAGATCAAGTATTCAGTCCAAGGACCCACAGCTACCTGGAGACGGAAGTGGGATTAAAAACCCAGGATCTGGTGCTGTACAAAGTCCCTATGATTTCCTGCTCCCATGCTGAATCTCAAACAGAATTGAAATCATACCTTATCATGAGAAGTACCACTTGTGGTCAGTCCTGAGTCCATTCTGCTCTACTGATGCTCCCACCCTGGTACTTAGGAGAGGAGGGTTGCTGTCCTCATGGCTGTCATTCTCACGTCTTATGGTTTCTGTTCAGCCTCCCAACTTTGAATAACCGGTTTGTAATTTCATCATATATAATCTGTCTGGAATAAATTTGTTCCTGAGAGGTGTAAATACAGAGCACTGGTTTCACACGTTGGAGTGTTACTCAGAGGATCTTAACCTTTTTGTGTGTGTTTCAGATGCCTTGGCAGTTTGCTGAGGACAACTCACATTAATGTTTCTACATGCAATGCAAAAGAAACCAGTTGTATTGAAACACGGTGTAACTCAGTACCCTAACTTCATCCGGCTCAAGCAAAAAAGAAAAAATACGTCAGGAGTGGGGGTGAATTTAGTGGTTTAAAAAATTACATCAGAGATTAGCAAACGGTGGGCTGTGGGCCAAATCTGGCCCATTACCTGTTTTTGTAGTTTGTTGAAAGACCATTATTGTATTTGTTTATGGTCTATGACTGCTTTCTAAGAAGATATAAACCAAAACCAAAAACGCCTCCATTCTCTTGTGGAAAGAGGAGCCCTCTTCTCCCTCACTCTTCCTCTAACTCCATTCCAGGTATCCTTTGAATATTTAAGGAATTGGCCAAATTTTTGAAGTTAGTGTCTAATAAATGGCCTTCTTAAATGTAGGTCTTTTCTTCTCCCCAGCCCAACGTATAGGTAGGGAGAGTGTTTTTTGCTGTTAGTCATTCATCTTTAATCTTAACAAAAGCCAATTTTGGCCCATGACTGCTATCATTTAATTGGAAATTCACGGGAGGGAAGAGATCTCAGAACTGTATGCTAGGCTGAAATGAACATAGATTTAATTTTTAAAATTGATAAAAAGTTCATTTTATAGAAATGAAGTCAATTGGTTAAGAAGTGTCTGAAAATAAAAACTGTGGATATTTCAGTTCCATTTCTCTAATAGCAAAGAAAACATAGATTGGGGAAATCTGATAATGCCCATTTAAACATGACCTGGGAGAGCCTCCAAGAAAGCAAACTATAAAACAAATAAATCACTTACTATTATGAAGTGTGGAAAAGGCAGTGATCTCAGACCTAAACAAGGAGATAATCACTATTCATATTGTGTTTTGAAACACATTTATTAAAGAGACCTGTGGAAACGTATTCTGTAAGCAGCAAATGAAATTAATTCCCGCAGGCAACTGCATCCTGGCAACCAGAAATGGCAGTGCTCTGGGTTAAAAGGCAAAATGACCTTTGGCCTAGAAGAGACAGGGATAATTATGTGAAATGTCTCCACCCTTCTGTCTTAGATCCCTTTCAGAAAGCAAGAGGGCCTGCTGGTTCTGCCCCAAGATCGTGAGCTGGAGTAAAGAGATGCCATTCAATCTTGAAATCATTTTCTAGAAGCAGTATCTGTTGGCCTTTGGGGATGCTAAAACCTCCTCTGCCTACTGTGGTAAGCAAAATAATGGCTCCTCAAAGATGTCCAGGTCCTAATCCCTGGAACCTGCAGACATGATACCTTACATAGCAAAGGGGACTTTGCAGATGTAATTAAGAATCTTGAGATGGTTTCCTGGATTACCCAGGTGGGTCCAGTGTGATTACAAGCCTCCTTATAAGTGAAAGAGAGGCAGGATAGTCAAAGAGAGGCTTAGAGGTGCTACACCACTGGCTTTGAAAACGGAGGGAGAGACCACAAGCCAAGGAACACAGGCAGCTTCTGGCAGCTGGAAAAAGCAAGAAAACAGATTCTTGCCTAGACTGTCCAGAAGGAATAAGGAATACAGCCTGACTGACCCATTTTAGGTGTCTGACTTCCAGAACCAGAAGGTAATAAATGTGTGTTCTTTTAAGCCACTAAGTTTGTGGTGACTTGTGAAAGTGGCAATTAGAAATGTGACAATGAATATATGTATGTTCATGTATAACTGAAAAATTGTGCTCTACACTGGAATTTGACACAGCATTGTGAAATGATTATAAATCAATAAAAAATAAATAAATAAATAAATAACAATAAAAACGAGTATACCTACTTGGTCCTTTCCACTCTGCCCGCACGAGGAGACTGGCTATCCCTCAGTCAATTCAGAGGACATGTTTCAGGCCACATTTTAGAAGATGCAACTTTGAGTGTGATATAGAGAAAGGTGGAGTTTCGTGTGGCAAAGTCACCTTTAGTTTTCAGTGAGAAGTTGTGATCTCTTTGGTTTCTTAGAAGTTCTGGTTTCTTACATGGGTGGGATGGCATCAGGGTCCTGGGGCCCATTCAACCTTGGAAGGAAGCACTGTTGTTTCTTTCCATCCAGGCCAAGGAAAGAAACAGTCCACTGGCCAAATTTGCAGACTCTGGGGCAAGACCATCCGGTTTTGGAACATAGTCACGGTGAGATGTTAAGCTTTGTCTCTCCATTTTTGAGTAAAGGATAACAGTATCTAAATAATGAGTTATTTATGTAAAACACTTGAAGAGTACCTGAAACATAATAAATATGATGATGATGGTGATGGTTTGTGTAGATTTTGATGCTGGCTCTATTATTAGGTTTGTAATCTTGTGCAATGTTTTTAAACCTGAGTGAATCCCAATACTTTTTCATCTATAAACTAGAGCTAATAATAGTAACCACCTCCAATGTTATGAGAGCTAAGACAATACACATAAAGCATGTGGCAGGTAGACAAGGCTCAGTAAACTTAAGCCATACTGCAGGCAGTGGGGCTCCATGCAAAGGAGGCCAGGAGTCAATGGTTAAGCCTCCCTGGAATGTAATGCTTCTCCATCTTCTTCAGCTCTTCCTTTCTTTGTCTGCAGGACAGTTAAGATGGAAAGAACTAAGAAGGCACAATTGCATTTTTATTCCACAACCAGGCAACTCAAAACTGGGGTCCTCAGCAGTGAGCCGGGGCAGGTGAGAAGACACTATGTACATGTGGCACATCTTCTGGGAAAGTCAACTTTACTCAAAGGTAAATAATTTAACATATTTTTCTTTGAAAATAAACATGGATGTATTGTGAAGGAGAATGCAAATTTTCCATGAATTTTTAAGAAGAGGAGTGGATTATTCAGCCACTTTCTTATTGAAGCTTTAGAAACTCAACTCAAACTAGCTTTAGCCGAAAAGACATTACAGCTCCTGGAATCTGAAACTTTAGAGGGCTGTATTTTGGAGCTGGATCCAGCGGGCCTACCACTGTCATCAGGGGTCCTTATTTTCCATCTTCCATGTTTGTTTTCCTCTGTGTTGTCTTTGGTTGTTTGCAGGCAAAATCAACCCTTGTCCACCATGAGGAGACTTTAGAAAAATTGCTTGCATCTGGGGACCATGCTCCCTGATTCCTCAGGACATACATTTATTCTCTTCTTTGATATATTTGCCTGAACTGTGAGCAAAACCAGTCTTTCTCTGAGCCCACACCTTTTAGCCAAATCCAGGTGTATTGGCTACACTTTGTCAGGCAGTGGTGGGACTGAACACACACAAGAGGCTCCCACCTGTGACTGCCTTCTGCATAGTCTGAAAGTGTGCCACTTACGGAGAATATGTTTAGGGACAGAACCAATTGCCTTGACTTTCCTCCAGGCTCCAGTGTAACTTCCGGCCTTAATCTTCAAGGGTCTACAGTGGAATTTGAGAAAAATGTTTTTCATAGAAGTCAGGTGTGTGATTTGGTGTGCACTGTCCATCTTTCTGTATCTCTCAAGGACTCGTAGCTGTAGTTAAGATCCAGAGCCCTGCGTCCTAAACATCGTACCAGAATTACTAAGAATTACTGGGTTTCTAAATTCCTCCCTTAAGTAAATAACATGGACTTGGGTTACCAACTCTAAGTAATTTAAAACAAAAAGAGCAAATCAAAATATAAAACCATCTTGGGCCTTCTCCAAGCGTTTCCCCAAGTTTTTAGGAGACTGCTAAGTCCTTGAACTGCTCTGTGAAAAAATGGTGAATGATCAAGGAAGTACCTCTCTGGGGAACTGATGTTCCCTGTGAGCACATTAAAGGCTCTGAGAAATCTTGCAGTAAAAGACTCTGTTTGGCCTTATTTGACGTCACCCTTCTTACACTGATAGACAGCTTGCCTCACAATTATTAACATTTGGAACACTCCCTGTGAAGAAATGCTGCCTCAAGTCCAGGAACTGGAAGCCAGGAAATTCTTGCTTGGCTTCTCAATTATAAGCAAAGAGTATCCAAAGACTTTAAGGGCTGAGTTCAAAAGTGCACTGTGTACATCACAGCCAGACAAAAGCTGGCGTTTCCGTGGAGTAGAGGATCCTGGGCTGAAAACCAGCTGTGAGTATGTGATTAGGCACTTCCCCGGCTTAATCTTGAAAAAGTGAACACTAAGCATCATACATTTGGATCTAAAAGTTACCTTTATTCTTTTTTATCCTGTTCTTTCTTTCTGTCCGCTCAACTCTGTTTCCCATCAAGATCTAAAAGGTTAGAAAGGCAAGCACAAATTCAAAGGGATGGAATGATTCAACAGAACCCTAGGTGGAAGAGCCCAACTTTCACATTTCAGAGGAAATGGCCAAAGGAGTTGAAATTATCCAAATTCTCCATATTTCCACAGGTCTTCTTGTGCTGCAGATTGCTATAGACTGATGTTTATGTCCCCCACAAATCCCTATGTTTAAACCTAGCTCTCAAGGTGATGGTATTAGGAGGTGGGGCTTTGGGGAATGCTTGGGTCATGAGGGTGGATCTCTCATGAATGGAGTTGGTGCCCTTACAAAGGAGACCCCAGAGAGCCCCCTTGCCCCTTCTGCCATTTAAAGACACAAGAAGGATATCTGTGACCCAGGAACCAGGTTTTTGCCAGTCACTGAATCTTCCAGCACCTTGATCTTGGACTTGACTGATGTTTCACATCCTCCAGGACTGTGAACAATAAATTTTGGTTGCTTATAAGCCACCCGTTCTATGGTTTTGCTGTTGTAGCAGCCCGCATGGACTTAGACCCACCAGTCTGGAGACTGTGACATCTGTGGCAGTGGCAAGTGAGTCAACAGTCAGGCCTGGCTGCAGGCAAACTGGACAAGGAGGTGGTGTTCATCTTAGACTTTTTCCCTCCCTTCTGTGTCATGAGACCCAGAGCCTTCGAGCTGCCCTTCTGCCACTACTCTCAGCTATGCATTCCTCTCCACCTTCTAGCTACGTGTCTGCCTGAGCCAACCTGGGCCTTGCTCCTCCCTGTTAGCTAATGGGAATAATAATAAGAATGATAAATAATAATAATCATAGCAGTAGCAGATACTGTTGAGTGAGCACCTCTGCATTTCATGAGGCTTGATGCAAATCCCAGCATCGCTTCCTACCACCTCCCCCCCCCACAGCTATATATAACATCTGTTGTTATATAAATATCTATTTTTATTTACCCATGAAAGGATTCAGATGTAGGACATTTAAGTAAATTTCTCAGTTCCATGGAAGGAGGGAATGGCAGTACTAAGTTACAAAAGAGTTGTTGATGGTGAGTAAAGCGTTCTACCCTGCCAGTTGTAGTATTTGTATTGTAGCATGAGCATTCTGGAGATGACGATGCCTTAGCTTCAAGAAGACAGCTAAAAGTCAGAATTTTGTTTTTCATGGGAAATGACTGTAGAGATCTTTCTCTTTCCATTGTATCATTGGGTCATAGGAAAAATTTCCTCTGTGTGTGTGTGTGTGTGTACGTGTGTACGCATGTGTGTCTGTGGGAGGGGTGGGAAGGGAAGGGAGGACATGAAGACTCTTTACTTAGTAAGAGGTTAGCAACACACATTGCCTGCTTTTCTAGTTAGTATAATGAGTTCTTGTTTTGAGTTTAAAATGTGTACTTTTTTGGTATTAGATTTTCATTTATTTCTGTTTGATACATTTACTTTTCAAGAAAGAAGCTAGCATATGGTCTATTGTTCAGCCTTGTTAACATTTTGCTGTGTATCTAACAGTCTACCGTTTTTCCCCTTTCAGTTTTTACTGAGATAAAATTGATGTCCATCACTGTGTAAGTGTAAGGCGTACGGCATGATGATTCGATTTACGTATACCATGAAATGATTATCAAGGTAAGTTTAGTGACTATGCGTCATCTCATATTGGTATCAAATAAAAGGAATAGAAAAATTTTTTTCTTGTGATGAGACAGGATTTACTCTTTTAGCATCTTCATGTATGACATACAGCAGTGTTAATTATATTTAGACTATTGTACATTCCATCCCTACTACTTATTTATCTTGTAACTAGAAGTCTTGCTTTTTGACTGCCTTTATCCTGTGAATGAAAAATACTGCAGACCATATCAGTAAACAAAGAATGCTGACGCCATCAAGTCATTAGCGGCTGCCGCCACCTGCCAGTGAAGACAAGCCTGCAGCCCGGCCTCTGCAGCCACTCACAATGGTGCCCTCCGAGGGGACTCAGAATAAGGACAGAATACTGGCCCTAGATAGCTAGGTGCTTGTCAAAGGAATGAATTCAATGAGCCCAAATGTTTGCTTCCTCCCATTCATATAAAAGTGCTAAATTCTTTAACTTGAAATGTCTCATTTTCTTCAGTTAACAAGTAATCTTTAAATGTTCCAACTACCTGGTCTTTGTTGTAAAGCTCCTATATATCCTAGGTCCTCCCCTACCTCTTTGGAGCAGTCCCTCAGAGTGATCTGAGAGGCTGTCATCCTGGGCTGAGTCCTTAGTATTGTCCACCAAATAAAACGTAACTCTCAACTTTTAGGTTGCACATTTATTTCAGTCAACAATCCCATCCCCCTCGCCATAGCCCCCACCTCTGGTAACCACATATTGGATCTCTCTTTCTATGAGTTTGTTTGTTTTGAAGTATAACTGACTTACAACACTATGGTAGTTTCTGTTTTACAACATAGTGATTTGGAATTTCTGTACATTTCAAAATGATGACCATGATAAATCCAGTTACGATCTGTCACCATACAAAGATACTACACAGTTATTAACTATATTCCCCACACTGTACATTTTCTACCTGTGAGTCATTTGTTTTGCATTTGGAATTTGTGACTCCTTATCTCCCTCACCTGTCTCTTTCCTTCTTCCACCCTCTTCCCCTCTGTCACCCACCTGTTTATTCTCTGTATCAATAGCTATGTTTCTGTTTTATTATGTTTGTTCATTTGTTTTGTTTTTTACATTATACATGTAAGTGAAGTCATATAGTATTTGTCCTCCTCGGTCTGACTTATTTATTTCACTCCAGGCTCATCCATGTTGTTGCAAATGGCACAATTTATTTCACATCTTTTTTTGTCCATTCATCTATTGATAGGCACTTTGGTTGCTTCCATGTCTTGGCTATTGTAAATAATGCTGCTATGAACATAGAGGTACATGTATTGTTTCTAACTAGTGTTTTTGTTTTCTTCAAATGAATACCCAGGAATGGAATTGCTGGATCATATGGTAGTTCTATTTTTAGTTTTTAAAGGAATCTCCATACTGTTTTACATAGTGGCTACACCAATTTACATTCCCACCAATAGTGCACGAGAGTGCCCTTTTCTCCACATCCTTGTCAACACTGGTTATTTCTTGTCTTTTTGATAATAGCCATTCTGACAGGTATGAGGTGATATCTCATTGTGGTTTTGATTTGCACTGATTAGTGATACTGAGCATCTTTTCATGTGTCTGTTGGCCATTTGTATGTCTTTGGAGAAATGTCTATTCAGATCCACTGCCCATTTTTTAAATCGGGTTTTTTTCTTTGATGTAGAGTTGTATGGGTTCTGTATATTTGGATATTAACCCCTTATCAGACATATCATTTGCAAATATCTTCTCCCATTCAGCAGGGGGCCTTTTGGATTCTCCTATATTAAATTTATCCACTTAAAAAATGAAACATCTGTGGCAAAATAAAGAAGTGGCCAGTACTAAAAGAGCTGTTAAGAAAAACATAGCTTATTTAAATAATGCTAAATGTATGAATACGATACCTGATTTTTTTTTTTTTTTTTTTTTTTTTACTTTTTGAAACCTCCCTTTGATTTTTGATAATTAATTGTCACTAAAGAGCCAAATCACTTTTGGTGCAGCATCTCAGCGGATTTCTCAGATTGTGGTGATATGAACGAGGGAAAAATCATCATTGTTACATATTTTATTATTTTGGAATTGTTTTCAAGCCACTGAAGTAATTGGCCTGCAGCCTCCTCCAATTAATAAGGTTTTTAAATGCATTTCTACAAATCTCCTTTTTGGAAGCAAAAATCTTGACTTAAAAAACTTGCTCGTAGCTGAGGTTTATTGCTAGGTGTGGGAAAAGCCTGGGAGCCATTTCTTTTTTAATAATTAGTTTCAAAGAAACCTGTGAAATCTTCATCAACATTTTTAAAGAAGAAGTCCCTATCAAGGAGAAGAAAGACTTTGAGATGGAAGGTGACAGAGTCTCATGCCACCTGCTGAGAGGTAGTGCTTGCTAGGAGGCAACATATTAACAAGAAGGGCCTTGTGTTTTTGCCAACCTTAAAGATTTTGTTCCTCCAGTAATGTGTGGTCCCTGAGTTGGGGCTGAAATATATGAAGATTTCTCCCAACCGATTCTCCACAGAAACTCAGAGGATTCAAATGGCAACTTAATGTCCCCACTGGCCCCCAAATGTACATCATTTGATTTCATTAAGGAACTGTGTTGTGAGATAGCCAATACAGGCTAGAAACGAATGGTTATTTTGAATAGTCTTCATTGGGTTTTTTTTTGTTTTGTTTTTTTTTAGTTCTTTTGGTCTTTCAGTTGGGAACATTTATGAGACTAATTTCATTTCTTATTGCAAAATCTATGTAGTAACGTGGCTGTCATCATAAATTCCAAAGGCAATTCTAATTGACCAGAGGAAGTGAGGGCCCTGTGGACTTAAGCATCTCACCATTTCATGTTGTCATCTCAGGGTGTTTCCTGAGAATATCTTTAAAGAATTCATGGATTCTGATTGCTTCGGTGCACAGCTGAAGGGCTTGTAGGACTTTTAAAGTTCAATTTTGTTTTAACTTTCTCATCTTGAACGAAAATGGTAGCTACCATCCTTTTCAAATGGAATAGCTTCTGTCATTTTAAAATATTTTTGTTTTTATTTTTTCTTCTGGAGATGGAGGAAAGATTGCATGGATAGATTTCTTGTGAGGAAAAAGTGGGGTTGATATCTTCATATGATTGCCTTGGATTAAGAAAATGGTTGGAGGAATTGAATCCAAACCTCTCTTAACTAGATTCAAAAACATCATTTGTAACATCAGAATTGCAAAATCTCAACTCATTTCATAATCTCTCTCCTGAAACTGGCTCCTTAAATATATTAATTTTAGTGGAAACAATCAAATAATTTTCAGTGTCTGGGACCAAAAATCTTACAATAGTTTTTTTTCCCTATCTGTTTTTTTATTTCCCATAGTCACAACTTTTCTTTTTCTTTAATCATGGAACTGTTCGTTATCATAGCCACTGTTCAAAATTCACATCTGGGAGGCAGTGTTCATAGTATATAAGAATTTGAATCCCGACTCTGTTGCACCCTCTCCTCACACTTCTCTGGGATTCGGTGACTATCAGTGGCTCCCACTTGTCCACTGTCACAAGCTGAGCTGCATCTGTTTGTTGCAGCAAGGTCGGCTCCCCTTTTCCAGCTGTCACCATGCTCATGTCCATCTCTGTCTCTCCATTCACATCAAAGCCTTCTCCTAGGATGCCCACCCTCTCTCCTTCTGCCTGTCTCAATCTGACCTTCCCATCCAGGCTTGGTTCAAACCTCCTTTTCCTGTCCTCTTCCCAACCATTCACGCCCACACTAGCCTGTCCCTGGTTTCAGGTCTGCCTCAATCACTGTCAGGCATCTTGTTTCCTCCGCTAGATTGGCAGTTCTTACACTCAAAGAACAATGCCCCCATATCTCTTTTGTGTTCTGACAGTGACTGGCACAGTTTAGACATATAGTTGGTGCTTAATATTAAACAAGTATCTGATTAATGGAACTGATGCATGATTTCCCAGCGTTCACTGATACCCCATGGTCAAAACATAATAGTTTGCTGTAGTTTTTAATGATTTATCCTTTTGGTTTTTCAAAGCTACCTCTTTGCCTCAAATTCAAAATGGGGCAGACATATCCTTTCCGATTGGAAGAGGAGCTCGAAAATGGCATTAGACCAGCATCTTAAGAATAATAGTAAAATTAGCAGATATTTATCCACAAGTTATCATCTGCCACTAAATGAAATGGAAAATGGAGAAAATGAGATGTTTGCCCAAAAGCACAGAGCTAGAGAAGGGGAAAGTCTCTGATGCCAGAGGAGCACTCAGCCTTTACACTCTGCTGCCTCCCAGCTGAGTTTTGTTTTTCCCTAATCTCTGTTGTTCTTCACAAGGTCCCCAGGAGATACCCTTGGGGAAGAGGCCAAGAAAGGCATCAGAATGCCCTTCTGCTGGCTGGGACTTTGACTCCAAAGCTCAGTGTAAAACTTTGCCATTTAGGCTGATCCCCATGGAAGGCTGTTTTGTCTTCCAGAGATGAGAGTGAAACCAAATAATCTGTTTCCCTCTACTTCATGCCAATCTTGGATTTTTTTTTTTAATTGCAGTATAGTCAGTTACAATGTGTCAATTTCTGGTATACAGTATAATGTTTCAGTCACACATACACATATATATTCATTTTCATATTCTTTTTCGTTATAGGTTATTACAAGCAATCTTGGATCTTAACATTGATGGCAAAGAAAGACAGAGGAAAATAAGTAAGAGCAGAAAATTCAAGAGCATTTGATAACTTGAGTTTGCTTTGTCAGTTGTGGGAAGAGATGTGAGAAAGATGGTCTGCATTCTGTTGTGGTTATGACCTTGGTCCATTCTTGGTGAGAGAGGCTGGCAGATGCCTTGAGCTTCCCCCAGAGGCCACTGTGGACTCATAACTTCTTGGGTGCTGAGGACATGTGACTTTAAGATGAAATTGACTAAACTTCATAATATTTAAGGTTTGGTGAGCCTAGTAAGATTTTGAGGCACACTTGCTTAAAAGAGTCTGGAGGAGAGGTATCTTGGAATTACAGGGTCTGTGCTAATACTGAGCCTTCGTTTGTCTTTGTATTTGATAAGCTAACAGCCACCTTAAATCAGAAATCCTCTTCTCGGAAAAGAACTTAGAAAACAGGAAACAGTGAGGAGAACAAACTGGCATAATGGAAATGACAAACAGTGAAAGTTTAGTAATTCATCCAAGTGAAAAAGGAGGAAATAATTTTGGAAAATTATTCCATGACACAATGATATGTTCCTTAATTAACTATTTTAGTTTGCCAGAGTTCTCTATGTATTTCATGAAAGGAAATAATGTCGTTGGAAGATGATATTCAGTGTGGCTCTCCAGGCATTGAATAGATTCGCTTTTAACTTCTAAGAATAGGATTTCTGATTTAAGATAGTTGTGAGCTCGTTAAATAGAAACCCATTGGAAGTGCAGCAATTGATTTCTTTCATCCATTTCTTTTTCATTTCTTCCTCCCTTCTGCCTAGACTCTCTCGCTAGTCTCTAACTTGTCTGCATTTCTTTTTGCCTCTGTTTCTTTCCCCCAGAAACCAAGATTTCCTGGTGGTTTAGTAAATCTGTAACAAATAACATTGGGTATTGCCTTGGCAGAGACCAAAGTGGATGGGCTGCAGGAGCTTTGAAAACATATCAGGTCCCTGATCGCCACAGACAAGTAGTCTAGACTAAAGCTTTTTCTCCCTCTGCAACATCCTGTGGGAGGAAAATAGTTGGCTTGTTAAGGTCAGATGATAAGGCAATCTCCTGCTAGGCTGAGAGACAGGGAGAGATGCAAGGCTCTTTCCAGATTCTTGTTGGTGGGTGTGGAGTAAAAAGAGCTGGAGGCTTCTGAGTTCACCACACTAAGATGCCGAACTGGTTGGCACGTCAGTGTAGTTGGAGGAAATACACGTCATGGACTCAATTGTGGGGCTGTGCCAACATGGTGCTTTAGCCTCTCAGTCTTTCCCTTTATTCTTAGCATAGAGAATATTGATTAACTCCAGTTCAGGAAGCATCACCGGAGGATGGGATTCAGCAGCAAGTTGGATTGGGGCATCACTTTAATGCTGATTCCTGGAGGCACAGCGCTTCAGATGGGACAATAAGCCCAGCCCCCAAATTGTGCTGGGAAGTTTCTAAAGCGGGCACTCTGGACCCGTTTTAACAAAGAAGTCTGTGACCCTGCAGGTTACCCTAGCATGCGTGGATGGAGTCATGGAGGTATTTTCATTTGCCATCACTGTCTTTGAGGTTGAATGTTCATCGTGATTTATTTCAGTAGTTAGCTAAAATATTTGCGTCCTGTTTAGGTGAAGTAATGGAGAGGACACCATTGTGGACTTTGAAGGATGGAAATGGGAGAACCGAGCTTTGGGGAAAATGTATCATCAGCCATGTAGAAAGCTAGAATTTGGTATAGACTAATTAATTGTGAATCACTTTTTGTTCTAATACCCTTGAGGACATCAGATGTTAATCTCCTCTCTCTCCTTTGGAGACTACTGAAAAATTTAAGGGAGCGAAAGGTGGACTAAATTAGAGTTTTCCTGAAAGCCACGATTGAAATTTATCATCCAGCTTGGGCTAGGTTATCTCTCAATGTACCAACCCACTAATTTTAGAAACCTTCCTTCTTTGTCATAAAACATTTATTCAGTTTAATGTTATGAATAAATTCTTTAATCAGGGAAATTTTTTTAGATTATTATGAGTGTTTGAGGAGTTGGTTGAGAACAACAAATACTGGTTTATTTCAGAATGACACTACCGAGGTGGGTCTAAACATTATTCTCAGATCAAGTCTATTGTTAGACCCATTCGTCCCCAGATGTTGCCATCTTTGGAGTCATACATCATCAGAGTGAGGTGCTTTTATAATGTATTGCTCTCATATATTCTGTGAAGGACAGCCCTGATGATAAATTTCTTAAATGATGATGCTGTCTAAGGCTAATGACTCTAAGAGCAAATGCAAGGTAAGGCAGTGATTTCTTTTCAGGCCCCAGCAAAGAATACAGAAGGCATCTCAAAACCATTTTCACTTGGAGATAATATTGAAATACATGGTATTTCAAGGCCTTTGCAGCAGACACTTAGGTAATATTGAGGTAAATGTAAATAGCTTTTCATTTTCACTTAAAACCCATTTAATGCTTTCCCTCATGGGAGTTCAGGGTTTTCTTAATTTAAAAAAATTTTTTGGACATCTCTCACCTGAAGTTGTCTCTCTCTCTCTCTCTCTCTCTCTCTCGGTGGATATGATGTACTTTTTGAATATGTAGCGTTTACTTTGAGCTCTTTACTTAGAGTGGGAGATATGTTCCCAAGGCTGTTGGTACCACAATTGCAGCCAGACGGATGGACTAACTGGCGAAATTTGTGGCTGGGAGACTTGTTCTGCCAAAAGGTGTGTGGGTGGATGGCTCATTCTTGTGTGTGCCACAGATTTGTGTCACATCCTTGCCCAGAAATTGTCTGGTTATTTATTAGTTGGGAAAGGAAAAACCATACATTTGAGGAAAGAAGAGGCAAAATGAGACATTTAATGGAATGTTTTGGTAGAAGTCATTCCTTGGGTCAGCGTGGCAGTTTGTTTTGTCTGTCTGTTTGTTTGTTTGTTGTTTTTTGGTGCTAAAGACAGCAAAAACGTGACTGAACCATTTCTTACTGCTTGGGGATGAAGCCTCTCCAGGTAGTGTCACACCTATTCTTTAGGTATATCCAAAATAAGATGTATCTAATGTTTTTCCAAGGAAAGAAATGTAGCTCCAAATGTCATCCACACAACAGAGATTCCTTCTTGAATAACAATAGTAACCATCACTAAAATGTAGTGTGCATTGCCAGCCACTGCTCCGAGGGCTTCCATATATTGTCCCACTGAATGAATGAAGTAGTTATTAACAACCTCATTTTAGAAATTAGGAAACTAAGGATCAGGTATTTTCAGTAGGCTCCAAAACAAGTAAATATGTATTTGTCTAAAGCCAAATCCTGTGATGATATTGCTCAGTACTACCAACTTTTTAGATATGTTTCAGAAACTTCAGCTAAGGATAGTGGTGCAAACTCTTCTCATTTTTTGTTTTGTTTTGCAATGCACATTCAATAAAAAACATTTTATTACATGCATTGTTTTAAACATTTTATTAATAAAATATTTAAAGTGTTTAACAAAAATGTTTTCAGTCATGAATGCATTAAAGTTACAAATTTTAGAATGTTTTGATGTTGGTAGTACAGGAGCAATGCAAAGTAGGTTATAAAGCAACAATGAAATCTCTTTCTTTGCACTTTCTACCACCCTTGGCCCCCTTGTATCTCTTCCCCAAGCACCTTACGAAGCACTGTTGAAGAGTTGTTCCCTCTCTCTCTTTCTCTCTCACCTCTCTGTTTCTCCGCTCACCCCCAGCGTTACTGAGGTATAATTGACATATTATATTACACAAGTTTAAGGTGTATAGCATGATGATTTGATACAGGTGTGTATCGTAAAATGATTAACACAATGAGGTTAGTTAGCATCTCCATCACTTCACATAATTATCATTTTTGTATGTGGTGAAAACATTTAAATCTATTCTCTTAGCAACTTTCAAGTATATAAAACAGTATTATTAGCTACATTCATCATGCTCTTCATTAGCTCCCCAGAACTTACTCCTCTTATCACTGAAAGTTTGTTCCCTTTGACCAATAT
This sequence comes from Camelus ferus, assembly GCF_009834535.1. NCBI lineage: Eukaryota > Metazoa > Chordata > Mammalia > Artiodactyla > Camelidae > Camelus > Camelus ferus. The sequence goes on along the minus strand of NC_045712.1, from coordinate 9,607,708 downwards.
TTCCCCATTTTCCCTACCTCCAGGCCTTGGCAACCACCATTGTACTTTCTGTTTCTATGCGTTCAGCTTTAAAGATTAATTTCACTTAGCATAACGCCCTCAAGGTCCACCCATGTTGTTGCAAATGGTAGGATTTATTTCTTTTATATCTATTTCGTTTTCTTTATCCACTCATCTGTGGACGATGACAAGTTCTTTTCCTGTCTTTGCTATTGTAAGTAGTGTCGCAACGAACATGAGGGTGCAGCTCTCTTTCTGAGACGGTGTTTCATTTCCTCATAACGTACACCTGGAAGTGGGATTGCTGAATCATATCGATTCTATCATCAGTTTTTAAAGGATCTTCTATACTGTTTTCCATCCTAGTTGTACCAATTTACATTCTTACCAGCCATGCCCAAGGGTCCCCTTTTCTTCACATCCTCACTGATGCTTGTCTCTTGTCTTTGTGATAATAGCCATTGTAACAGATGTGTGGTGGTGTCTCATTGTGGTTTTGATTTGTATTTCCTTGATGATTAGTGATGTTGAGCATCTTTTCCTTTCCCTGTTTGAGCCTCAGGCTTCATAGTTTCACTTAGGGAAATCCTGGCCATGAATTACCTCAGTCGTTTCCTTTGCTTTTCATGACAACTTTTATTTTATTTATTTATTTATTTATTTATTTTGGTTTGTTTCTTCATTTGTTGCTAGGTAAGGTGATCAAAGGAGAACACCATATTCAATATGAAATTTGAGATGCTTTCACTTCTACCTTTGATTCTGGGTCCAAGGAATAGTGTGACTTCATCTGAACCTTGACCTGTTTACAGAATCCCTTGGCTAATAATTCATGATGGATTGACTTCAATTGGGCTGTAGCATCAACTAAATGTAGAAATTAGAACTCGTTATTTTGAAATATACCACCAGTTGTAACTTCTAGCCACAGATGCTAGAATAGGTTTTGCTCATTAGTGAAATTATCCAGTGTGGTTAAAAGGTGAATTCAGTAAAACCTGTCCTTACCTTGAAGTGAAATTATGAGGCCATGCTTCTCTCTCACTCAAGTGTGGCATGAAATATTTAGACCTGGAGTTAAATAATAATAGCATTTGTAAAATCTGACTTTTTGAAAATAAGGAGTCAAAATAGTGTTGGAAAATGCTGTACTAAAAATCCCATGTTTTGTGCAGTGTTGAAGATCATTTTTTTTTTGCGGAGAGTGTGATATTAATTGAATTATTGCTCTCTAGTGGTGATTGTTAACAACTGACTCACTGGGACTATATTCAAATATATTAAGAAGCTCCTTTATTTTTGGTCGCTTGATTTTTGACAAAAATGCAAGATCATTCAGTGGGGGAGGACAGTTTCTTCTCATACGGTGCTGGAAAACTGGGTATCCACATGCAAAAGAATGAAGTTGGACTCTTACCTTAACACCATATACAAGAATTAGCTCAAAATAGATCAAAGACCTAAATTTAAGAGCCAGAACTATAAAACTCTTAGACAAAAACAGAGGGAAAAATTTTCACGACATTGGATTTGGCAATGACTTCTTGGATGTGACTCCAGAAGCACTGGCAACAAAAGAAAACATTGGCCTTCATCAAAATGAAAAACTTTTGAACATCAAAGGACATGATCAAGAGAGTGAAAAGACAATCCACAGAATAGGAGAAAATATTTGAAAATCAGATATCTGATAAGGAATTCATATACAGACTAAAGAATTCCTGCAACTCAACAACTACCACCACCACAACATTCATAGTAGGAATGTAAAATGGTCACAGCTGCTGTGGAAAACGGTTCGGCAGATCCTCAAAAAGTTCGGCATAGAAATGCCATATGATCTAGCAATTATACTCCTAGGTATGTACCTAAAGGAACTGAAAGCAGGAACTCAAAATGGTACCTATACACCAGTGTTCATAGCAGCATTAGTCCCAATAGCTAAAAGGTGGAAGCAACCCACGTGTCTCTACAGATGAATGTGTAAACAAAATAGGGCATATACATACAATGCAATATTATTCAGCCACAAAAAGAAATGAAATTCTGATATATGCTATAATGTAGATGAACCTTAAAAATATGATGTTTGGTGAAATAAGCCAGACACAAAAGGACCAATACTGTCTGATTCCATTTATCTGAGGTACTTAGAATAGGCAAATTCATAGACACAAGGGTTACCATGGTCTTGGGGAAGGGGAGGGCACAGTTATTATTTAAAAGGTACAGAGTTTCTGTTTGGGATGATGAAAAAGTTCTGGAAACAGAGGTGATGATTGCTTAACATTGTGCATGTACTTAATGCCACTAAATTGTACACTAAATTGCCACATAACTTTAGATATGTATATTTTATATATACATATATTTTGTATATGTATTCCATATACATATATATGCAGAGAGGGTTAAAATACTTCTGGGTGAAAAAAAAAAGACTAGGTGAGAACTAAAATACAAATCTAAGTATAGAGATGGGTTAAAATTGTAGTGACTATCAGCTTTAACAGATGGTAAACATTTTCAAAGGGAAAAAAAAATCCTTATTTTAGGTGTGTGCATAATTAGTGGGATATCGGTTAGCTTTGCTAAATGGAACTGACTTGACTTTCCAAGAGAGTTTGGTGATAAGCTATTAAAACGCTGTGGACTTTTGGAGTCTGAAATGGAAGAATGGCTCTGTGTCACTAATAATAAATACAACCACAAGCACAGAGCCAGCACATAGTCTGTGCTGAGCAAGTAACTATTGAATGACAAGCCTAACTTTACCAAAAGCCAACAGCAACATAATAACTTAAGGATTATTTATAAGTTGTGTATTGCACATTTTTTTTTGTGCAATATACATTTTCCCCAGCCATATGTTTTATAAAATGGAAGAAATAATGCAAACTGGCACGCTCAAGGGCACTAGAATTCTATTTTACATTTATTGGAATTTGGGACCATGATTCTTTTAGGGATGAGAGCTGTCTGGAATTAGGATGAGACTGTTATTGTGATCGGCCAATTAACATTTCTAGGCTGCCCCTTGGAACGACCACCTATATTTGTATTGAATTTCTGTCAGGGCACATCAAGCAAACAGGAGGAGAAGGGTACAGAAGAAAAAAAATCATTCAAATTAATTTGAATGAGAGTGGAAAAGAAAAAAAATATAGCCACTTGCTTATATTATTTTAAAGGTAACATTTTATCGATTGAGTTTATAGCAACAAAAATTTAAAAAATCATAGTAAAGAAGTACTGAATAGTGACTTAAAAAATATATATATACATTTTAAATTCCTTCAGCCTAGAGAATGTCGCTTTCTGTCTCTTTTACTTATTACTTTTAAAATTAGAAAAGCCAGGAAGAAAGCACTGTAGCATTCTGGACTGAGTCTAAAGTATTTGGTCATATTTTGACAGCAGGGTTGTAGATCTTAAACTTCGTATTAATGAGTTGGCATCTTTGGATCTGTGTTCAAAATATGTAGCATCAGACATTTAGAATCATGGAATGGCTTAGGATAAGCTTTAGTGATCGACTTATTTAACAAGTGTTTTAGGAATTCTAGGATGGACCAGGGGCTCTACTCGGAGAACAAGTCCTCTAGGAGCACACAGCCTAAGCTGGGGAGAGACAGCAAGGACAGAGAGTCACAATAAACTCCAGAAGTGGTGCAGTGGAACACTCCTGTCTTAGGAGGAGCAGGAGGAAGCTTTGCAGAGAAGATGGGGCAGGTGCTCTGGGGGCCTTTCATCACCTCCCCTCGCTGCTCCTCTGATTCTGTTGCTGGGGCAGTGGAGAGTTCTGACACACTGAGAGCATGGGTGTGCCTCTCTGCTTTGCTGCCTGAGGGTTTCTCTGAAATACCAGGACCTGGAAGTAGGGTGCAGAACTGACCAGGTAGTTAATGCCCTGAGGGGCAACCTTCCACTGATGGGAGAAGAAAAGTCAACAGATCAATGCCCCAGTCTCCCCACCTTTAAAGCAACAACTCTAAGAAGGTTTTTGTGTGGTTTTTAAAGGTCCTCACATTGTCTCTAGTGATCACCTCCATACCGCAGCTTTCTTTACTTCTTTTCCTTTGCTTTCTCCATCTTACCTCTTTGCTCTTCTGCTTCCTGTGATCAGTTTCCAAATAAACCACCTGCACACAAGTCCTTGATTCAGGCTTCACATACCATCACAAAGTATTTCTATAGGTTTTCAACCTATAGAAGCATCATCATCCACCTCATCTAGCAGGCTAAAAGCTGAGTGACCACTTGAACTTCATCCTCTCCTTCAGCTTTCCATGCAGTCACCACATCCCTTGAGTGAACTGCTTCCACATCACTCCAATCTGTCCCTTCTTGCTTATTCACATCTGAACCTCCCTTGTTCATCCTCTCTTACCTGGACAGTTATAAGCATCTCCAAGCTGGTATTTGAGGCCTTTGGCAGATGATTAGGTGATGAGGGGTGAAGCTCTCATGAATGGTATTAGTGCCCTTATACAAGACACCCCAGAGGGCTCTCTAGTCACTCCCACCTGGTGAAGATGCAGTGAGAAGATGGCAGCCTGTGAACCAGGAATCAGGTCCTCAGCAGACACTGAATCTGCTGGCATCTTGCTCTTGGACTTCCTAGCTCCAGAACTGTGAGAAATAAGTGATGTTTAAGCCATTGAATCTATGTTATTTTTGTTATAGCAGCCCAAATGGACAAAGACACCACTCAATGTGGAAGGATGTTTTGTCAGGTAAATAAAGTTGTGGAGCTCAAAGTGTAGAGGGATTTGAATGTCATATTAAGATGTTGGATTCTATTAACCTGGCACTCCATATTGCAAGTTATTACAGTTGAGAAAAAAGGTCAGAGAAGATGAGTTAGCCAGTTTAAAATACAAATCCAATTTGCTGTGGAGTGGCAATATACCATGGGTACGTGTTAAGTTACTTATTTGTGGTGGTTCTTGTTAACTTCCATCAAGAGGGTTTAAAAACTTCTCAGGGATCTTAGCATAACTCAGTTTATACCAAAAGGTATTTTTGGTGTCCTGGACTCCAAATATAGCTTTAGAACAAGGGTCCAGGTAACTGTCATTCATTATGAATACAGTTCCAATAAATGTGGAAAACCTGTGATAGAAATGTGTAAGTAAGTGAAATTTCTTTAGAGCACTGGCTTTCAGATTGGACTCTTGGAGCCCCACCCTCAGATGAAGCTTTTGTGAGTCAGAAGGTGTTGAGTGAGCAGGGGCAGTTTGTCAAACAGACGAAGCAGGAGTTAGCATAGCATAATTCATACAGGAGAACAGGTAGGGTGAAGCAAACACAAGGAGAGGAGTGGAGTAAAACCAAAAAAGTGTGGCATGATTCAGGGGCTAGTCAAGGGATACTAGGAATTGTCCTGGGCTGGTTTCTCTGGAAGCAAAGCTTGAGACAGGGATTTGGTTATGTTGTATGTGGTTGTTGAGGGGCAGGGCGTGATAGCAAACCTATGGGAGAGAGATGGAAACTGAATAGGGAAGGGGAAAATCCAAGTGAGAACATGATTTCAGATAAACTATAGCCTCAGTCTGGTCCAGAAAGATGTCTGCCTAGGCCCTTTGAATCCTGTGCTGGTCACTGGCCATCTGAAAATGGAGGGCCTGGGGGATAACCTCCTGAAATGGTTAATTTTATTGGTCAAGAACATTTTTGGATGAGATTAACATTTCAATTCCTGAATTTTGAGTAATTTTGACCTCCATAATGTGGGTGGGCCTTGTCCAATCAGTTGAAGGCTGAAATCTGACAAAAAGACTGGCCTCCCCAGCAGGGGGGAGTTCTCTGGTAGACTGCCTTTGGACTTCATATGCACTATCTGCTCTCCTGGGCCCCAGCCTGCTACCCCATGCTCCAGATTTGGACTTGCTAGCCTCTATAACAATGTGAGCCAATGCTTTATAATGCATTTTTTCCATTTATACATTTTATCTGTTCTATTCCTCTAGAGAATCTTGACTAAAACACAACTGGAAGTCTCTATCTCCGGGGAGGTGGCTTCTGTCTGCCAAGGGCAAGCCTCCTGCGAAGGTCACAGGAATAGCTGGTGGCTCCACACACCAGCCGAGAAAGGGGATTTGGGGAAGCACCCATGTCCTTCTGGGAGCCTGCTTTTGGACACCCCTTTTATGGGGTGCTTGGGAAAATGATGCAAGAATAAAGAGTAGTGAATTACATTTATTTAGTTGCAAGTTAAATTTACAGCCCTTCACAAATCCCTCCTCAGTACTCTGTTAGTTCTTGCAAAGCTCCTTTTAGAAACATTTATTAGTGTGGCACCATAGTACGGTGATTTAAACTTTTTGCGCTTTGAAATCAACTAGATACATGGTCACGTTCCGGCTCCCCACTTACCCGCTGGGCAACAATTACACGTGTAACTTACTTTCTGGGTTTTGAGTCCATATCTATATGACACATAATTTCAGTAACTACCTCATAGACGTGTTGTGAAGGTTAGAATGAAAATCGAGATCACACACGGAGAGCAAATAAACATCACGCACGAACACGGAACTCTTTCATGCCAGGCAGGGGGCGAAGAAACCGAAAAGCGTTATCCCGTTAAATCTCACCATAGTTTTCTAGAGGAGATACCATTCCGCGGGTTTCCTAATGTGGAAACTGAGGTGCGGAAGGGTTAAGAGTCACATGCCCGGGGGGGTCACCGGGCTGGGAAGAGCGGGCGTTCTTCCAAGTGTCTATTAGGAAATAAAGCTCCGTTTGGCTTCTGATAAATCGAATTCCAGACGCTTTGTGGCTTGGTTGTCACGGCGGAAGCATGAGGTCCTGCCCCAGGTGTCGGGACTTACAGGCCGCGGCCGTGAGCGCGCATGGCCCTTTGGGATGTGCCGCAAAGGGTGATGGGAACATCCGGGACTCCAGCCGCCGCCATTGCGTCTTGAGGCGAACGCGGAGTGGCCGCCTTCACTCCCGCTCTTCCCACCTACCTGCTGTTTGCCTCAAAAGGCTCGATGTTTTGGGGACGTTGGTCAGTGGAATCGAGGGCAGAACCATGCTTCTCATCTTCGTTTTGGTGAGTCATTAGCGGCATGCGAATCAACGAACGTCTCTGAGGTGGAAAAGGTCGTCAACAGAAAACCTGCTCCACCTCAGGGTTTTCACAGGTTTCAATGATTTGGTCCAAATCCAGAAACTATCTGGAGACAATAAAAAGGCTGCTGAATGGTAACTGAGGAAGACGGCTGAACTCTCAGTGAGCTACTTGGACGGTACCAGAGGCATTTAATTTTCACGGTCTTGCAATAAATTTAAAGGCAAATTATAAAAGTAAGGCTCGGTTTTGGTAAGGCTCCAATTTATGTGCTTTGGGCTTCTAACTAGCCTGTGGGGGCAGCTGGCTAAGAAAGTTGAAATTCAAAGACTTTTGCCAAGGGTCCTGCGTGAAAATTTCCAGCTTTTTGTGAAATTTCCAAAGCCGTCTCTCTGTATACTCCTAGGCCTCATATTATCCACAGGTTTGGAAAGTGGGCCGTGGCTGCTGGGAGGTAATATTTTAAAGGGCAAATGCTAAAGTTAGGAAGCAATTCACTTTGTCTCTTATTCAGGGAAATCACTTATTCGGTCTCGGTGCTAAAATTTAATTATTGCTTTAGTTTCACAATTGGGGTTTCAAGGCAGAGGGAGGCCTGAGAGGGACATGGTTTACATGGAATAAACTCAGTAATGCCGGCAAACTTGCTGGCATATATTAAGTCCTAATAGAATAATTACTAACAGAGGGAAAAAAAACATCTGTTACAGGATGAACCACATAGTTTGTAATCCGGGATATTGGGAAATAGAGCAATCTGTGGGTCTCTGGACAATAGTTGGGTTGAGGTGTCTGGATAGAATGGCTCTGAGCGAGGTGGCCTTTTGAAGGAGACTGAATGGATGTTCTGTCTACTCTGAGCGTCAGCTGACGCTCAAAAAGGCGGAGGAACAGTTTCACAGTTTCATAGTATATCAGTGTTCCGTTTTTCTAACTGGTTTCACACATCCCTCATTTGAGGTTTCAAATGGATCATTTAAGAGAGAAAATGAATGTCTCTGTTCTTGAAGGCCAATTTGGGAGTGCAGATCTGGGATTTGGGATCTCATTGGAAGGTCTGTGTTATTTAAATTTCTAAAACGAGCCCTTCTAATACGACCTCAAGCTAATGTCTGAGTCTGAGTAACGGCTTTGAGTCATTTCTTCCGACAGCGCCTACTGAGGGACTCAGGATCAAAGTATTGCTTCCCACGAATGCTGGGGTTGTCAGGAAGGTAACAAATCACCCCAGACTTTTCATTGGTGAAATAGAATTCAAGCTAGTTTCAATTTTTCTGGACTGAAAAAAAAAACCAAAACCGAACCCTTTGAGAGGTTAACAGTGCGAAAATACTGTGTGCTTGCCAGTGATTCGATTATCTGGATGCCAGCATGCCGTGCTGCCATCTTGTCTTGTTTTCCCCTTCCTCTACCCCCACCCACCAACTCTCACCAGACAGAACAGGTGAAGAGGTTGAGTTGTAGATCTCATTTCTCCTGTTTTGCTGCTCGTGAAGTCTGCCAACAGAATCCACCTTGACAAAGTCAAGGACTGTGCGTTTAATGTTGAACTGAGTGAATAAATTATGCATGAAATTGTGCCGGAGTCTCTAGTGTGCAGAATTGCTCCTTTTGATATGAAAGGTTAATTCAGAAAGGAGTCCAAAATAGCTGGAAATTGTGGGGATAAGTGGATAGTATTCACTGTTGTGAGCTGTTATTACTAGAAATTGCATTCCCCTCTCTGGCTTCCCTGGAGATTTCACTTTGTCAGTGAATATAAACTGTACTCAATAGAATAGCATTTAGGAGTAACAAGAGTGTATGTCCACACACAATAAAATATTCTAATGGCGTTTTAAAAAGAAGTTGTACTTTTTCATGTGTATCATGCACCCCAAGGAAGAATTTCTATTGCATTTAGGTCAAGAACAAGGCATATCAAACATAATGAGTTTTGAACGTATATGTATTACAAGGGGGCTGCCTGGGACTCTCATTTCAGAGCCTAGGCTGGTCATGCCACTGATTAGTTATGCAAGCCTGGTTTCTGATAAAGCCCAAACCATCCTTGCTTAAAGAAGGAACCACCCCAAATTGTTTTATCACTACATCTTACGTACTCAGCTTTAATATAATCTTCGGTAAATTTATGAAGCTCTTCAAACTGTTTCACTTAAATGTCCTTTTAACACACATCCTTGTATCATTTTTATGTTAGTTCATTATTTCCAGCAGAAAAACGTAGTTGTCTGGAAAGCTAAATTTTACTTAAAATACACATACACATATTTTTGGAGCTTGTTAGAGACTCCTTTTTGTGTTTCCATCACAAGGGAACAGAATTGTGCCACCAGACTGTGGAAGTTGTTTATTTTTGTCGCTCTTATGTACGTTTTCAGAAACCATCTCCTTCTTAATCTCCACTGGGGACCAGTAGGTTTTTTTCTCTAATTATAAAGTGGTCTCATTTCTGACCTGGGGTAGTTTCAAATTTTAATTCCTGGCTTGTGTTTATAAACTGTTAGACTGCATTATTCTGTTGGGAACATAGAAAGGCTTCAGTCTTTTGTGTTGGTTTTAACAATTAGATATTCATTCAGTGTCTTAAAATGTATTTTGGGTCAACCAAAGATGCATTTTTGATGTTGATTTTTTCCTTGTGTGTTTCACTTATCTATATACTTCACATTAGCAGTGAAGCTTTTAAAACTCTGGATGGGTGATAGTGAGTTGCTGTAGTATTTTAAAATCTAAGAGGAGTGAACACAGTTGATGGGATTACTCTTCTTTTCAGTATTCTTTTTTTGTTGTTGCAAAATGCCTGTGTGGAAAAAGGTATAGAAATCTTGGCATAGAGAATATATTCCTACAAATTTTGCCAGATGCTGGGTTAAAATAAAGTTGCTCAAACATCAAGGTGCCTGTGGGTTTTTTAAAGTGTTATTTTGTTACTTTATGGCATTACTAAGGATCATTTAAAATGAGTAATCCTTACCCTACTCATTAATGCCAAGAGTGTTAAATTTCTTTATTCTGCTGTCTGTGACTCATTAGTCTGTTCTGGACAGCAAATTGGCAAAATGGCCTCTTGTCACTGGAAAGTGTTCCTTCTGCACTATGAAAATATGTGGTACCTGAGGGGCTGCAAAATTTTTTTCATGCGAACCTGGACGCCCCAGGCTGCTAAAACTGAAGAATTAAATCACAAAGCACTACAGAATTGTGCTTAACATTCTGAGGACTTGATGACAGTGGTGTCTACCCCTGTGATACTAGATTTGATGTATTTTAAAATATTTGGGGCTAAATAAAGATGCTTTTTTGGATGCAGATTCAGATGCCTTCAGCAGATTAAACTGAAAAATCATTGAGTAAATGACTTTGTAGCCCTGGGACAGGTATTGAAGGTAGTGAAGATGCTGAAGGTAGTGAAGGTCTGATTATAATTTACAGAATTTGGCAAAATAAACCAAATAGTAGACCTTTACATAGAGTTCCGTAACATACACATACATGCACGAATAAAACAAAAAGTGAACTTTTTTAAAGAGCTGTTCCCTCTAGCATTTGCATATATTTATGTATATATAGAATAATGCATGTAATTATTTTACATAGAAATTTATAAGTTATACATCTAAAACAAGTAATTTTAAACATTTTATAAAATATGAAATCTATTTTGAATATATTATAAATATATTTTGAATATTCTTTAAAATTTTTTCTATAATTTTAAGTATAACATTTAATGTAATATTTAATTAAATATATTATTTAAATGTTATTTAAAATTATGATGGCAGAATGTTCAGTTCTCCCCCAGACATTTTTGCCAGCAAAGAATCACCTAAAGAAACAATTTAGAAGCAAATGGAGACTCTTTCCTGCAAAGTAATTAATACCTTTAAAAGCATGTTTGAAATAACTGGTTAAGCGAGAGAATCAATCTCTTTTAAAAGCTTCCAGTTCACTAGAGATCCATTCAACAGCACACACCTGCTCACCAATGGCCCAACACCCTGACACCATCAGTGTTTTCTTTATCTACCTTCCTTTTTCTTGAGGGAGGAAAAAGTAGATACATATTTCCTTTAAAATTTATACATCCTCCTCACCACCCCCCCCACCAGATCTAAAAGCATGATGCATTCAATTTTCATTATGAAGGGACTGTTAAGAATATTTAGAAGCCTGAGTCTAAAACTGCATGTATTAAATGCACATAAAATGAATATATTGTTTGTGAAATATTAAACACAAGTACTTTTTCCTCCAGTTGTTAAGCACAAATATGGGCTTGCCATCTAAGTGTGTTATCTTGGGAGATTTGTATCGTTCAGATTATTTCTTTTAGCTCTACATGATCTTTTCTTCTGGTAAATTCTTTTGAGTAAAGGTAACTTTACAGAAGCATATGTAAGTTAACCAGAAATGTAAGGAAAAAGTAACACTTGTTCAGAAGTGATCTATCTTTTTAAGTATCACTTGTGGGGCTTTAGAAAGGCAGTTTTTAAAATGCAAGTGATCTTTAGGAAAAATATTATGAAAAGACTTTGTTAGTATTCTGTTGTGTTGTGCTAGCCTCCATTTCATGGGAAAGATGTTTCATTTTAGCAAGATCCTCCACAGAAAGAAAGTTAGTTTTCTTTTCTTCTGCGGCACAATTCCAATCCTTTTTTCCTTTCTCCTCCCAGTGGATGAAATGATCTGAGTGGAAAACACATTTTTTGGACAGAACAAATTTACAGGTGAATGTGACCAGTGAAAATATTTGAAGGGGAAAAATGAAAATCAAATGATTGCTGCAGAACTTTTTGGTGAGCCGTTTGGAGTTCTGCCGAATGGTTATAAGGAATGACCATCTACCCCAACTGGTGAGGGAGTACATTTTAATCCTCTAATGTGCATATTGATTTTGGAAGATTTGCAGTGTGATACATGTAATAGGTATTTTTGCAGCTGGTACCAAGTGTATCCAGTACTAATATTTATTTTATTATTCAGTACCTTTTTGTACTTTTAGTTTTTAAGCATAAAAGTTGATTTTTTTTTTTTAAATTAAGTCAATTTTTTTTTTTTACCCTTGATCTATTTCTAGAAAATCTGTTTCCCTACTATTTGGAAGCATAGGAGAACTTTTTCTTTTTTGCTTACATTGTGTATTGGTTTTCTACTGCTGTTGTAACACAGGATCACTTGTAAACAGTATGAATTTAATATCCTACCATTCTAAGGTCTCACTGAGCTAAAATCAAGGTGTTGGCAGGGCTGTGTTCCTTTATGGAAGCTCAAGGAGGTCATTTGTTTCCTTGTCTTTTCCAGCTTCTAGGGGTCGCCCAAGTTCCTTAGCACTTCCTCCATCATTAAAGCCAGCCATATTGCATCCCTCTGACTCTTCTTACGTAGTCAGATCTTCCTCTGCCTCTCACCTCAGCAGGAAAAGACTCTGTTAAGAACTTATGTGACTAGGTTGGGCCAGATAATTCAAGCCAGTCCCCTGTCTCAAGGTCCTTAACATGTTCAAAGTCCCCCTTTCCAAGTAAGGCAATGTAGTCACAGGTTCCAAGGATTTGGATGTAGATATCTTTGGGGGACCATTATTCTGCCTCTGTGCATGAAAGGATGAATAAAGTTAACAGCAACAGCAGTTACTGCCATTGATTTTCTTTGATGCCTTCTTTGTGCCCTTTACAAAAGTGACCATGTACGATGCATTGTAAGCACTCACTAAGTAGTTGTTGAGAAAATGAATGAATGGATTGATTCTTGTCTTTATTCAGTCGGATGGTATTATTAGAGCATTTAGCAGAAGTGGGAAAGCACTTTGGGCTCGGTTACTAGTGGAGAAGTGGAGAGGTTTGGTAGGAACTGACTGATATTTATAAGCAAATCCATGGCTTGGTGTAACATTTGCCACAGGCATGAGGCTCCAGTAACTTAAAACTAAACATCAGGTGTTGGAATAAACTGTTCATACTCAAAAGTCAAAGTGCAAACCTGTACACCTGTTCCCTGAAGGAAACAGATAGCAGAAGGTATGTAACTCTGAATGTTCCTTCAACCCTGTAAAATATACTGGGAGGGGATGAAACAGAGTTCAGCACACAGAGGGCACCTGGAGTAATCAGTGTCATGAACGATTCTTCTCAGGCCCAGTCAGTGGAATTATGAAACTTCCTTTAACTCCTGGGGTTTGATTGGCATAAATCACATGTGTCTCTTTGAGAGTGAATAGAGCACACACCTGCCTTTGTCCCTATTTCAGAGTTGGTGTCCCAAAGAGAAGTCTTGAGTTTTAGGAAAAGATCTGCATTCAAATCCTGCATAGCTGGGTAACATAAGGTATCTGTAAAATAGAGGTAATAATATCCAACTTATGGATTGATGGAAGGATTAGAGATATGTTTATAAGGCCTTTAGCATAGGAACTATGAATATAGTAGGTACCCAATAAGTATTATTATTACTATTATTATAAAATCTCTCAGCCAGCTTCTCATTTTGCCAGTGATGTGTTAGACAAAAGTGTCACTCATCTCACATAAGAGTTTAGGCTCTGGATTTACTCATCTATTTATTCCTTCATTTTATTTTTTTACAAATTCCAAATTCCGTATTGCTATTATGCACCATGCTATGGGCTGTGAATACCATAATGAACAGAATAGTTATGGTGCTTTCAGTCTAGCGGAAGGGACAGGCCATTAAGTAAATAAATTCAAGCTTATTTCCTGGCTCCATAACTTACCAGCTGTGTGGGTCTGGGCAGATGACTATACCTCTCTGAATCTTTACTTCCTTATCTGTAACTGAGGTTAACAGGACTTACCTTGAAATGTTGTTATAAAGATTAAATTACATAATGCTCATTAAAGTTTAGTATAGTCCTTGGCACGTAAAAGTGATTATATTATAACTTTTTGGGGGGGAGGGATGGTATTTAAAGATGTGTACTGTTTTTGATAAGGTTAGTTACGTTCCTTACAGGGAAAGCACCAAGTAGCATATACACTTTAAAAAGCGAAGCTGTGTCCTCAGCTTTCCTCCTTGATTTCTTATGCTCAGTTTTTCAGAGAATACTTTTACTGCTAATACTATTGTTTTTGTCCCTACAACTGTTGATACTATTGTTATTACTACTGTGCTTAGCTTTTACTAAGCTTTTGCTCCCTGTCAGTCACTAATCTAATCACAGTACCTGCATTATGATATTTAACCCATCTCCCAGCTCTGTAGTGTGGATTAGGTGCTGCTGAAGAACCCATTTCACTGTTATGGAAACAGACGCAAGACGGTTAAACCCTGGATCTACAACAAGGGAAGGGTGGCCCAGGATTCTAACCCAGGTGGTCCAGCTGCAGTGCCCGCCATTCTTTGGAAGGAGACAGGTTGTGGGATAACTTTCCAGTGTGGTAAATTTCATGATGGAGGATGATTTGAAAATAGAAGAGGAATACAGGGCTGAGATTCCACTTCTCTGCTCTACAAAAAAGGATATCACATATTTGCTCAAATATTCATTCTTTGATCAAACACTTACCAAGTGGCTACCAGGTATGGGATGCTGTTAGAAGAAATTAAGCTTGGTGTCCTGAAGAACTTCTCACTCTATTGTAGGGGCAGGAGTGACTACAAAGGGGTTGTTAAAATAGAGGGTGCTGAGGATGCTGCCTGGTCTAACAGAGGGCTTATGTATGTGGTACCTAGGAGAGTTCAGGACATCTCACCCAGCCTGAGGTGGCCGGGAAGTGTTTCCTAAAAGAAATGTATCCTGAGGAAAATCGAAGATTTGCTTACCCCAGAGCCTTAGAAAATTATTTACTAAGATCTGTGGATGAATGTGTATCATAATGGTTAAGAGCATAGGCTTTGGAGCTAAAATGGGCTACTTTCAAACCCTGCCTCTACCATTTTCTAACTCTTTGACCTTTTTCTCAATGAGCCCTTAGTGTCGTCATCTGAAGGTTGGGAACAATCAAGAGTACCTCTTTCTTTGGATAGTAGCGAAGACTACATGTCAAGCTGTTGGTATAGTCCTGGGTGTAAGGTGAATGTTAACATGATTTATTATCATTGCTCTTGTCAGTATCATCCTTGCCATCATCATCATGATCATTATCATCATTTCTTTAGAAATAATCCTAAACAGCCTGACAGGTAACAAAAGGATTTTTTTTTCAGTTGTTGCTGAATTACTAAGAAACGTAGTACATTGGTCTTAATTTTTAGAGCTGGAAAATTTTCAGACAGTTTATAAGTCCCTGTGATCTTGTACAAATATATATATTACTGGAGTTGATGTGTAGAAAGAGCACAGTTTGTTTTTACCCCAGTTGAAAATGTGCAATGACATAATGTAACCCTTTAAGATAACAGAAGCCAGCTGCCCCATTCATATTTAAATATGAGTCACCTTCCAGGGAGACTTGCAAGATTCTATGTGCCAAGCTGGAAAAGTAAAACTTGCTAGCGAGGCGGGAAAGAATACATTCACACTTGGAAGGAGGTATTATAGGCTGGAGGCCCCATCTAGCCAGTTCCTTTTTGGAGCAGAAAACGGCACCCTAGTGGCCGGAGAGGACAACTGCAATACCATGACATCACAGTCCATGTTATTGAAACAGGGAGCCCTCTTCACATTTGAGGAACCCTTTCCACTTGATAAGAAAGGTTTTGTATAGATGGCATATATGCCCAAGCGTGAACACAGTCTGCTGTAATGACTTAAAAGACACCTGCCTTGGGAACCTCATGTGTCTTGCATTGAGTTGGCCAAACCATTTCCAGTGTCTTCTAGTTGAGCTGAGCAGCTCCCAGAAGAAGAATAAAGGCCAAATTCTTAACCATAGGGACAACAAAAGAAAGGTCTGGAACTTCAGATAAGGTCTGTCTCCATGAGTGTTTGCTGAGAACCCATCAGAAGGAGGAGGCCTGTATGTGGTGCTTGGGGACACATTTTAAACATTAATTACATATGAAAATTGAATTGACACATAGTTGGATGAGGTTAGTAGGTTAGTTTTGACTGTTAATGAGGGCTTCCCTCATGGCTGAATCAGATTTGCTATGGGTCTGTCTCTGAACTTTTACCTGAATGATAATTAAGTGGTTAGTACTCGGTTGAATGAAAACCTGGCAGTCACTTTAATATAGGCAGGTTTAGACAAGCTGTGGCCTATTTCCTATTGCCTAAAATAATCCCTGTCACTGAAAACACACCTGCTCACAAGGAACTGAAGTGGGCACTACTTTCATGAATAGGGTCCGATTGTTAGAGAAGGTAAAACAGTAAGTATCAAGGTGAGGTTGAATTTTGCTTTCCAGTAAAATCTCTTGGAGGGCAATGGAGGTATGATTCCTACACTTTGACTTTTAATTCAACTCTACCAATTTCACAGTATAATTCAAAATGTAGGTAAGGACTTCACAATGAAGATGTTCAGAGTAATGTTTAATTTAATGAAAGATTGGAAATAATGTAAATACTTACAGTAAGTTATTGATTAGGTAAATTATAAGTACCTATACAATGATATATTTTTGTGGTGTTAAATGATATATATATAAAACATAACCTGTAAAGGTGTGTACTGTATATTACTAAGTCAAAAATAAGATAATACTTCTGATTTTGATTTTGAGGTTGATCTCATTTAACTGGTCTCTTTTTGTACAGTGTTCTTTAAGAAGAAATTGTGGAATGTCTTTTCTATTTGATATCTTTCCATTTCTATTAACTTAATTATTCAATTTATTTTGATAGAGTTTTGCTGTTTGATTTCTTAGCTGTGTAAAAGTGATATTTACTTTTATTAAAGAGAATTTAAAATATATAACTTATTTATTTTCTTAACTCTTAACTACTCATTCATAAGAAAAGCCAAAAAAAAAAAAATGGCCCACAATTTACCAATGCCCCCTTAGTAATCTGAATCTCTTGTGTACTCTTGATGGTCAGTCTAATGTCAGTGTGCCTCAGCTGCAGTATCAGGATATCAAGAAATGTATTTTGTAGAAGTCAGTGACAAAGCAGCAGCCTTCAGTCTGATCCCGCAAGAGCCATCCTAGCTCTCCTCATCCCTGTCACCCCAGTAGCTTCCTACAGTTACTGAAGAATTTGGGAGAGCAAATGATAAATGGTGTCGTATTATCATAAACACTGCCTCCGTTAAATGTACATGGAGAAATATTTTATAATTTCAGTGTTAAGTTTCACTTATTGCTGGTATGTTGTTATCATAGCAGCAAACATTGGTTCATTGTGGGATTCTGGGACTGCCATTCCACCTAGCACAGTTTGGTGAAAGACATTTCAGAATGGCATTCTAACATCAGTGCTGTATATGATGCTATGTACACCTATACACAGGTGTATTAGATCAGGGTTTGTCATCCTCAGCACTATTGACATTTGGGGTTGGGTAATTCTCTATTGCAGATGGCTGTGTTACGCATTGTAGAAGGTTCAGCAGCATCTTGGGCCTCTGCTCACAAGATGTCCTTAGCACCTCTCATCCACCTCTTCCTGTATTGTGAATAACCAAAAATGTCTCCAGAAATTGCCAGATGTCACCTGGGGTAGGGGTAGGGGGCAACACTGGCTTTAGATGTATATATATATCTGCGTATGTATATGTGTGTGTGTGTATATATATATGTTACATATACATACAGTGTTAATGGGTGTTATTTTGGTGTGGTGGGAACGTGAATAATACCCCCTCTTCTGTCTGCTTATCTTACTCTAATTTGTTTATACTGATGTGTATTACTCTTATATTTGAAAAAAGGCCAAAAGACAAAAAACTGATAATAAATGAATCAAAGCTCTGAAAAGCAGAGCATACAGCACTAAACTGCTTGTGGTCCCTGCAGTTGTAGAGTGCTCTGCCTTGTGTAGTTACCTTCATCCATACATGGCATTGTTTTGGAGACTTTTTGATTTTGTCAAGTAAGTGGATAGGGCTTATTAGCATCCTTCTTTCCAGATATAAATACTGAGGTCAAGATCAAGGTCATCCTAGTGGCTTGCTCTGGAGCTCCAGCCTCTTGACTCCCAAGTTACCTGCTCCAGGGCCTCTAGCCTTTTCCATGTGTGACATGGAGGCATGGCTCTGATAGTGACTGGAGTTTGTATCCCCGTGGTCAGACTCTTTAATAGGGAATTAGAATTAACAAATAGAAAAGAAAAGGCAAGACATCTCCCCTTTAAAGACGTGAGCAGTGGTGGGGTCTCAGATGAATGACTGATTTCCTTGTCTAAGCATCCTTATGGAGTCCCAGGCCATGTTCACATTTTCATACACAAGGAGACAAGTGTCAATTGTGGGAGTTATTTTCCATGAAGTCATTTATGTACTCAGCTTTTCTGTCCTGGATACATATTTATTTTGAGACATTTTAACAAAAATTAATTCACCTACTTCCAAGGAAAAAGACCCTTCCAGATTTCCCATTATATTAAGTTTCTGGTATCTCTTTTTTTTTTTTTTCCCTTGGGTGCATTTCCTCTGGTTCTATTAACATAATGGGAATTAAGCATGTGCATCGACTGGTATATCTCCCCATATGCTAGGAATTTAATTTCTCAGTCTAGGTGTGTCTTGGGTAAGGTACAGTAATTATTATTAGCCATTAATATCAAAGTGCACAAAAATACCCTGAGAAGTAAATACTTAATATTTCATACTCATTGCCTTTTTTTAGTTTTTAATTTACTGTGTGCACAGTAAGCAAATTATACGTCTTCTCTTCTGCCAGTCTTAAAATTAAGCTCTTTTAATTTTGAATAGCATCTGGTTGTCAAACACACACCATTTTATTTTCTTCCACTGAGTGCTGAGCATTCCAACGTGTCTGAAAAGGAGTGCACATATAAGATATAGGTGAGTGTACGAGATCTTGTTTTAGATTTTAATTTTAGTTTCAATTTTAAGAGCATTAATATGTCGCCCCAGTGACTACACTTTTAATTTAACCTACTGTGCTTGCATTCTCACATTTCAGAACTGACAAATGAATGGGGAAGAAGGGAAGGCTTTATGTAGTGTTGGACTTGGCATAACTCCTTTAAAAGCAACATTACCCATCTCCAGATCTTGGAATGCATTGCTGAGAGGAGAGCCCAACACATAATTTGGTTCTCCAAATAATTCTTGAACTAATCAAATCAGTCTGCCTCATAACTCCTCCATACCCCACCTCTTGGCTTCCTTGTCTGTTGACTTTGCATCTTCTCTGGTTCTGCCCGTGGTTTGACCCTCAAATTGGAGCATTTGTCTTCAGGGTTGTTCCTTTCTGTTCTGTCTGTGACTTACTGAAGTCTGAAAAGCTAAATCATGAGTGTGGTCACCACTTACAACATCATTAACCTCAAAGCTATAGGATGGGGTCCAAGTATCCAAAATTTCTATTATCTTAGATTTAGGATTGTAGGCTCATTTGTGGCTGAGAGACAGACAGGTGATGTAGATGTGTGGATTGTGTAGTGGGCAGGACAGCAGGGAGTGGTGAGGAGTGGGGTGGGCTGCAGGGTGCAAGACCTGCATAAAAGGGAAAGTGGCTACGTCATTTTTGCTCAGTGTTGCTGTTCCAGAATGTTTACCCAGAGTTGCTAGATATTTTTATTAAGAGAGAAAGAAGTCAGAAACCTAGACTTGGTTGAAATAGCTCTGTTTTCAAATGTGACAATAAATTACTGATTTTTAAAAATGCTATTGCGTATCTATCAGAATTTTGAAATGGAGTGGGTATTTGATGATGTTGAGGAATTAGTGTTCGTTTTTTGGGGTGTGCTGTTGGTATTATAGTTAGCTTTTTTTTTTTTTGTTAAGTGACCTTATGTTTTTAAAATATTTACTGAAATCTTTACAGATAAATGATGCAGTGTTGGAGATTTGTTTCAAAATGATCCAAGGGTTAGGGCAGGGAAGTGGATATAAATGAAACAAGGGGTATGAATGAAATGACACTGACTGTGGATTGATAATTACTGAAGCTGGGTGATGGATGAATACATGCATATCTAAATTTGTATATGTGTGATGTTTTTGTAATAAAGAGTTTAAAAAAAAACAACCCATGGCCATAGGTTAGATTTACCTCAGGCTATGAGAGTCATCTTTTATCGTGATTTTTTTCTATATATGCCCCAATACATTTATATTTTCAGTCTGTGCTATATTTGGTTCTGGTATTTTTAAAAGTTTATCATAAATGCACCAATGTAACACTGTGTGAGCTATCTCTCATTCCACAATTCTTGAGCTTTTTTGGACAGGTGCTTATTCATGCCATTTATTTTGTACATTTTTCAACCTCCAATCGTATTCCCTTGAGCTTTCATCATTCCAGAAGATTTTGAGTTCTTCGTTATTCTCTCATATAAAAATTCTAAGATTTATTAATCTGTATTTCCGAGACGCTTTGTGGAACTTACCTCTAGTGATCCATTGTGTCCTTTCGAAGACATACGCGATTTTGCACAAATTCCAAATGTGTCATATGTTGGAAAAAGAAGGATCAGTTTTCCTTTTAATTTTGTCACCTTTCTCACCTATTTTTACCTTCTTTTCTATCAGGATTTGAATCTGCCTATTTATTTCTTACCCTGTGGACCATGAGCTCTTTGAGAACAGTTACGGTTTGTGGATACCCTTTCATTTATTCAGAGGTATTTATTGAGCCCCTTACTCTGTGGCAGTTTTTTTCATCTGATGTCTTCTTGCTACTTCAAATCCACTTCTTTCTTGATGAAAGTGAGGTTGTCTTACTCCTGTGAAAGAGGAGTGTAATATTCCAATTATCTTTTGCATACTTTCTGTTTTCTTATTGTCAGGTTTGTAGACTGATCTAGAGCCTCATTTACTGATTATTTTCATATGTTTTTTTTCTTCTTCTTAAGAAATCTCACAGTGACAGACAAAGGGATCCTTGGGATCCCTATTGCTTTTGACCAATTTCAGATTTTATGTCCCGACTTGACAGGCTCTCTTCCTTTGTTCCTTTATTCAGCAAAGATTTTTTTGAACACCTACTGTATGTCAGGCAGTGGTCTAGGCTGTGAGGATCTAGTAGTAAACAAAACACAAAAATTCCTGCCTTAAATTAATGAGGAATATGAATTAAAATGATTTCAACAATAGAAAGAAGAATTTAGTAGCTTCTTAAAAGCTGTATTAGTTCATCAACAATTATTTCTTGTTTCAGGTTTTCTACTTTTGTTTTCTGTTTGAATTTGTTTATTTAGAGAGAACTCTGCCCTCTTTCCTTTTTAAAAAAACTATTTGGTGTTTTATATGTGGTCCTTCTCTCCATGAAAAATGTTAATGAATATATACTGTGTAGGTAGAAAATAATAAAGTCAAATGATATTAAAATTCATAGCATATCTATAAAAATGTTTATATTTCACATCTGACACTTATTTAGGTGTTAAGATAGAGTATTACTTAATAAAAGATCCTCATTCTTGCTAGAAGATAAACAGCCTTATTAAGCCATGTATTCATCCCACTGTGAGTATTAGGCAGTGTTCAGTCCTCATCAGTTGCATGTACTTTTCCTATGACAGGAGGCCGTATTTTGATGCCAAAGTTAACTGGTGTTATGTTGGGGGAAAAAAAAAAAAGCCTTATCTATATAAACGAACTAGTTTAAAAATACTATGACTTTTAGTCAACTAATCAACTATGAAAGTAGCTGCATCCAGAGAAAACATTTAGCTGTAAGAAATATCTAATCTGTTTGTGTCCTAAAAAAAGGCAGGCTGGAATTTACTGATGTGATAGCCAGAGATCTGTGCCAAGAGAAAGAGACATAGCTTCTTAATACTCCTACTAAATGACATCAGAGCGCCTCCTTTCTATTATTTTGTCTCACAACGACCCTGCCTAACTTTTAGTTGAGCAAGAATGCAGAATAAATTTTATTGGTGATTTGTAATTTTCTCTTGGGGAGGGGAAAGGGATGACTGAGTTCTTCAGGCCCTTCTTCTCTGTCTTTCCTCCTCCCATCCCTCTCTCTTGTTGAATGTTTATTTATCTTCTTTCTAAGGTTATCTGATCCTAAAAGGGTGGAATATTTTAAATTCATTTTAAAAGAATGTTTCCATATACATTTTCAAAATTTTGGATTATTCCTGTAGGACTTTAACACAACACTAAAACTTTGGCATCTGTAGGCATAATTCAACGAAGAATTGTCTTTGCCTTGTTTGAGGATATTTAGTTTTGAAATAACAGCATTAGAGTCTTTTGAAAATAACAGAACATGAACAGAAAATTATTTCCCTTGGAAAAAACTGGAGCTAATTTTTCCTTTGGCTGATTTGCTGCTGAAATCACACATTCGTATAAATGCCAAGCGATACATATGCATATACATATGTATATGGATGAGCACGTGTGTGTGTGTGTGTATGTAAAACTCCACTGTACAGTCATGCTATAAATTGGAGAATTTGTCTTTTTAAATTAACACTCATTCATATACAGGTCAGGAAGTAATGCAGAACGTTGGTGTTGCAAGCACACTTCATCCAAGATTTCAATTAATTAAGTTTTACAATTCCCCCATGCAGTGGGCAAGTACTGTCATTATCTCTGCTTTATTGATGGGAAATTTGAGAGTAAAATCTTGTTCAAGGTCAAACAAAATCCAGAGCCTCAGAGCCAGAGTGAAAGGGAAATTTGAGACATTTATTTGATATTTCAATTGAAGATCAGTATTGGTTGAGTGAATGAAATACACATATAAAAAACTGGGGATCTGAATTGGTCAAGATATTTCTTGTTTTTTCCTTTTGAGAAAAATGCTATCTAACCCATGAATTTAGTTGAATTTCATTCAGGCTTAAGAGAGTTGATGAGGAAAGGCAGGTTTACAGACATAAATAGAGGGAGTCGCGGCTTGTACTGCACAGGAGGAGCAAGAGATGGATGAAGACTATTCTCTCCACCCAGTTTGTGGAATGTGAAAGGGTCTCACTACCAGGGCTTGGAATGGGCACTGAACTCTGTAGCATGAAGCTGGTTTCTGCTTGACATGAATTTGAACCTACAGTTCTAGTTTGCCTCCGTTTTGGTGCAAAGTCCAACTAACTCAGAAGAGATTTGGATATTTAGAATCACCAGATTTAATGAAAAGGTGTCCTTGAAATTCCAAGAGCAATGGGGAAAATGACAGGTTTATACCCTTTGAACTATACTGCCTGTCCTGGGTCCAGATCCAGTCTCAGTCCAAAAACTCTGGGCTGACTTTGTGGCCACAGGACTGAGAAGTTAGAATTTTGTTTAAATGGATATTAGGTAACTAATCTTGTTATCACTTAACTTTCCAATCATCAAGAAATGGGTCACCCCTCAAAAGTATTCTTGTCCAGAATTCTTTTCTGATTACATTCTCTCATTTCTTTCTCTATAGTTATAGAAGACCTGCATTCACTGAGCACTTGCTGATTACCAGCAACTTCCCAGCAATTAACATCATCATGTATGTCTCTCAATAGGTAAGTTCTATTTTTTTTTTTTAGTTGAAGAATAGTTGATTTACAATGTTGTGTTAGTTTCTGGTGTGTATTGTAGTGGTTCAGTTACACACATATGTATTCTTTTTCATATTCTTTTTCACTATAAGTTATTACAAGCTACTGAATATAGTTCTCTGTGCTATACAGTAGGACTCTATTGTTTATTTTATATATAGAAGTTTATATCTGCTAGAAACCAAGGCAGAGAGAATAAATAATTGACTAAGAGCCCACAGCTGTCATGAGGTAGAATACAGTTTTGGATCTGACTTGTAGAACTCCAAACCCTAAGCTTCTAGGTATTTTTACTACCCTTGACAGCAGACGGATATTAATGTACCCATTTTATGGATTGAGGAAACCAGGAATGCTAATTGACCTGCTTAAATTCACAACTCTATGTATTTTTATAACAAAGAACTCATTCCACCAGACCACAGACTTGTAGGATGATAAAAATGTGTGCTGCTGGAAGGTTTTTATATACATTATTTGTAAAGTGACATATTTATTGTACAAGTAAATAATAATTGAACTTGAATCAATAGAAATTTAATTTTAAAATACGGGAAGAAAACATTAGGTAAGCATTTTAGACAGCATGAATTCAAAATTTGGTTTCCAAGATTCCATTTGGTTATGGAAAGCTTTTCAGCCGTTTTAGTGACTAACACGATCATTTATTCATTTTACCTGCAAATACTTTGAACTATCACCTGTATACTTATTATTAAAGGTGGTAATAAAAAAAAAAAACTTGAAGATAGAGACTCTCTTGAAGATCTTGAATTTCATTGGTGGTCATGATCTATATGGAAACCGACGAGTAACAAGCACTGAGAAGCGCTGTCTAGATTTATAGGAGAAGAAAGGTCATTGTCGGTTGGTGTGTGTTAGGGATGTCTTCATGGATATCATTTATCAATTTTTCCTGAGCTGCATCTGAAAGGAAAAAGAGACTAGGGATTTGCTAGAATTTGATGAGAGGGAGATCTGTTATTGGAAGGTTGATTAGCTTGTGCCCTCTCCATGTCGGGCACTGTGTTAGGAGCCTGTGATGATGACACACAGGTCTGTGCCCTCATGGATGGTACAGCCCAGAAGAGAAACCAACATTAAATGAGTGATTATAATAATAAGTCTGTTCTGTGAGAACCTAGAGTAAGGGAATTTGTCCTAGCACAGGACTCAAGGAGGCAAAACCTCTTGGGGGAAGTGGTTTTACTCTGATAAGAGATCAAAAAGTCAAGAGATGTGCTAACTCTTTATAATTCATACACAATAACATTTCATCAGTGGCCAGCCTTCCTTAGTCACTCTGGCTGTTTCTCAGCAAACTTTTCTGCTACCCATTGGTGAAGATCTAGAGAGTTCAAGTTAAGTTGAAGGTTATCCTGAGAGAAATGAGGGCTCAGCTGTTTCCATCACATCCTGTTTGGTAGTCACAACTAGGGGGAGATGCTACTGATACCTAGTGCATAGGGGCCAGAAATGCTACTAAAAATCCTGCAATGCACAGGACAGTCTTTCCCCTCACCTCAAAAAAAAAAAAAATTATCTGACCCCAAATGTCTGTAGTTCTGACACTGAGAAACTCTGATCCACATACATGAAAACTTGGGCAGCATTTGGAAATTGGGTCATTCACACTTTCAGAAGCTTAGGATATGTACAGATATGGAAGAGCATTTCAGTTGGAAAGAAATACTGGGCTGTTGTGACTGTGTTATGATGCCTTATCATGAAGCATAATGGATGCAGGTTGGCTGAAGTTGTTTGTGCTTATGTGAATAAGTAATGATGAAAGTCATTACAAGTTTCTGGGCCGAGTCTGAAGTGGGTGGCAAAAAAGAACTATATTTTAGAAAGATGAGTCCAGTGATACGTGTAGCATGAGAAGAACAGGGAGGGAGTGGAGGTGTGGAAATTATCTCAGAGGTGTAGATTGGAAGTCACAAGAGCTTCAACTAGGGATGATGACAGTGGAGATAGGTCAAAAAGAAGGATGTACGCAAGTCACTGCAGAGGATATGACTTTTGGATGTGACTTCTGGAAGGTTGAGTAAAGGAAAGAGGGAAGCCATTTCCAAGGTGAGGACTTTGGCCCTGGCAGTGGTATCCAGAACAGATAGGCACAGCAAGGAGGAGGGGGGTGGGGGAAAGAAAATGAATTTGGGTTTGGGCATGTTGTGGTCCAGATGCTGGCAAGACCTTCCAGTTGAGACCACTTCCCTCTCTGGTAAATACAACTGGAACTCAGGCACTCAGAGCCATGACCAGGTCTGAGGACCACGCTCACATCTTTCCTCTAAGCCTGGGGTCCTAAATTGGCAACCTGTGGGCCCCATTTGCACTACAGATGTGTTTTGTTTGGCTCACATAGTGTTTTAAAATTCTTTAAAATTTCTTACAACATACACATTGAGAGACTGTATTTAGAAACCTGTCTTTTTAGCTTGTCTTGAAATATCAGAGCATCTGGCAATTCTGGGTTCTTGTTTTGGCCTGAGCTGAGGCTCAGCTGTCCCCTTTAGACAGGGCACGATGCCTCCAGGTTGCCACCCCTCTACCACTCCCTCCTCGTTTCACCTGGCCAGGCCACCGTGCACATTTACTACTTGGCGGCAAATCTGAGTCTGCGGTCCCTGTTGTAGGCTATGATCGAATTATTTACGTATCTTTGAAAAGAACCTTTCTGGAGACTGGCTCCATCAATCTCTGCTAATTACCGTGCTCTTCCTACCTATACTCTCTCACTGTGCCTTATTTCTGTAGCATCTCCCTTTACTCTCTCTAGACTGACTTTCTTTGCTGTGGATAGTGACCAGGTCAGCCTTAACTGGCAAAATCCTCACTTGATCCTGCCACCTCCTAAGATCCTTTGCTCTTGAACAAAATCATTTTGATGACTGAATGAATGATTATACCAGTGAAGGAAACTACTGCTTACTATTTATTCCTTTGGAACCTTCATATTGTTGTTAGCTCTCTAAACGTGTTTTGTCTTTTCCAACCTGCTTTTCCCATCTAGTTTCCTCGAATTGCCCTCTGAACCTTATAGCTATTTACCTCCACTGGTTTCCTCACTCTTCTTTGAGAAGGGAGCACGTGCTCTCAGCAGCAGCATCCGTGGATGGCCTGGAGGTTAGCCCTTCCCATGGTCCCACTGGCTCTTACTTTCTCTGGGCAGGATCTGTTTGTTTGCTTCCTCTGCGAATGCAGCTTCAAGCAGGTAAGTCCCTCAGCTCTACCTTCCCCCGAAGAGATTTTTATCCTGCATCTCTTCTAGAGGGAAATGATAGAGCTGGCCCTGCACTTGCCTCTCTCTGCGCTTTTATTAAACTTGTCCCATTCCTCCAGAAACCCCCTCTGTCATCCTTTCTGAGAATCTAATCCTTATCATGGAAGATAGTACAAGCAAGGTGGTTCTGAGCATGGGCTGTGGAGTCTAGCTGAGCTAAGATTGAGTCTTAATCTCTTCCACTCCATTGCCAGGATACTCGTCAGCAAGATGAGGTGGTTTTGAGGATTAATTAAGGTAATATTTGTTAGGACTTAGCACAGTGCCTTGCATTTTTTAAGCATCAGTAATGGCAACATCATCACTGTTCATCAAGATTCAAGACCCACTGTCTGGAATAAATCTTTTCCACCAAGGTCAGTCCTCAGATCTCCCCTTGAATCATTTCTGGTCTAGGCTCTTCAGAATTCACCCATTTTACAGTGCGTCATTGTATGGATAGGTTGTGAGCTTTCAGAGGGCCAGAACCATGTTGTATACCTCTTTGGGCCCCAATCAGTGTATTGTAAATGCCAAATATATACAGGGCTTTCCATGAATACTTGTGGGATCAAAAATTATTTAAGACTGTGAAACACAAAGCTGTTTTAAAAGACAGTTCCACCACCTTTTCATTTAATTAGAAGGAAGACGTTTCTTATTTCTCATCGATCTGTTATGCTGTCTGAAAATAGGAGTAATAAAGTATACCAAGTGCTAAACCAGCAGACATTCTTAGAAAATTGTAACTTTACCCTTTAATTAAGAACTTGTAGTTTAGTATTTGGCCAGAAGATGGTGCAGTGTTCAAGGGATCCTTCTCCCTGAAAGTCAAAACTCTTGGTTTTAAAGGAATGAAATTGCCTTCCAACCAAGTCTATAAAGAAATAGAAGAAAGTGAGGCCAGTTCAGCTTTGACACCATCCTAGGGCTTAGCAAGTGTCATGCTTTCATGTAGGTTCTTACTTCCTACTGCCTAGCATAATGAGCTGGCGTTCTTCTAATTAGCTACATATTATTGTACATCAGAGTGAGGGCATGCTTCCTGTACATTCTTATTTGTGTTTTGTCAGCCAAAGGAAGAAAGCTGTTAGAGGCAGGAGCAGATGTAAGAAAGGCACAAAACATTCCAAGAAGTCATGGTCCTTCTTTATCACTATATAAGTCGTTCTACTTTGCATGTTTTTATTCTGATATTAGTAAAAATCCTTCAAGTCAATATGTCTGACTGCAGAAATCTTTTGTGTGAGTGTCCTGTGTGCTATGTGTACAGTGTGTAGGTATCATAATTTCCTTTATCCCTGAAAACATCAAATGAGTAGGCTTTTAATGTTACAACATCCAATGTAGGAAATAAACTGACATCATCTCATTACTAGTATATCCAGTAATGTTTCCTGCCTGGTAAATAACATCACAATTGTTCGAGTTTCCTGTTGTCATTGATTGGAAACAAATTTCTAAAAACAGTCTCAAAGTTGGTGCTGCTCAGCCATCTTCTTTTAAGTTTGTGTATTGTACTTGCTCCATTTTTTTTTTTACCATGTAAAGTCTTCCGAAAATTGAAAACTAATTTATTATCATGTAGTTATTAGCACAATCACAAAAGAGGTCACCGGTCTTTCCTTTAATTTCTGTCACAGGCTGCAGGCCGTATTATGCTAAATCAAGGATACAGGGAGATAATTAACGTAGCAACTCTGGCAAGTTTAATAGGTGAGTGATGAACATTGAGAGTTGGGTTTCAAAATTCATGTCTTAATTACCACCGGCCTGCATGCAATGATGGGGCTGTGCTCCCGCACGAGTATTGTGGTTATCCTTTATCAGGCCATAGGTTTTGTGAGTTGTCTGTAAAACTGCAATTAGATTGAGAAACTTCACTGCAAGGAGGGGAAAAGTGTCCTATGTTCTGTTTATAAAACTGAGCAATCTTAAGTCATTCCAGAAGAATCCACCCTACCATAGCAACAGTTCTCACCTGGGGAGATGTTGTTGTCTTGGGGGTATTTGGCAAGGTCTAAAGACATTTTTGGTTCTATTAGTGGGAGAGGTGAGGGATGCTGCTAAACATCCTGCAGTGCACCACAGAACCCCCATGACAAAAACTGGCCCAAAATGCCAGGAGTGCTGAGGTTGAGAAAAACTGCCCCGGGAACCATCCACCGTATCGGTACTTGTTTCTCACCGCTGGTTGCCAACAGGTGTCACCACAGGCCCTGTTCTCTTTGCAGCCTTGTCAGAGAGAGTCCATAAACCCTTGTAACATATGGAACGAAATCCCCACTGCAGAGCTTTTGTGGAAGGCAGTTACATGCTGGTGATCTGAGGCCTGTGTAACCAAAATTGATCAATTACACAAATTAAGCAGAGCCCTTGAGGAATTTATTTTATTGGTCTGGACATCTGTTGCAGTATTGTCCAAATCCAAAACTCAAATGGTGCCTCGGGTTGCCAAGTTAGGCAAGAAAATCTAGTAGCTATAAAAGTACAACTGAAAACCCTATATTAATATCACGTCCATCTGCTGAATGTTACATAAATATGCAGACTTTTTATTTTCCTTGGGAATAACATTTATTTTTACTGTGCCCAGTTTGACATTCTTATGACATTCTGTTCAGTTTATTACACTGTAACTTTAAATGTTTCTTCAAAAATGCATTTATAATGTTGTGGTTAATCTTTTTTCAAGGGTCTGTACCACCTGTTTAACTTGTAGTTAAATAGAGAAGTCCTTTTTCTTATAGGAAGAATGGGAAATCTTTGGACAAAGAGGCTCAGAAAGGATTTTGAGTAACACTTGTGTAGTGTAAAGGGAAATTATATAACAGCCATGAATACTAATATTCCATCCTGCTCTTTTACAAGTTGAAATGTAATCTCCATTTTAAACTAAATTAGCATCATTTCCAAACAGAGTATCATATTTATATCAGATTTATACAACCACATCAGATTACTATTAACATGTAAAATAGTCTCTTTTATGCTGTGGGTAAAAAATAGATTGAAGGGAACGATTTGATTTCCACTGTAATGTCAGGGATTTAAATTAGTCTGAGTGGACATGTTGAGGTTGCGAGTTGCTCTCATATCGAAGAAACAGCAGGTAGGGGCAGCTTTACCTTAAGAACCTGTTGTGATCCTGGCACGAAGAAAACCTTGCAGTTATAAAAGTACATCTGAAAATCATGATGTTTCTATCATGTCCATCTGCCGAATGTTAAATAAATATGTTGGTTGGTTATTTAAATATGTTGAGTGGTTAAGCCAACTGGAAAATTATAGGATATGTGTAGGAAAACTTAGAGGACATTTTTGCTCATGTTTTTTTTTCCTTTTCCCCCTCTTTCATTCTCATTTTGCATATTCAGTAAAACACTTTTTAAGAGTCAATTAGGGAATGGATTGTAGTCTAATAATAAGGTAAGCCAGGATGGTCCGGGAAACTTAAAAAGGAAAAAGACTAAGCAACAACAACAAAGCAAACAGAACTTGGCACAGGCTTCAGGGAGACTTCCTTATGGTATTTTCTATATGGTATTTATGTGTGTGTGTGTGTGTGTGTGTGTGTGTGTGTGTGTGTGTGTGTGTATATATATATATATATAATTTTATGGAACATTTCAATAATACAAGCCAAAAAGAATAGTAAAAATAAATGCAATTTTCTTTATTTTAAATGAACATATATTGACCCGGAATTAGAAGGATGTGAGACTCAAGAAAAGGGTACCAAGGGTGATTCTTTATTTACTGGAAAGTCATGATTAATTGACTGTCATCTGTAACAGAATTCTTGTCCCCCCCTCCCACTTTTTGAACTAAAGAAGGGAGGGTTATCTGGATAAATCCCAAATAAATTCACGTTTAGGGAAACACTCCTCCAGTGTTAAAGAAGATAAATTTTCAGAGAAATGGAGGAGCTGTCTGATGGTCTGAAATGGCCATGAAGGCAAGAGAGGCCAGTTACTTGCCATTTATGTGCGGGTTGACTAATCCTATTTGAAATATAAGGAGATATTTTTTATAGTTACATGTGTACTGGAAAAAGAAGTGCATAATTGAGGTATATAGGATCACCTGCAAGGAATTTTCATGCTGGAGGTTGCCTGATAAAAATGTGGGATAGTAACTTACTGAGGTAGGATGGCATAAAAGAGCATCCTCCAGCTCAGGTCACCTGTGACCTGACCTTTTCCCTCTGACTTTAATGATGTCAGCCCTGTTGTTTTGGGGAAATCGTTCGTTCCATTGGTCAAATAACCAATATGGAAACTGTCCCAAGAACTTTCTTTTCCCCAGTGGTGGGGAAAAAAGTCCATAAAAAGGTATCCATAGCTCAGAATTCAGCTATACCAGTATCCAGGGACCCTTGTGATTTATATTCAAGCACCCAGTTACATGGATGGATGGTTGAGCAGAAGAGGTAACTTGCTTTTGGAGAGATTGACTGTAACTGGCCTAACTAAGAATAACTCTTTGGTTCCTAATAGTCTTCAAACCAACAGGCATTTTCTTTTCCTATTATAGAACTGCTGTGTTTATTGAAGTCTGTCTTTAGACTCTTGATGTAATTTCTGAATCACCATCCATTTCTGAGACCACAAGATATTTAAAAATAAGATAAGAAATATTGACTGAGACTCCCTAAAGCCTGCAAGGGAAATGAAGATACCACAGCAGAAGTTTACTGTGGAATTTCTCTCCTGTAGTTCCCGCACATTGAAAATGACATGATCTATCCCAAGAAATAACTTAAAGCCTGATCCATTCAAACAGCTCCAAGTGATTTATCAGAAATGTGCTTATTTGGAAGGTTGAGCAGGACTGCTTATGGGAGGTGGTGGGGTTAACTACCAAAATTGTGCATAACTTGGATCCTGTGTATGGCAATTAATCAAGAAATTATATTCTTTGACTTTCTAACAACCCACACAGAGTGCTGCATCTGTGGCGTGTTTAAATAGAAAGTGAGGGAGATGAAATATTTCTTCTAATAAAATGCTAATGGTTTTGTTTTGGAGAAAAAATATTGAATTATTGTGGTGTTGGATTTATCTGTATGAGGGTTTCACAAGTTACAGTCGATAAAGACATGACAGAAAACCAACTATTTCCTGATTGCGATTTTCCAGTCGTCCAAATGACTTTAGGATTGTGGCAAGACCCCTTTGTGAGGAAGAGGTGAGAGCTCAGGAATAAATGTTACAGAGAACCGTGGCATCCAAGGCCATGTCTGTGGTAGTTCTTCAGTTTTCAAGAGTCTTATTTAACCAGTAGCATATTGGAATATGTTAATAAAGACACGGAAGTGGTATCATTTTTTTGTGGTGTCCTCCATCAGTGGAACTTGCACCTCCTTAGTTCCTCTAGGACTGGAGCGTTCCCAGCAAGGATGACTGGCAGATGCCTACTGGGATTCGGAACTTGGAACTTACCCTGGAGGGTTACTTTTACAAATTCACCTTCTGACAACTTAGAGAGGTAGCATAATCATAAAAGGAAAAAGTTTTCAGCAACCAAAGTGGCTCTGTAAATGTTTCTTTCATTCCTGGGATCCTTTGTGATATGGTTCAAATGGTGAGTTTTATTTTTCAATCGTTAGCTTTTTAAAAGTTATTATTTAACAAACCTTGATGGAGCATCATCTCCTTAGTGCTGACATAAGGTAGGAGACAGAAAGCTGGAATAATACCTGACTTTTGCCTATCAGGATCTCATAGTGCAGCAAAATAGAGAGAGTTAGAAGAAATACTTGTAACATGGTGTTAGATACAACACTTTCAAAAAAAGCTTTCTCTTCCTGGTTTTGCATCATGATTCTCTTATACAGATGAGGGAGCTGGGGCTTGGAGAGAGGGTGGATCGAGTAGTTAACAGAGGAGGGGCCAGCATTTAAAGGAAACTCTGTGTGGCTCAGACTTCCTCTTCCTTATCCTTCACTCACTCACTATAGTGGGAGCATGTATGAAGCATGACGCTAGGTCCCAGCTGACCTAGATAAAGTACTCTCTGCCTGTTAGGTTCTTTGCCCATTTCTTCGCTTAACCCTCACAACAACCCTGTGCAGTCAATATTCTTATCATCCCCCTTTTACAGGTCAGCAAACTGAAGCTCTGAGAGTTTAAGCAACTTGACTAAATCAGGCAGGTAGGTTCAGAGAAGCAATCTGAATATAGGCTCTTAACCACTAAATCTGACTTCTGTGAGATGTGAGAGAGACACTGTATCTACCTGGAAGGTGGATAGGTATAGAGTTTGGGGCAAAGAAAGGATAAGGCGATCAGAGACAGTTCAAGACATGCTCTTGATCAGAACTTGGAAGATGATAATACTGAACCATACTTCCCTCTAATCTGAGTCAGTTGAAGGATGTATTTCTGAACCTTTCAGCAGTTTCTTTGAGAATTGTAGATCTAAATTTTAGAGAGAATCTCTTTGATTCCTTGCACTGTGAAAGTCCAACACAGTGTCTGGGAATTCAGACTTATAAAACCGGTACAGAGGTAATTTTTTGCTTTTACTTTTGAAATCATTGTAGATATGTAAGAAGTTGTAAAAACAGCAGAGAGGTACCGCATACCCTTAACCCAGCTTCCCCTGATGATAACATTTTACATAACCATAGTACCCTTCAAAAGTGAGAAACTGACTTTCACAAAATACTATTGAGACTATAGACCTTACATGATTTTGTCGTCTTTTTGATGCACACTGTTGTTTTATATAGTTCTGTAAAATTTCATCACATGTATAGACTTGTGTGACCGCCAGGAGTTAGTGCTTTTTAAGGCTGGCACAAAGAAAAAGGGAAATATAAAGTGTTTTCAACCATCAGTTGTTTCTTGGTATGACATTGTTATGTTTTTGGGTTATTTTGTCACATAGTCTACCCTTTTAAAATAAATCATGTTTTAATTGAATTTTAGTGTGAATTTTAGCAAAAAGATTGCACTTTATAGAAAATGATTCCCCTCAGAGAATATAGAGTGATTCCATTAAAAAAAAACAAGGTTCCCATACACATGTGGCTTAAAGCATACTTATTAGATTTAATTGCTAAACATTTACAGATCGAAGTGACAGACTCTTGATTTTTCTGCATATTTCAAACAATGAGCAGTGAATACTTTTGAGGTTCGTATTAAAGGACATGGCCTTATATTAACATGGGCTACTGTTCATTGTAATTCTGTGCTTTTTATTTTGTAGCTCTTTTTTTCTCAGAAGGATATGCAGATTAAAAACCCAAGTTTTCAGTGTGTTCCCCAAAGCCCTAGACACAAGAGCTTAAAAAGGGGTTAAATTTTAATGAAAACATACCCTCTCATCACTGTGCTTTAAATTGTAATTTTAAAAGCCAATCATTTTCTTTTTTGACTGACATGTGGCATTTTGGAGAAATTTTTAAATCTTCAAAGTCTGTAAAAGATGAATTTGGGGGGTTTGTAGGTACTGTATTTAGAACAGGGGGGAAAAGGATGGCTCAGAGTGAAGGGGTTATATTAAAATCGTTTGTAATTATGCATCACAAAGAGACACAATCACAGAACATCCATTGATACGTACGTACATCTGTACGTCTGTGCTTCTGCCTCTGACCTCAGCTTTCTGGTTTCTGTATCCTTTCTTTACAAAATCTGTAGTTATTTGTAGATACACACATTAGAGAGGAAATTGGGGCAAATGATTTAGGAATGTGCTAATGAATTCTTACTATGTCCTGTGAACCGAGAAAAAGATGTGAAAGATTGTCTGCATATACATATACACTGTATTTTTTTTCTACACTGTTTTTCTTCTGAAGGAAAGTTATGTTGGTTTTTCTCCCTCCTCCTTACGCTCTCAGGCACAGTGACAGCTAGCAGCATCTAAAGTGCTGACATTTTGACTTAGAGATGTGATAAAGAAAAACATGCTCGGCATTTTCTGTAAGTAACTGTGGTTCCTGTTTCAAGAGAACACATGTAATCAGATACCTGTTCTTCAGTTTCTTAATGTAAACATCACAATTTCTAATGAGCCGGTAGTTTGCATCTATTGTTATTTTGTCTTTAGTTTTCAGTGATGATCACCCTTTGCTAAACAAAGATATGTAATCCAGCTCGGGATACTGGTGGATTTTTTTTTAAAGGTGTTAACATTTGATAATAGGTTTTCCAAGAGCTTGAAGGGTAGCTTTTAACATTTCTTTTCCAACTGAAGTATTTCCTGAGTTCTGTCCAACTCATCCATAGTTAAAGAAAAGGCTTTTTGACATTTAATAGACAATGTTGTGGCTTTTTCCTCTTTTCAGACAAATGTATAGGCATTTAAACAGCCACATTGTACTATCGTAATTCAGACACCTTGCAGAAGTGGCAATTATAGGGTGACTTGTGTCAAAGATAGTCAGGACAAATTGCATTTTACCTAATTTTTAAAAACTTTCAAAGGTACCTCTCTATTTCCTCTCTCTCTGTCTCTTTCTTTCTTTTAAATATTAAGTAAACGCTTTGCATTTTCACATTTTATCCAAGTTGTCCCAGGTTTTCTTTGGGTTTAGCAAAAGTCCAAATGGATTACCCAGAGCACAACAATCAGTGAGGACTAAGGTGTTCCAAATTCCTAAAATGAAAACAAAACAGATGTTCAGGACGTTCTGTTTTGCTCTGGCTACCAGCTTGGCTGCTTGCTTGGAGAATATTCTTGCTCCCAAGTTAGTTCCAGTTCTGTTTATTTCGTCCTGAGCTTGGCGAACTTGCCAGAGCCACCCTCTTCAAACAACACATTTTTTTTTTTCCCCTGAGCTGGAGTTTATTTTGTACTCAGCCTTCATTCCATGGGTCCTGTGAATAATTCTAACACAAAGAAAAACTCTCCTTCTGACCAGTGAAAGAGGAATCTGAGAATACAGATAAAAATTGCAGCTTTAATCCAAAAAGCAAAGGGCTTGGGAAAGAGAAAAGAAAAAAAAACAGCAAGGGAAAAAAATAGAAAAAAGTAAAACCTTTTCATGAAGATTTCAGTACAAAACAGGTGTCTGATGAAGCTTAAGCCAAAAAAAAAAAAAAAAAGCAAACTCAGCAATATAAGGTGCACATCTTTGACACGCATTTTAACAGCTAATTTCATTTATGAAGCAAATATGTATTTCTGCAAATGTGAATTGAGAGCATGTGTTTATATTTTGAAACCTATGGGGTTTTTATTTTTATTTTTTTGATTGATAGTATAAATTGGGGCAGTATCCCTGTTGAAGAACATTCCTAGTTGGGTTAAGTGTAAAGTTTTTTGGTTACAACAGTAGGGTTAAAATGATCTTTGACGTCTGTGGAATGTTGAGAGTGGTGCCATTTCTGGTTATGGCAGGATCTTCAAACTGCCTTACAGAGAGTTGTATTTTAAAAACTTAGAAGGCAGGGGAACTCTACTGTTTGATTTACATTTGTCCAGCATCCAGTCAGAGATGAATAGAAAATTAGGACACCATTAGAGTCCAGGAGTCCAGCTGGTGTACTTAACAAAGCTCTCACTAATGGCCGCAACAAAGCAGCCCTCTTAAGACCTAAATAATTTGTGATCGCACATGTGTTGGTATAGTAGAATGAAATTGTCCTATCCTTGTCATTCTGTGCATTGATATATTTCTTTTTGAGGCTGTAGAGAACAAGAAGACAACTGGTTGACAAGTGAAATATTCAAGCCATGAAGGGAAAGAAAACATACTGTGTTTTACTTATTCATTTATTGAGTGCCCCCTTGTTGCCAGTTCTCTGCTAGTCTTAGGGGAGCCTGTGGCGGCCAAGACAGATACAGGTCCTGCCCTCATGGAGCTTGTGATCTACCAGAGAGACAGACCAGGGGAAAAAGTAATGAGCAAGTGTGGAAAATGGGCAAAGATTTCCTGTATAACACTGTGAACAGTATTTAGTATTTCATAGTAGCCTATCATGGCAAAGAAACTGAAAAAAATAGTATCTATATATAACTGAGTCACTTGGCTGTACATTTGAAACTAACATCATATTTTAAATCAATTATACTTCGATTAAAAAGAAACTGTGGAGAATGAGGAGTAGCAAGTGTTACAGGAACGCCTAGGAAGATGAGGATCTCGCTTTAACTGGCTTTTCCTCCGTTTCTTCCCTCCCCTCCCTCTCCTTTCCTTCCTCCTTTTCCTCCCTGTCCTCTCTTTAACTTTCTTCTCTCTTTCTCTTCTGTTTCCTCCTTTTGTTCCCTTGTTGTTCTCCTTCCTGCTTGAACTTTCTTTTCCAAACAGAATTCAGCCAAGCTCATGTTGAAAGAGAGAAACAGCCTAACATTATTTAACAAGAAGCAGCATCTTATAGTGGTTACCCTCCTAGGCTTAGAAAGGTGTGGCTCAGATTGGCATCCTGGCCCTGCCATGAGCTAGTTCACAGCCTTGTCCAAGGGCAGAGACTTCAGTTTCTTCTTACCTAAAACATAGGGCTGAAAATACTTCCTTCATAGGAATCTTCTAGCAATTAGATGGCAAACTGTAAGTTAAGTCACTGGCTCAGTTCCTGGCAGATAGTGTGCTAAACTTGTTAGCTGCTATTGTATTATTATTACTATTACAATGATTCTTTTACCTTTTATGTCTTGGACATAAACAGTGTCTGTATTATAAAATAGCCAAGAAATAGGGAATGATGTATTCATCAGTTGAAAAATTTTCTCTGAAACCAACCATCTAGCTTTGATATTACATAATGCCTTTTCTTCTGTTAGGTTTTTTTTTTTTTTTTTTTTGGCCTATTTACCATTGCAGGTTTTTTGTTAAAATTCAAAACCATTTTCAATAAACTAGGTTTTTAGATAAACTCTACCACATTAGATATGCTTGCTGTCTTTTCCTCTGAATATTTTGAGGACTAAAGATGGAGCCAGATTTTAGTTAGCCCCTTTAAGAGACAGGGAAATTTATTAGTATTTAGTTTGATTCATGAGTGATTGAGACATACTCCTCAGTGTGTCCATATAGAGTAACATGATAAGATCTTCTTGTGTCTCGTGAAATCAGTCTTACTGTGTTAAAGACAAACTCAATAGCAGTGCTGGGTGGGTATGTTATTTATATAATTGGATAGCACTGCAGGTGAAGTTGAAAAATTAAAATTGTTAGACTTTTTTTTTCTTAATCAGGTTGTCTTTTGGTCAGTCTTCATGAGCACTTTTCTGTTTTAGAAGTGCTCCCACAGCCTTCCCCACATTTTGCTTTCCCCAGAGCAAAAAGATACAAAAGAGAAAGGTGACACAGCAGCATACAGAATTCAAATCTTTCTCTTTTATACTGCAGATGCTCCTGTCCCCCCCCCCCCAAGATTTAGCATTGCCAAAAATCTCTCTCACGACTGGTCCATTTACCCTTCTGCCTTCTGTTTTACTTGGTGTGCCTGAAAGGTCGTTCCCTGCCGCATTGAAGTGTCACTTATCTCTTAAGATCTGATTCTTATGTCATCAATTATGTGATTTCTTTCCCAGACCCCTGGGCAGAGTAAACTGGTCTTTTCTTTGGGTCCCATAGCTCTTTGTTCCTCTCCCTGGTACAGGGTAGCTGCGGAAGTCAGTGTCTTTCCCTGTCCCCCCTACATCTTGAACTGCTTGGTGGTGGGGTCTATGTCTTAGTCATCTTTCCGCAAAACTATATTCCTGTTTTCAGGGAGTTCCCAGTCTGGGCTGGGAGACACAAGTATCAACACGCAGTGATATGTCAATTTGGAAAGCGATATAAAACAATTGTCTAAATTAGTGCACACAGATGAAAGCTAATTTACTACAGAACCCTGTTTTCTGAGGGAGGAAATGAGCAGTAGGCATGTAGGTGTAGTGTGTTTGTTAAAATAGCGATGTTTTCGCAGTGTTTGTATCAATATTTATGTTGTTGCTTGTGCTCTTTAAGGAAAAAAAAAAAAACACCTCTCCAATGACATTGTATATCTCATGTTAGTGACTAGGAATTTAGGAGTCTGTTGAAACTATGAAATACAGCAGGCATGATGCTCAGTACTCCAAACCAAATAAAGTATCACTGAACCTGGGCTGTAAGCTAAGACGTTAAGTGCCATTTATTTGTTGAGTTTTGCCATTCTGAATTGCTCAGTTTGGCACAAGCCCTTTGAAAGTATTTATAGTTCAATTGGTATGTGGTTTATTTTAAATTATATTAAAATGATCTGCTTATATTAAAATGACATGTTTTCCAAAACCTAATATTGCCTTAAAAACATTGTCCTAGTGGTGAAAGATTTTAAAATGTTATTCTAAAAAGCAAGGGAGAGGACTTCAGACAAACACACAACCCATATCTCAGTGCTTTCGTTTGTGTGGAGTTCCCAGGACATAGTTATAAAATCATTTTCTCTTTTATATATGGCCAATGTTAGGAGCTTTAGGAAATTTTAAAAAATTTTAATTTTTTGGCACCTGTCTCTTTTTATACTCACCCTGAGTTAGTCAAATTAGAGCAGGCTCATAACACCATAACCTTTATCCATATATAGCCAGGCAAAGCTTCCTTCTGTTAAGTAGAACTTATGAACACTTTAGGAAGGAAAGCAATGCTATTTTCGAGCAAACTTGGAGAGTTTAGAAATATTATTTTGAAATATGCTTCCTTAAAGTCAGAAGAACTTAATTAAGTTCCCGGGGTTAATTGTTTCTGAAGTGTTAACATGTCATTTGTCTATTCAAACTCCAAAGCAAATCTAATACGGGATTTAATAACCTGTTTATGTGAATAGAAATTTGGGTTGGGGGTGGCGTGGGAGAGGAGAGAAAAAGCTAATAGGCTTTTACCTAGTTAGTGGGTTGAAGGAATAATTCTTTCTGTCTTCATTTGAAACAAAAGGCACATCCTGTGTTCAAAACTCCTTCTATTTGGGAGTGTAAATTGGGATGACAAGGAAGTTTCGGAACAAAACAGGATTTTTCTACTTTGTTCATTTCATATTTATCACTGGCTTGTTTGCTAATTTTCATTTGCAAGAGGCAATTCTTCCAGCTAACTGGGTGCCTCAATGGGCCACTGATTTCTTTGAAGTGACAGTCTGTAAATATGCATAAAAAAGGGATGCAATTAGCGTGTGTGTGGTTCAGTGCAGCCTGATTCCATTGGCAAGTTTACCCACAGTGTTGATAAGCTACATTATCTAGAAAATTGGCCGCTGAAAAACAGCACCTCTGATTGCCAGCAAAGGTTCCAGATAACAGGGTGCTGAAGAGAAATATAATTGAGGTTGAATATATTAACCAAGGTGTCACATGCTCCTTAGAAGCTCTAATTTATCAGCATGTTGGAATTTTTATTAACATTTGGAATGCATTTCTTCCACACTAATGAAGTGGAATTGGCAGTTCAGGTTTTAGTTATTGTCATTTCTGAGAAGTTAAATGTAATTTCTCGTTAGACACAGTTATGTAAATATATTTGTTCAGGGGCTAAAAAAAAATTACGCATTTTGCAAAATACAAATATGTTGTTAAGAGGCGGTGTGACAAATCAGTGATGGCTCAAGTCCTGGAAACCAGCACAGCCACATACTTGGGCTGCATTTTGTTGGTGACAGCTCTCCTTTGTGGGGCGAATGTGAGAGAAATGAAGGAAGCTTAATTTTATTAACTATGTGACTGGCTCACCATTGTGAAAAACAGTGGAAATTAGCCACTGTTTTAGTTGGCTAATATGTCTAAAAGGATTTTGTGATTAAATGATTTTTTTAAATGAAGAGTTGCTTGAATTATTAGGTGAATTAAGCATTCATGGAAGGAAGATACTGCTTTTCTTTTATCCATCCTTTTTGTAAATACCGAAGACTGATGTTTGTTTTTTAATTCTGAAAATAGGTTTTGAAAAACATTTGTTTCGCAATAATACTAATTTCTATCAATTAGAAATAAATTGAGGCATGCAAACTTGGAATAATTTCAGTTGACATGTATGTGTGATAAACTATGTATTTTTTAAAGCAAGGGAATAAAAATCATAAGCTTGGGAATGAAGAAGAAGGATGGGTCAGAAATACCAGGGTGAACACA